>NC_091818.1:3975303-4278333 GCF_041296235.1 Equus asinus
AAAGATATTTTTCTGTCTCTTTTCCGGATTTGGGAAGTTTCGAACTTGACCCCTGATCCTTGAACGTTCCCCTAGATTCCGTCCAGATACGGGCTTACTTAATTTTTATAGGGTGTGCCATTTGTTTGCCCTACATCCTCTACCCTGGCCTGTTTATTTTTCTTGAAACACAACTGTAAAGTTCTAATTTTCGTGCAACTTCCTTACATATGGTGTCAAAACACATAATCAATAATCCTTCTACGGCAAGAGGTAGGGGGAGAGAATTTCGATGGAGGCAAACAGAGCACACTAGCCTGGGAGGGCAGCCTTCACGAAGGAACGAAGCCCTGTGGAAGAGGGTGCTTTTCAGCACCCTTGTAGAGCACTTCCAAACAAAGAGACATACCCCAAGCGTGACAGGGCTCCATTCCTTCAAGGCTTCCAAGACATCTCTTGGGACACATTACCATGTGCCCAGTGGGCCCACGTGACACCAGAGCTTCGGAAAAAGAGACTGACCTGCAAAGAATGCTATGGGCCTTGGAAAGGAGGCATCGATTCTTCTCTTCAATGTCCTCAAGACATCTTTCTTGACTTTGCATTATGCTTAAGGCACAAGGGCACTGTAGGTGTGATGAACCCCAAGTCCGGCCACTTGTTTCCAATGAAGTTGCAAGCTTGAATCAGCATGACCTCCCCATAGACTTGAATAGATGACAATGTTCTCCTCTCCGTGCCTGTCCCTCTATTCTCACTTGTGGCCTAGGGTTCCTTTCTTATCCCTTGCATCAGACTCTGTTTTATCTCTTCTAGTTTCTGTGCCTGCTTTCTGTTTGCCAAACCTGTTTCTGGGTATCTGTCCCTTTAATAGCCTAGCCTAGGCCAATCCTCAGACTGTAACCATGCGGCCACCCTGGGGGACATGTTCACCGTGATGTCATAAGCGACCTCAAAATTCGAAGTTGTCCTGACAACCTCCGTGCACACAGAGTTTCACAGCCATCTCAGACCAGTCTGACTCCTCACCCTGTCTAGGTAGGATAGTTTTCCTTTTTCTGCAATTGTTGTCAGTTTCTATCTTTCTCCTTGAACTTCGAAAGGGCTCCTACATTCTCTCTAGACACTGGTGTCACTCCTGTAAGATTATCCTGGGTTTTATCTCTTATATCTTGGGTAGATGGCAAAATGGGTGGACCTTACCCAGAAAAAGTCCTGGACTCCCTCACAAGTTGAAGTTGCCCAGGGAATGTTCTGATGCACAATGATGGTGTCATCTCGTGGCACTCTGCCAATTCCACCTTGGCAGGTCACAAGTTTTCCTTCCTTCTGCCTTTGGGAAGTGTACCAGATACTTCCATAGATTGTAATATTCTTATGGTTCCTTTTCTTGTGCGTATTGATAACGTATCCTCACAATTGCTGCTTATTTATGATCTCTGCCCGCACCATACCATGAAATCTATATTTCCTAACACTACTAATGTGATATGCACTCGTAATGTGAAACAGTGAGGCCCGGGCCGCCCAAGTGGAATGTGGGCACTTACCTGCTCCACCACAGGGCCGGCCCTGAATTGTACTTTTGGACCAACCTTTTGCCTGAACTTGGGAAGACGTGGGCCTGTTTGGATTATTCGTGAAGGTGATTAGTAATAACATCATGGACGGTAACATTTTCCGTTCGTTCATGGGTTTAGGACTGATCATGTTCTCTTCGTAGTATTCCTCTTCACCTATTTGGAATGGTCTGCCTTTCTGTAGCATCTGTAAGCATTTGGAGGTGATTTTCCATCCTTGGAAGTTCACCTTCTGTAAACTCTTTCCGCCCCCAAAGCTTTATGACATCATTCTGGACCCCTTTTTGGATTTTTGATTTGAGGTGAATTTATAGCCATGACCCTGCATTAGAACGTACTATAACTTCCAGATTCACATCCTCATTGCTTTAGACTTCTGTGTAGCTTACATCATCTTCACCAGTGTAAGACTAATCACAGGCCCTCACCACACACTTGTGCCTAATCTTCTCTTTCACCCTCCGTCACCGCCCCTCTTTGCCTCTGGGAGCCCGCATACAAATGTTCAGTGCCACCTGTTGGTTAGTGCTTGCTTTTTCTTCGCCTTGTAAGTGAGATTCTATGGTATTTGAATTTCTCACTGGGGCTTGTTACACTTCCCCTAAAACCCTCACAGCCATTCTGGTGGTCACAAACGGCTGGATTGCATCATTTGTTCCGGCTGAGTGGTATACCATTGTGTGGCTATAGCCCATCTTCCTTCTCCAATCATCCCTTGCTGGACACCAGGGTGCTTTCCAAGTCTTGGATATCAGGAGTAAGACTGTGGTGAACACAGCCATGCACATGTCTTTATGCGGTAGTCTTTCTGACTTTTTTGGATAAGCAAGCGGCAGATTAATAGCTGGGTCATACGGGACATGGATACTTAAACTTCTGAGGCAGTTCCACACCTTTGGCATCGTGGCTGCACCGGGTTACACTCCCACCAGCAGTGCAGGAGGCTTCCCTTCTCTCCACCTCCTCTCTGACACTTGTTATTTCCTGTCTGCTTCCTTCTAGCCATGCTGACCACAGTGAGCTGCCATGGCCTTGCAGTTTGGATTTGCATTTTCCTGAGACTTAATGATGGTGAACAAGTTTTCATGCACCTACTGGCCCTCTTTCTGTCTTCTTCGGAGAAATCTCTGCTTCCATCTTTTGACCAGGTTTTCATTGGCTTGTTTTTTTTCTTGTGGAGACGTGCGAGTTGATTGTATCTTTGGGCTTTTCACCCCTTGTCCGATGTGTGGTTTGCAAACATCCTCTCCCAATCGTTGTGGTGTCTTAGTATTCAGTTGATGGTTTCCTTGAGTGGGCAGAAGTGTGTGCATTTGATGTGGTCCCGTTTGTTTCTTGTTTCCTTTGTTGCCCTTGCCCAGTCAGACATGCTTCTTCCAAATAGGCGGCTCAGACAGATGGCAAAGAGCACTCTGCCTAGGTCTTCTCCTACAAGGTTCACGGTTTCAAGTCTGCCATTCAAGGCTTTAATCCATTTCAGGTGGTGTGTGTGCCAGGTGTAACATCATGGTGTACTCTCGTTGTGTTCCATGTGGCTGTGCAGGCTTCCCAGCACCGTTTATTGTAGAGACTCTCCTTTCTCCGCTGTCTCCACTTGGCTCCCTGGTCCAAAATGGGCTGTCCATGTAAGTTTGAGTTGGGCTCTGGGCTCTCAATTGTTTTGCATGGGTCTTCATGCCTGTTTTGGGGCCCAGACTGTGCCGTTTCGGTACCTCGCGCTTCGTCCTCTATGTTGAAATCAGAAATTGTGACACGTGCTGCTTTGTTCGTTTTCCTGAGGATTCCTTTGCCTAGTCAGGGTCTCGTGTTGCTGGCTAGAAACTTTAGGATTCTCTCTTCTTCTCTGTGGCAAATACTGCTGCAACTTTGACTGGGATTGCATGGAATCCAGAGATCCCTTACTGCGGTATGAACCTTTCAAGTGTGTTAATCCTTCCATTCCTAGATCCCTCGATATCTTTTTTTTTCTTGTGTCTTCTTGAGTTTCTTTCCCCAAAGGTTTGCTAGTTTTTGAATTAACATAGAATTCACCTGTTTTGCTAAGGTTATTCACAGAGATCCTATTCTTCGTAATGGCAAGCTCCTGTTTTTTTTGTTTTTTTTTTCCTTAGCTTCAGTTTTTCTATTCTTTGCAACTTTTAATTGGTTTTGTTTTGGCACAAGTGCATTGCTGTGCTCACATCTGCTGGCAATGCTCCTGTATTTGCTGTGGAAGTCTGGCCCTGTCCAACGTCCCTTCCCATCTGCCTCTACTCTACCTCGGACGCCTGCACCAGAACAACTGAAGCAGTGGTGAGGAGGCCCAAACCGAGGATTCCACCCAGCCCATACTGGGCCACAGACCCAGAAGGTGCGGACCTCACCACTGCACCACCGGCCGGCCACTTACATGTTCAGTGGCAACGTGCAGTTGAGTGCAACGGGAGTTAAATATACTAGTGAGCCCAACTCTAGCACTGTGTAGATGAGGCTAGGTTGTTTTTCGGGTCCATTGTGATGTCAGAGGATTTGTCATAATTGTGTCTCTGAGGTCCAGCATGCTTCCTGGATACAGGTTTCAGAGCCTGCTTGGAGCAGTCTCATAACTCACCCTTCCCAGTTAGCCCATGCTTGACCTTCGCTGCCGTTTTTTGCCTTGTGAATTTCTCTGACTTTCAAACGTTCCAGCAGAGTCTGTCTAAAGACGGACATCATCTTTCATTGTGGATAATTCAGGTGTGATTTCTGTTCACCTTCCATTTTCTGGGTCCTCTTTTTCTTTTCCATAGTATACTCGTCATGGTCTTTCTCAGCTATCTCCCTTAGACATGCTTATCAGTCCGTTCTCCTTCATTCCAAGGGATTAGTTTGTATTTCTTTAATCGCTGTATGTTCTCTAGGGTGAGGTGTGAGTGCTTTCGTGACTCTTGGTTGTTGTCCTTGAATTTGCACCGGTCACTTGTAGGACTCTTGGCTACCCTAGCCTAGGTCAAACTAAGCACTGAGAACACGTGGTCATGTGGGTTGGTTTGACATCCTGAGATCAGAAACTCCAAATTCGAGGTGGTCCTGGCAACCCCCTTCACGGACACAATGTTTCCAAGACAACTTAGACAAATCGGATGAATTCCACTCTCCAGGAAAGATATTTTTCTGTCTCTTTTCCGGATTTGGGAAGTTTCGAACTTGACCCCTGATCCTTGAACGTTCCCCTAGATTCCGTCCAGATACGGGCTTACTTAATTTTTATAGGGTGTGCCATTTGTTTGCCCTACATCCTCTACCCTGGCCTGTTTATTTTTCTTGAAACACAACTGTAAAGTTCTAATTTTCGTGCAACTTCCTTACATATGGTGTCAAAACACATAATCAATAATCCTTCTACGGCAAGAGGTAGGGGGAGAGAATTTCGATGGAGGCAAACAGAGCACACTAGCCTGGGAGGGCAGCCTTCACGAAGGAACGAAGCCCTGTGGAAGAGGGTGCTTTTCAGCACCCTTGTAGAGCACTTCCAAACAAAGAGACATACCCCAAGCGTGACAGGGCTCCATTCCTTCAAGGCTTCCAAGACATCTCTTGGGACACATTACCATGTGCCCAGTGGGCCCACGTGACACCAGAGCTTCGGAAAAAGAGACTGACCTGCAAAGAATGCTATGGGCCTTGGAAAGGAGGCATCGATTCTTCTCTTCAATGTCCTCAAGACATCTTTCTTGACTTTGCATTATGCTTAAGGCACAAGGGCACTGTAGGTGTGATGAACGCCAAGTCCGGCCACTTGTTTCCAATGAAGTTGCAAGCTTGAATCAGCATGACCTCCCCATAGACTTGAATAGATGACAATGTTCTCCTCTCCGTGCCTGTCCCTCTATTCTCACTTGTGGCCTAGGGTTCCTTTCTTATCCCTTGCATCAGACTCTGTTTTATCTCTTCTAGTTTCTGTGCCTGCTTTCTGTTTGCCAAACCTGTTTCTGGGTATCTGTCCCTTTAATAGCCTAGCCTAGGCCAATCCTCAGACTGTAACCATGCGGCCACCCTGGGGGACATGTTCACCGTGATGTCATAAGCGACCTCAAAATTCGAAGTTGTCCTGACAACCTCCGTGCACACAGAGTTTCACAGCCATCTCAGACCAGTCTGACTCCTCACCCTGTCTAGGTAGGATAGTTTTCCTTTTTCTGCAATTGTTGTCAGTTTCTATCTTTCTCCTTGAACTTCGAAAGGGCTCCTACATTCTCTCTAGACACTGGTTTCACTCCTGTAAGATTATCCTGGGTTTTATCTCTTATATCTTGGGTAGATGGCAAAATGGGTGGACCTTACCCAGAAAAAGTCCTGGACTCCCTCACAAGTTGAAGTTGCCCAGGGAATGTTCTGATGCACAATGATGGTGTCATCTCGTGGCACTCTGCCAATTCCACCTTGGCAGGTCACAAGTTTTCCTTCCTTCTGCCTTTGGGAAGTGTACCAGATACTTCCATAGATTGTAATATTCTTATGGTTCCTTTTCTTGTGCGTATTGATAACGTATCCTCACAATTGCTGCTTATTTGTGATCTCTGCCCGCACCATACCATGAAATCTATATTTCCTAACACTACTAATGTGATATGCACTCGTAATGTGAAACAGTGAGGCCCGGGCCGCCCAAGCGGAATGTGGGCACTTACCTGCTCCACCACAGGGCCGGCCCTGAATTGTACTTTTGGACCAACCTTTTGCCTGAACTTGGGAAGACGTGGGCCTGTTTGGATTATTCGTGAAGGTGATTAGTAATAACATCATGGACGGTAACATTTTCCGTTCGTTCATGGGTTTAGGACTGATCATGTTCTCTTCGTAGTATTCCTCTTCACCTATTTGGAATGGTCTGCCTTTCTGTAGCATCTGTAAGCATTTGGAGGTGATTTTCCATCCTTGGAAGTTCACCTTCTGTAAACTCTTTCCGCCCCCAAAGCTTTATGACATCATTCTGGACCCCTTTTTGGATTTTTGATTTGAGGTGAATTTATAGCCATGACCCTGCATTAGAACGTACTATAACTTCCAGATTCACGTCCTCATTGCTTTAGACTTCTGTGTAGCTTACATCATCTTCACCAGTGTAAGACTAATCACAGGCCCTCACCACACACTTGTGCCTAATCTTCTCTTTCACCCTCCGTCACCGCCCCTCTTTGCCTCTGGGAGCCCGCATACAAATGTTCAGTGCCACCTGTTGGTTAGTGCTTGCTTTTTCTTCTCCTTGTAAGTGAGATTCTATGGTATTTGAATTTCTCACTGGGGCTTGTTACACTTCCCCTAAAACCCTCACAGCCATTCTGGTGGTCACAAACGGCTGGATTGCATCATTTGTTCCGGCTGAGTGGTATACCATTGTGTGGCTATAGCCCATCTTCCTTCTCCAATCATCCCTTGCTGGACACCAGGGTGCTTTCCAAGTCTTGGATATCAGGAGTAAGACTGTGGTGAACACAGCCATGCACATGTCTTTATGCGGTAGTCTTTCTGACTTTTTTGGATAAGCAAGCGGAGGATTAATAGCTGGGTCATACGGGACATGGATACTTAAACTTCTGAGGCAGTTCCACACCTTTGGCATCGTGGCTGCACCGGGTTACACTCCCACCAGCAGTGCAGGAGGCTTCCCTTCTCTCCACCTCCTCTCTGACACTTGTTATTTCCTGTCTGCTTCCTTCTAGCCATGCTGACCACAGTGAGCTGCCATGGCCTTGCAGTTTGGATTTGCATTTTCCTGAGACTTAATGATGGTGAACAAGTTTTCATGCACCTACTGGCCCTCTTTCTGTCTTCTTCGGAGAAATCTCTGCTTCCATCTTTTGACCAGGTTTTCATTGGCTTGTTTTTTTTCTTGTGGAGACGTGCGAGTTGATTGTATCTTTGGGCTTTTCACCCCTTGTCCGATGTGTGGTTTGCAAACATCCTCTCCCAATTGTTGTGGTGTCTTAGTATTCAGTTGATGGTTTCCTTGAGTGGGCAGAAGTGTGTGCATTTGATGTGGTCCCGTTTGTTTCTTGTTTCCTTTGTTGCCCTTGCCCAGTCAGACATGCTTCTTCCAAATAGGCGGCTCAGACAGATGGCAAAGAGCACTCTGCCTAGGTCTTCTCCTACAAGGTTCACGGTTTCAAGTCTGCCATTCAAGGCTTTAATCCACTTCAGGTGGTGTGTGTGCCAGGTGTAACATCATGGTGTACTCTCGTTGTGTTCCATGTGGCTGTGCAGGCTTCCCAGCACCGTTTATTGTAGAGACTCTCCTTTCTCCGCTGTCTCCACTTGGCTCCCTGGTCCAAAATGGGCTGTCCATGTAAGTTTGAGTTGGGCTCTGGGCTCTCAATTGTTTTGCATGGGTCTTCATGCCTGTTTTGGGGCCCAGACTGTGCCGTTTCGGTACCTCGCGCTTCGTCCTCTATGTTGAAATCAGAAATTGTGACACGTGCTGCTTTGTTCGTTTTCCTGAGGATTCCTTTGCCTAGTCAGGGTCTCGTGTTGCTGGCTAGAAACTTTAGGATTCTCTCTTCTTCTCTGTGGCAAATACTGCTGCAACTTTGACTGGGATTGCATGGAATCCAGAGATCCCTTACTGCGGTATGAACCTTTCAAGTGTGTTAATCCTTCCATTCCTAGATCCCTCGATATCTTTTTTTTTCTTGTGTCTTCTTGAGTTTCTTTCCCCAAAGGTTTGCTAGTTTTTGAATTAACATAGAATTCACCTGTTTTGCTAAGGTTATTCACAGAGATCCTATTCTTCGTAATGGCAAGCTCCTGTTTTTTTTGTTTTTTTTTTCCTTAGCTTCAGTTTTTCTATTCTTTGCAACTTTTAATTGGTTTTGTTTTGGCACAAGTGCATTGCTGTGCTCACATCTGCTGGCAATGCTCCTGTATTTGCTGTGGAAGTCTGGCCCTGTCCAACGTCCCTTCCCATCTGCCTCTACTCTACCTTGGACGCCTGCACCAGAACAACTGAAGCAGTGGTGAGGAGGCCCAAACCGAGGATTCCACCCAGCCCATACTGGGCCACAGACCCAGAAGGTGCGGACCTCACCACTGCACCACCGGCCGGCCACTTACATGTTCAGTGGCAACGTGCAGTTGAGTGCAACGGGAGTTAAATATACTAGTGAGCCCAACTCTAGCACTGTGTAGATGAGGCTAGGTTGTTTTTCGGGTCCATTGTGATGTCAGAGGATTTGTCATAATTGTGTCTCTGAGGTCCAGCATGCTTCCTGGATACAGGTTTCAGAGCCTGCTTGGAGCAGTCTCATAACTCACCCTTCCCAGTTAGCCCATGCTTGACCTTCGCTGCCGTTTTTTGGCTTGTGAATTTCTCTGACTTTCAAACGTTCCAGCAGAGTCTGTCTAAAGACGGACATCATCTTTCATTGTGGATAATTCAGGTGTGATTTCTGTTCACCTTCCATTTTCTGGGTCCTCTTTTTCTTTTCCATAGTATACTCGTCATGGTCTTTCTCAGCTATCTCCCTTAGACATGCTTATCAGTCCGTTCTCCTTCATTCCGAGGGATTAGTTTGTATTTCTTTAATCGCTGTATGTTCTCTAGGGTGAGGTGTGAGTGCTTTCGTGACTCTTGGTTGTTGTCCTTGAATTTGCACCGGTCACTTGTAGGACTCTTGGCTACCCTAGCCTAGGTCAAACTTAGCACTGAGAACACGTGGTCATGTGGGTTGGTTTGACATCCTGAGATCAGAAACTCCAAATTCGAGGTGGTCCTGGCAACCCCCTTCACGGACACAATGTTTCCAAGACAACTTAGACAAATCGGATGAATTCCACTCTCCAGGAAAGATATTTTTCTGTCTCTTTTCCGGATTTGGGAAGTTTCGAACTTGACCCCTGATCCTTGAACGTTCCCCTAGATTCCGTCCAGATACGGGCTTACTTAATTTTTATAGGGTGTGCCATTTGTTTGCCCTACATCCTCTACCCTGGCCTGTTTATTTTTCTTGAAACACAACTGTAAAGTTCTAATTTTCGTGCAACTTCCTTACATATGGTGTCAAAACACATAATCAATAATCCTTCTACGGCAAGAGGTAGGGGGAGAGAATTTCGATGGAGGCAAACAGAGCACACTAGCCTGGGAGGGCAGCCTTCACGAAGGAACGAAGCCCTGTGGAAGAGGGTGCTTTTCAGCACCCTTGTAGAGCACTTCCAAACAAAGAGACATACCCCAAGCGTGACAGGGCTCCATTCCTTCAAGGCTTCCAAGACATCTCTTGGGACACATTACCATGTGCCCAGTGGGCCCACGTGACACCAGAGCTTCGGAAAAAGAGACTGACCTTCAAAGAATGCTATGGGCCTTGGAAAGGAGGCATCGATTCTTCTCTTCAATGTCCTCAAGACATCTTTCTTGACTTTGCATTATGCTTAAGGCACAAGGGCACTGTAGGTGTGATGAACGCCAAGTCCGGCCACTTGTTTCCAATGAAGTTGCAAGCTTGAATCAGCATGACCTCCCCATAGACTTGAATAGATGACAATGTTCTCCTCTCCGTGCCTGTCCCTCTATTCTCACTTGTGGCCTAGGGTTCCTTTCTTATCCCTTGCATCAGACTCTGTTTTATCTCTTCTAGTTTCTGTGCCTGCTTTCTGTTTGCCAAACCTGTTTCTGGGTATCTGTCCCTTTAATAGCCTAGCCTAGGCCAATCCTCAGACTGTAACCATGCAGCCACCCTGGGGGACATGTTCACCGTGATGTCATAAGCGACCTCAAAATTCGAAGTTGTCCTGACAACCTCCGTGCACACAGAGTTTCACAGCCATCTCAGACCAGTCTGACTCCTCACCCTGTCTAGGTAGGATAGTTTTCCTTTTTCTGCAATTGTTGTCAGTTTCTATCTTTCTCCTTGAACTTCGAAAGGGCTCCTACATTCTCTCTAGACACTGGTGTCACTCCTGTAAGATTATCCTGGGTTTTATCTCTTATATCTTGGGTAGATGGCAAAATGGGTGGACCTTACCCAGAAAAAGTCCTGGACTCCCTCACAAGTTGAAGTTGCCCAGGGAATGTTCTGATGCACAATGATGGTGTCATCTCGTGGCACTCTGCCAATTCCACCTTGGCAGGTCACAAGTTTTCCTTCCTTCTGCCTTTGGGAAGTGTACCAGATACTTCCATAGATTGTAATATTCTTATGGTTCCTTTTCTTGTGCGTATTGATAACGTATCCTCACAATTGCTGCTTATTTGTGATCTCTGCCCGCACCATACCATGAAATCTATATTTCCTAACACTACTAATGTGATATGCACTCGTAATGTGAAACAGTGAGGCCCGGGCCGCCCAAGCGGAATGTGGGCACTTACCTGCTCCACCACAGGGCCGGCCCTGAATTGTACTTTTGGACCAACCTTTTGCCTGAACTTGGGAAGACGTGGGCCTGTTTGGATTATTCGTGAAGGTGATTAGTAATAACATCATGGACGGTAACATTTTCCGTTCGTTCATGGGTTCAGGACTGATCATGTTCTCTTCGTAGTATTCCTCTTCACCTATTTGGAATGGTCTGCCTTTCTGTAGCATCTGTAAGCATTTGGAGGTGATTTTCCATCCTTGGAAGTTCACCTTCTGTAAACTCTTTCCGCCCCCAAAGCTTTATGACATCATTCTGGACCCCTTTTTGGATTTTTGATTTGAGGTGAATTTATAGCCATGACCCTGCATTAGAACGTACTATAACTTCCAGATTCACATCCTCATTGCTTTAGACTTCTGTGTAGCTTACATCATCTTCACCAGTGTAAGACTAATCACAGGCCCTCACCACACACTTGTGCCTAATCTTCTCTTTCACCCTCCGTCACCGCCCCTCTTTGCCTCTGGGAGCCCGCATACAAATGTTCAGTGCCACCTGTTGGTTAGTGCTTGCTTTTTCTTCGCCTTGTAAGTGAGATTCTATGGTATTTGAATTTCTCACTGGGGCTTGTTACACTTCCCCTAAAACCCTCACAGCCATTCTGGTGGTCACAAACGGATGGATTGCATCATTTGTTCCGGCTGAGTGGTATACCATTGTGTGGCTATAGCCCATCTTCCTTCTCCAATCATCCCTTGCTGGACACCAGGGTGCTTTCCAAGTCTTGGATATCCGGAGTAAGACTGTGGTGAACACAGCCATGCACATGTCTTTATGCGGTAGTCTTTCTGACTTTTTTGGATAAGCAAGCGGAGGATTAATAGCTGGGTCATACGGGACATGGATACTTAAACTTCTGAGGCAGTTCCACACCTTTGGCATCGTGGCTGCACCGGGTTACACTCCCACCAGCAGTGCAGGAGGCTTCCCTTCTCTCTACCTCCTCTCTGACACTTGTTATTTCCTGTCTGCTTCCTTCTAGCCATGCTGACCACAGTGAGCTGCCATGGCCTTGCAGTTTGGATTTGCATTTTCCTGAGACTTCATGATGGTGAACAAGTTTTCATGCACCTACTGGCCCTCTTTCTGTCTTCTTCGGAGAAATCTCTGCTTCCATCTTTTGACCAGGTTTTCATTGGCTTGTTTTTTTTCTTGTGGAGACGTGCGAGTTGATTGTATCTTTGGGCTTTTCACCCCTTGTCCGATGTGTGGTTTGCAAACATCCTCTCCCAATTGTTGTGGTGTCTTAGTATTCAGTTGATGGTTTCCTTGAGTGGGCAGAAGTGTGTGCATTTGATGTGGTCCCGTTTGTTTCTTGTTTCCTTTGTTGCCCTTGCCCAGTCAGACATGCTTCTTCCAAATAGGCGGCTCAGACAGATGGCAAAGAGCACTCTGCCTAGGTCTTCTCCTACAAGGTTCACGGTTTCAAGTCTGCCATTCAAGGCTTTAATCCACTTCAGGTGGTGTGTGTGCCAGGTGTAACATCATGGTGTACTCTCGTTGTGTTCCATGTGGCTGTGCAGGCTTCCCAGCACCGTTTATTGTAGAGACTCTCCTTTCTCCGCTGTCTCCACTTGGCTCCCTGGTCCAAAATGGGCTGTCCATGTAAGTTTGAGTTGGGCTCTGGGCTCTCAATTGTTTTGCATGGGTCTTCATGCCTGTTTTGGGGCCCAGACTGTGCCGTTTCGGTACCTAGCGCTTCGTCCTCTATGTTGAAATCAGAAATTGTGACACGTGCTGCTTTGTTCGTTTTCCTGAGGATTCCTTTGCCTAGTCAGGGTCTCGCGTTGCTGGCTAGAAACTTTAGGATTCTCTCTTCTTCTCTGTGGCAAATACTGCTGCAACTTTGACTGGGATTGCATGGAATCCAGAGATTCCTTACTGCGGTATGAACCTTTCAAGTGTGTTAATCCTTCCATTCCTAGATCCCTCGATATCTTTTTTTTTCTTGTGTCTTCTTGAGTTTCTTTCCCCAAAGGTTTGCTAGTTTTTGAATTAACATAGAATTCACCTGTTTTGCTAAGGTTATTCACAGAGATCCTATTCTTCGTAATGGCAAGCTCCTGTTTTTTTGTTTTTTTTTTCCTTAGCTTCAGTTTTTCTATTCTTTGCAACTTTTAATTGGTTTTGTTTTGGCACAAGTGCATTGCTGTGCTCACATCTGCTGGCAATGCTCCTGTATTTGCTGTGGAAGTCTGGCCCTGTCCAACGTCCCTTCCCATCTGCCTCTACTCTACCTCGGACGCCTGCACCAGAACAACTGAAGCAGTGGTGAGGAGGCCCAAACCGAGGATTCCACCCAGCCCATACTGGGCCACAGACCCAGAAGGTGCGGACCTCACCACTGCACCACCGGCCGGCCACTTACATGTTCAGTGGCAACGTGCAGTTGAGTGCAACGGGAGTTAAATATACTAGTGAGCCCAACTCTAGCACTGTGTAGATGAGGCTAGGTTGTTTTTCGGGTCCATTGTGATGTCAGAGGATTTGTCATAATTGTGTCTCTGAGGTCCAGCATGCTTCCTGGATACAGGTTTCAGAGCCTGCTTGGAGCACTCTCATAACTCACCCTTCCCAGTTAGCCCATGCTTGACCTTCGCTGCCGTTTTTTGGCTTGTGAATTTCTCTGACTTTCAAACGTTCCAGCAGAGTCTGTCTAAAGACGGACATCATCTTTCATTGTGGATAATTCAGGTGTGATTTCTGTTCACCTTCCATTTTCTGGGTCCTCTTTTTCTTTTCCATAGTATACTCGTCATGGTCTTTCTCAGCTATCTCCCTTAGACATGCTTATCAGTCCGTTCTCCTTCATTCCGAGGGATTAGTTTGTATTTCTTTAATCGCTGTATGTTCTCTAGGGTGAGGTGTGAGTGCTTTCGTGACTCTTGGTTGTTGTCCTTGAATTTGCACCGGTCACTTGTAGGACTCTTGGCTACCCTAGCCTAGGTCAAACTTAGCACTGAGAACACGTGGTCATGTGGGTTGGTTTGACATCCTGAGATCAGAAACTCCAAATTCGAGGTGGTCCTGGCAACCCCCTTCACGGACACAATGTTTCCAAGACAACTTAGACAAATCGGATGAATTCCACTCTCCAGGAAAGATATTTTTCTGTCTCTTTTCCGGATTTGGGAAGTTTCGAACTTGACCCCTGATCCTTGAACGTTCCCCTA
Organism: Equus asinus; assembly: GCF_041296235.1. Classification (NCBI taxonomy): domain Eukaryota; kingdom Metazoa; phylum Chordata; class Mammalia; order Perissodactyla; family Equidae; genus Equus; species Equus asinus. Next base: position 3,989,414 of record NC_091818.1, read on the forward strand.
GATTCCGTCCAGATACGGGCTTACTTAATTTTTATAGGGTGTGCCATTTGTTTGCCCTACATCCTCTACCCTGGCCTGTTTATTTTTCTTGAAACACAACTGTAAAGTTCTAATTTTCGTGCAACTTCCTTACATATGGTGTCAAAACACATAATCAATAATCCTTCTACGGCAAGAGGTAGGGGGAGAGAATTTCGATGGAGGCAAACAGAGCACACTAGCCTGGGAGGGCAGCCTTCACGAAGGAACGAAGCCCTGTGGAAGAGGGTGCTTTTCAGCACCCTTGTAGAGCACTTCCAAACAAAGAGACATACCCCAAGCGTGACAGGGCTCCATTCCTTCAAGGCTTCCAAGACATCTCTTGGGACACATTACCATGTGCCCAGTGGGCCCACGTGACACCAGAGCTTCGGAAAAAGAGACTGACCTGCAAAGAATGCTATGGGCCTTGGAAAGGAGGCATCGATTCTTCTCTTCAATGTCCTCAAGACATCTTTCTTGACTTTGCATTATGCTTAAGGCACAAGGGCACTGTAGGTGTGATGAACGCCAAGTCCGGCCACTTGTTTCCAATGAAGTTGCAAGCTTGAATCAGCATGACCTCCCCATAGACTTGAATAGATGACAATGTTCTCCTCTCCGTGCCTGTCCCTCTATTCTCACTTGTGGCCTAGGGTTCCTTTCTTATCCCTTGCATCAGACTCTGTTTTATCTCTTCTAGTTTCTGTGCCTGCTTTCTGTTTGCCAAACCTGTTTCTGGGTATCTGTCCCTTTAATAGCCTAGCCTAGGCCAATCCTCAGACTGTAACCATGCGGCCACCCTGGGGGACATGTTCACCGTGATGTCATAAGCGACCTCAAAATTCGAAGTTGTCCTGACAACCTCCGTGCACACAGAGTTTCACAGCCATCTCAGACCAGTCTGACTCCTCACCCTGTCTAGGTAGGATAGTTTTCCTTTTTCTGCAATTGTTGTCAGTTTCTATCTTTCTCCTTGAACTTCGAAAGGGCTCCTACATTCTCTCTAGACACTGGTGTCACTCCTGTAAGATTATCCTGGGTTTTATCTCTTATATCTTGGGTAGATGGCAAAATGGGTGGACCTTACCCAGAAAAAGTCCTGGACTCCCTCACAAGTTGAAGTTGCCCAGGGAATGTTCTGATGCACAATGATGGTGTCATCTCGTGGCACTCTGCCAATTCCACCTTGGCAGGTCACAAGTTTTCCTTCCTTCTGCCTTTGGGAAGTGTACCAGATACTTCCATAGATTGTAATATTCTTATGGTTCCTTTTCTTGTGCGTATTGATAACGTATCCTCACAATTGCTGCTTATTTGTGATCTCTGCCCGCACCATACCATGAAATCTATATTTCCTAACACTACTAATGTGATATGCACTCGTAATGTGAAACAGTGAGGCCCGGGCCGCCCAAGCGGAATGTGGGCACTTACCTGCTCCACCACAGGGCCGGCCCTGAATTGTACTTTTGGACCAACCTTTTGCCTGAACTTGGGAAGACGTGGGCCTGTTTGGATTATTCGTGAAGGTGATTAGTAATAACATCATGGACGGTAACATTTTCCGTTCGTTCATGGGTTTAGGACTGATCATGTTCTCTTCGTAGTATTCCTCTTCACCTATTTGGAATGGTCTGCCTTTCTGTAGCATCTGTAAGCATTTGGAGGTGATTTTCCATCCTTGGAAGTTCACCTTCTGTAAACTCTTTCCGCCCCCAAAGCTTTATGACATCATTCTGGACCCCTTTTTGGATTTTTGATTTGAGGTGAATTTATAGCCATGACCCTGCATTAGAACGTACTATAACTTCCAGATTCACGTCCTCATTGCTTTAGACTTCTGTGTAGCTTACATCATCTTCACCAGTGTAAGACTAATCACAGGCCCTCACCACACACTTGTGCCTAATCTTCTCTTTCACCCTCCGTCACCGCCCCTCTTTGCCTCTGGGAGCCCGCATACAAATGTTCAGTGCCACCTGTTGGTTAGTGCTTGCTTTTTCTTCTCCTTGTAAGTGAGATTCTATGGTATTTGAATTTCTCACTGGGGCTTGTTACACTTCCCCTAAAACCCTCACAGCCATTCTGGTGGTCACAAACGGCTGGATTGCATCATTTGTTCCGGCTGAGTGGTATACCATTGTGTGGCTATAGCCCATCTTCCTTCTCCAATCATCCCTTGCTGGACACCAGGGTGCTTTCCAAGTCTTGGATATCAGGAGTAAGACTGTGGTGAACACAGCCATGCACATGTCTTTATGCGGTAGTCTTTCTGACTGTTTTGGATAAGCAAGCGGCAGATTAATAGCTGGGTCATACGGGACATGGATACTTAAACTTCTGAGGCAGTTCCACACCTTTGGCATCGTGGCTGCACCGGGTTACACTCCCACCAGCAGTGCAGGAGGCTTCCCTTCTCTCCACCTCCTCTCTGACACTTGTTATTTCCTGTCTGCTTCCTTCTAGCCATGCTGACCACAGTGAGCTGCCATGGCCTTGCAGTTTGGATTTGCATTTTCCTGAGACTTCATGATGGTGAACAAGTTTTCATGCACCTACTGGCCCTCTTTCTGTCTTCTTCGGAGAAATCTCTGCTTCCATCTTTTGACCAGGTTTTCATTGGCTTGTTTTTTTTCTTGTGGAGACGTGCGAGTTGATTGTATCTTTGGGCTTTTCACCCCTTGTCCGATGTGTGGTTTGCAAACATCCTCTCCCAATTGTTGTGGTGTCTTAGTATTCAGTTGATGGTTTCCTTGAGTGGGCAGAAGTGTGTGCATTTGATGTGGTCCCGTTTGTTTCTTGTTTCCTTTGTTGCCCTTGCCCAGTCAGACATGCTTCTTCCAAATAGGCGGCTCAGACAGATGGCAAAGAGCACTCTGCCTAGGTCTTCTCCTACAAGGTTCACGGTTTCAAGTCTGCCATTCAAGGCTTTAATCCACTTCAGGTGGTGTGTGTGCCAGGTGTAACATCATGGTGTACTCTCGTTGTGTTCCATGTGGCTGTGCAGGCTTCCCAGCACCGTTTATTGTAGAGACTCTCCTTTCTCCGCTGTCTCCACTTGGCTCCCTGGTCCAAAATGGGCTGTCCATGTAAGTTTGAGTTGGGCTCTGGGCTCTCAATTGTTTTGCATGGGTCTTCATGCCTGTTTTGGGGCCCAGACTGTGCCGTTTCGGTACCTAGCGCTTCGTCCTCTATGTTGAAATCAGAAATTGTGACACGTGCTGCTTTGTTCGTTTTCCTGAGGATTCCTTTGCCTAGTCAGGGTCTCGCGTTGCTGGCTAGAAACTTTAGGATTCTCTCTTCTTCTCTGTGGCAAATACTGCTGCAACTTTGACTGGGATTGCATGGAATCCAGAGATTCCTTACTGCGGTATGAACCTTTCAAGTGTGTTAATCCTTCCATTCCTAGATCCCTCGATATCTTTTTTTTTCTTGTGTCTTCTTGAGTTTCTTTCCCCAAAGGTTTGCTAGTTTTTGAATTAACATAGAATTCACCTGTTTTGCTAAGGTTATTCACAGAGATCCTATTCTTCGTAATGGCAAGCTCCTGTTTTTTTGTTTTTTTTTTCCTTAGCTTCAGTTTTTCTATTCTTTGCAACTTTTAATTGGTTTTGTTTTGGCACAAGTGCATTGCTGTGCTCACATCTGCTGGCAATGCTCCTGTATTTGCTGTGGAAGTCTGGCCCTGTCCAACGTCCCTTCCCATCTGCCTCTACTCTACCTCGGACGCCTGCACCAGAACAACTGAAGCAGTGGTGAGGAGGCCCAAACCGAGGATTCCACCCAGCCCATACTGGGCCACAGACCCAGAAGGTGCGGACCTCACCACTGCACCACCGGCCGGCCACTTACATGTTCAGTGGCAACGTGCAGTTGAGTGCAACGGGAGTTAAATATACTAGTGAGCCCAACTCTAGCACTGTGTAGATGAGGCTAGGTTGTTTTTCGGGTCCATTGTGATGTCAGAGGATTTGTCATAATTGTGTCTCTGAGGTCCAGCATGCTTCCTGGATACAGGTTTCAGAGCCTGCTTGGAGCAGTCTCATAACTCACCCTTCCCAGTTAGCCCATGCTTGACCTTCGCTGCCGTTTTTTGGCTTGTGAATTTCTCTGACTTTCAAACGTTCCAGCAGAGTCTGTCTAAAGACGGACATCATCTTTCATTGTGGATAATTCAGGTGTGATTTCTGTTCACCTTCCATTTTCTGGGTCCTCTTTTTCTTTTCCATAGTATACTCGTCATGGTCTTTCTCAGCTATCTCCCTTAGACATGCTTATCAGTCCGTTCTCCTTCATTCCAAGGGATTAGTTTGTATTTCGTTAATCGCTGTATGTTCTCTAGGGTGAGGTGTGAGTGCTTTCGTGACTCTTGGTTGTTGTCCTTGAATTTGCACCGGTCACTTGTAGGACTCTTGGCTACCCTAGCCTAGGTCAAACTAAGCACTGAGAACACGTGGTCATGTGGGTTGGTTTGACATCCTGAGATCAGAAACTCCAAATTCGAGGTGGTCCTGGCAACCCCCTTCACGGACACAATGTTTCCAAGACAACTTAGACAAATCGGATGAATTCCACTCTCCAGGAAAGATATTTTTCTGTCTCTTTTCCGGATTTGGGAAGTTTCGAACTTGACCCCTGATCCTTGAACGTTCCCCTAGATTCCGTCCAGATACGGGCTTACTTAATTTTTATAGGGTGTGCCATTTGTTTGCCCTACATCCTCTACCCTGGCCTGTTTATTTTTCTTGAAACACAACTGTAAAGTTCTAATTTTCGTGCAACTTCCTTACATATGGTGTCAAAACACATAATCAATAATCCTTCTACGGCAAGAGGTAGGGGGAGAGAATTTCGATGGAGGCAAACAGAGCACACTAGCCTGGGAGGGCAGCCTTCACGAAGGAACGAAGCCCTGTGGAAGAGGGTGCTTTTCAGCACCCTTGTAGAGCACTTCCAAACAAAGAGACATACCCCAAGCGTGACAGGGCTCCATTCCTTCAAGGCTTCCAAGACATCTCTTGGGACACATTACCATGTGCCCAGTGGGCCCACGTGACACCAGAGCTTCGGAAAAAGAGACTGACCTGCACAGAATGCTATGGGCCTTGGAAAGGAGGCATCGATTCTTCTCTTCAATGTCCTCAAGACATCTTTCTTGACTTTGCATTATGCTTAAGGCACAAGGGCACTGTAGGTGTGATGAACGCCAAGTCCGGCCACTTGTTTCCAATGAAGTTGCAAGCTTGAATCAGCATGACCTCCCCATAGACTTGAATAGATGACAATGTTCTCCTCTCCGTGCCTGTCCCTCTATTCTCACTTGTGGCCTAGGGTTCCTTTCTTATCCCTTGCATCAGACTCTGTTTTATCTCTTCTAGTTTCTGTGCCTGCTTTCTGTTTGCCAAACCTGTTTCTGGGTATCTGTCCCTTTAATAGCCTAGCCTAGGCCAATCCTCAGACTGTAACCATGCGGCCACCCTGGGGGACATGTTCACCGTGATGTCATAAGCGACCTCAAAATTCGAAGTTGTCCTGACAACCTCCGTGCACACAGAGTTTCACAGCCATCTCAGACCAGTCTGACTCCTCACCCTGTCTAGGTAGGATAGTTTTCCTTTTTCTGCAATTGTTGTCAGTTTCTATCTTTCTCCTTGAACTTCGAAAGGGCTCCTACATTCTCTCTAGACACTGGTGTCACTCCTGTAAGATTATCCTGGGTTTTATCTCTTATATCTTGGGTAGATGGCAAAATGGGTGGACCTTACCCAGAAAAAGTCCTGGACTCCCTCACAAGTTGAAGTTGCCCAGGGAATGTTCTGATGCACAATGATGGTGTCATCTCGTGGCACTCTGCCAATTCCACCTTGGCAGGTCACAAGTTTTCCTTCCTTCTGCCTTTGGGAAGTGTACCAGATACTTCCATAGATTGTAATATTCTTATGGTTCCTTTTCTTGTGCGTATTGATAACGTATCCTCACAATTGCTGCTTATTTGTGATCTCTGCCCGCACCATACCATGAAATCTATATTTCCTAACACTACTAATGTGATATGCACTCGTAATGTGAAACAGTGAGGCCCGGGCCGCCCAAGCGGAATGTGGGCACTTACCTGCTCCACCACAGGGCCGGCCCTGAATTGTACTTTTGGACCAACCTTTTGCCTGAACTTGGGAAGACGTGGGCCTGTTTGGATTATTCGTGAAGGTGATTAGTAATAACATCATGGACGGTAACATTTTCCGTTCGTTCATGGGTTTAGGACTGATCATGTTCTCTTCGTAGTATTCCTCTTCACCTATTTGGAATGGTCTGCCTTTCTGTAGCATCTGTAAGCATTTGGAGGTGATTTTCCATCCTTGGAAGTTCACCTTCTGTAAACTCTTTCCGCCCCCAAAGCTTTATGACATCATTCTGGACCCCTTTTTGGATTTTTGATTTGAGGTGAATTTATAGCCATGACCCTGCATTAGAACGTACTATAACTTCCAGATTCACGTCCTCATTGCTTTAGACTTCTGTGTAGCTTACATCATCTTCACCAGTGTAAGACTAATCACAGGCCCTCACCACACACTTGTGCCTAATCTTCTCTTTCACCCTCCGTCACCGCCCCTCTTTGCCTCTGGGAGCCCGCATACAAATGTTCAGTGCCACCTGTTGGTTAGTGCTTGCTTTTTCTTCTCCTTGTAAGTGAGATTCTATGGTATTTGAATTTCTCACTGGGGCTTGTTACACTTCCCCTAAAACCCTCACAGCCATTCTGGTGGTCACAAACGGCTGGATTGCATCATTTGTTCCGGCTGAGTGGTATACCATTGTGTGGCTATAGCCCATCTTCCTTCTCCAATCATCCCTTGCTGGACACCAGGGTGCTTTCCAAGTCTTGGATATCAGGAGTAAGACTGTGGTGAACACAGCCATGCACATGTCTTTATGCGGTAGTCTTTCTGACTGTTTTGGATAAGCAAGCGGCAGATTAATAGCTGGGTCATACGGGACATGGATACTTAAATTTCTGAGGCAGTTCCACACCTTTGGCATCGTGGCTGCACCGGGTTACACTCCCACCAGCAGTGCAGGAGGCTTCCCTTCTCTCCACCTCCTCTCTGACACTTGTTATTTCCTGTCTGCTTCCTTCTAGCCATGCTGACCACAGTGAGCTGCCATGGCCTTGCAGTTTGGATTTGCATTTTCCTGAGACTTAATGATGGTGAACAAGTTTTCATGCACCTACTGGCCCTCTTTCTGTCTTCTTCGGAGAAATCTCTGCTTCCATCTTTTGACCAGGTTTTCATTGGCTTGTTTTTTTTCTTGTGGAGACGTGCGAGTTGATTGTATCTTTGGGCTTTTCACCCCTTGTCCGATGTGTGGTTTGCAAACATCCTCTCCCAATTGTTGTGGTGTCTTAGTATTCAGTTGATGGTTTCCTTGAGTGGGCAGAAGTGTGTGCATTTGATGTGGTCCCGTTTGTTTCTTGTTTCCTTTGTTGCCCTTGCCCAGTCAGACATGCTTCTTCCAAATAGGCGGCTCAGACAGATGGCAAAGAGCACTCTGCCTAGGTCTTCTCCTACAAGGTTCACGGTTTCAAGTCTGCCATTCAAGGCTTTAATCCACTTCAGGTGGTGTGTGTGCCAGGTGTAACATCATGGTGTACTCTCGTTGTGTTCCATGTGGCTGTGCAGGCTTCCCAGCACCGTTTATTGTAGAGACTCTCCTTTCTCCGCTGTCTCCACTTGGCTCCCTGGTCCAAAATGGGCTGTCCATGTAAGTTTGAGTTGGGCTCTGGGCTCTCAATTGTTTTGCATGGGTCTTCATGCCTGTTTTGGGGCCCAGACTGTGCCGTTTCGGTACCTCGCGCTTCGTCCTCTATGTTGAAATCAGAAATTGTGACACGTGCTGCTTTGTTCGTTTTCCTGAGGATTCCTTTGCCTAGTCAGGGTCTCGTGTTGCTGGCTAGAAACTTTAGGATTCTCTCTTCTTCTCTGTGGCAAATACTGCTGCAACTTTGACTGGGATTGCATGGAATCCAGAGATTCCTTACTGCGGTATGAACCTTTCAAGTGTGTTAATCCTTCCATTCCTAGATCCCTCGATATCTTTTTTTTTCTTGTGTCTTCTTGAGTTTCTTTCCCCAAAGGTTTGCTAGTTTTTGAATTAACATAGAATTCACCTGTTTTGCTAAGGTTATTCACAGAGATCCTATTCTTCGTAATGGCAAGCTCCTGTTTTTTTTTTTTTTTTTCCTTAGCTTCAGTTTTTCTGTTCTTTGCAACTTTTAATTGGTTTTGTTTTGGCACAAGTGCATTGCTGTGCTCACATCTGCTGGCAATGCTCCTGTATTTGCTGTGGAAGTCTGGCCCTGTCCAACGTCCCTTCCCATCTGCCTCTACTCTACCTCGGACGCCTGCACCAGAACAACTGAAGCAGTGGTGAGGAGGCCCAAACCGAGGATTCCACCCAGCCCATACTGGGCCACAGACCCAGAAGGTGCGGACCTCACCACTGCACCACCGGCCGGCCACTTACATGTTCAGTGGCAACGTGCAGTTGAGTGCAACGGGAGTTAAATATACTAGTGAGCCCAACTCTAGCACTGTGTAGATGAGGCTAGGTTGTTTTTCGGGTCCATTGTGATGTCAGAGGATTTGTCATAATTGTGTCTCTGAGGTCCAGCATGCTTCCTGGATACAGGTTTCAGAGCCTGCTTGGAGCAGTCTCATAACTCACCCTTCCCAGTTAGCCCATGCTTGACCTTCGCTGCCGTTTTTTGCCTTGTGAATTTCTCTGACTTTCAAACGTTCCAGCAGAGTCTGTCTAAAGACGGACATCATCTTTCATTGTGGATAATTCAGGTGTGATTTCTGTTCACCTTCCATTTTCTGGGTCCTCTTTTTCTTTTCCATAGTATACTCGTCATGGTCTTTCTCAGCTATCTCCCTTAGACATGCTTATCAGTCCGTTCTCCTTCATTCCAAGGGATTAGTTTGTATTTCTTTAATCGCTGTATGTTCTCTAGGGTGAGGTGTGAGTGCTTTCGTGACTCTTGGTTGTTGTCCTTGAATTTGCACCGGTCACTTGTAGGACTCTTGGCTACCCTAGCCTAGGTCAAACTAAGCACTGAGAACACGTGGTCATGTGGGTTGGTTTGACATCCTGAGATCAGAAACTCCAAATTCGAGGTGGTCCTGGCAACCCCCTTCACGGACACAATGTTTCCAAGACAACTTAGACAAATCGGATGAATTCCACTCTCCAGGAAAGATATTTTTCTGTCTCTTTTCCGGATTTGGGAAGTTTCGAACTTGACCCCTGATCCTTGAACGTTCCCCTAGATTCCGTCCAGATACGGGCTTACTTAATTTTTATAGGGTGTGCCATTTGTTTGCCCTACATCCTCTACCCTGGCCTGTTTATTTTTCTTGAAACACAACTGTAAAGTTCTAATTTTCGTGCAACTTCCTTACATATGGTGTCAAAACACATAATCAATAATCCTTCTACGGCAAGAGGTAGGGGGAGAGAATTTCGATGGAGGCAAACAGAGCACACTAGCCTGGGAGGGCAGCCTTCACGAAGGAACGAAGCCCTGTGGAAGAGGGTGCTTTTCAGCACCCTTGTAGAGCACTTCCAAACAAAGAGACATACCCCAAGCGTGACAGGGCTCCATTCCTTCAAGGCTTCCAAGACATCTCTTGGGACACATTACCATGTGCCCAGTGGGCCCACGTGACACCAGAGCTTCGGAAAAAGAGACTGACCTGCAAAGAATGCTATGGGCCTTGGAAAGGAGGCATCGATTCTTCTCTTCAATGTCCTCAAGACATCTTTCTTGACTTTGCATTATGCTTAAGGCACAAGGGCACTGTAGGTGTGATGAACCCCAAGTCCGGCCACTTGTTTCCAATGAAGTTGCAAGCTTGAATCAGCATGACCTCCCCATAGACTTGAATAGATGACAATGTTCTCCTCTCCGTGCCTGTCCCTCTATTCTCACTTGTGGCCTAGGGTTCCTTTCTTATCCCTTGCATCAGACTCTGTTTTATCTCTTCTAGTTTCTGTGCCTGCTTTCTGTTTGCCAAACCTGTTTCTGGGTATCTGTCCCTTTAATAGCCTAGCCTAGGCCAATCCTCAGACTGTAACCATGCGGCCACCCTGGGGGACATGTTCACCGTGATGTCATAAGCGACCTCAAAATTCGAAGTTGTCCTGACAACCTCCGTGCACACAGAGTTTCACAGCCATCTCAGACCAGTCTGACTCCTCACCCTGTCTAGGTAGGATAGTTTTCCTTTTTCTGCAATTGTTGTCAGTTTCTATCTTTCTCCTTGAACTTCGAAAGGGCTCCTACATTCTCTCTAGACACTGGTGTCACTCCTGTAAGATTATCCTGGGTTTTATCTCTTATATCTTGGGTAGATGGCAAAATGGGTGGACCTTACCCAGAAAAAGTCCTGGACTCCCTCACAAGTTGAAGTTGCCCAGGGAATGTTCTGATGCACAATGATGGTGTCATCTCGTGGCACTCTGCCAATTCCACCTTGGCAGGTCACAAGTTTTCCTTCCTTCTGCCTTTGGGAAGTGTACCAGATACTTCCATAGATTGTAATATTCTTATGGTTCCTTTTCTTGTGCGTATTGATAACGTATCCTCACAATTGCTGCTTATTTATGATCTCTGCCCGCACCATACCATGAAATCTATATTTCCTAACACTACTAATGTGATATGCACTCGTAATGTGAAACAGTGAGGCCCGGGCCGCCCAAGCGGAATGTGGGCACTTACCTGCTCCACCACAGGGCCGGCCCTGAATTGTACTTTTGGACCAACCTTTTGCCTGAACTTGGGAAGACGTGGGCCTGTTTGGATTATTCGTGAAGGTGATTAGTAATAACATCATGGACGGTAACATTTTCCGTTCGTTCATGGGTTTAGGACTGATCATGTTCTCTTCGTAGTATTCCTCTTCACCTATTTGGAATGGTCTGCCTTTCTGTAGCATCTGTAAGCATTTGGAGGTGATTTTCCATCCTTGGAAGTTCACCTTCTGTAAACTCTTTCCGCCCCCAAAGCTTTATGATATCATTCTGGACCCCTTTTTGGATTTTTGATTTGAGGTGAATTTATAGCCATGACCCTGCATTAGAACGTACTATAACTTCCAGATTCACGTCCTCATTGCTTTAGACTTCTGTGTAGCTTACATCATCTTCACCAGTGTAAGACTAATCACAGGCCCTCACCACACAATTGTGCCTAATCTTCTCTTTCACCCTCCGTCACCGCCCCTCTTTGCCTCTGGGAGCCCGCATACAAATGTTCAGTGCCACCTGTTGGTTAGTGCTTGCTTTTTCTTCTCCTTGTAAGTGAGATTCTATGGTATTTGAATTTCTCACTGGGGCTTGTTACACTTCCCCTAAAACCCTCACAGCCATTCTGGTGGTCACAAACGGCTGGATTGCATCATTTGTTCCGGCTGAGTGGTATACCATTGTGTGGCTATAGCCCATCTTCCTTCTCCAATCATCCCTTGCTGGACACCAGGGTGCTTTCCAAGTCTTGGATATCAGGAGTAAGACTGTGGTGAACACAGCCATGCACATGTCTTTATGCGGTAGTCTTTCTGACTGTTTTGGATAAGCAAGCGGCAGATTAATAGCTGGGTCATACGGGACATGGATACTTAAACTTCTGAGGCAGTTCCACACCTTTGGCATCGTGGCTGCACCGGGTTACACTCCCACCAGCAGTGCAGGAGGCTTCCCTTCTCTCCACCTCCTCTCTGACACTTGTTATTTCCTGTCTGCTTCCTTCTAGCCATGCTGACCACAGTGAGCTGCCATGGCCTTGCAGTTTGGATTTGCATTTTCCTGAGACTTAATGATGGTGAACAAGTTTTCATGCACCTACTGGCCCTCTTTCTGTCTTCTTCGGAGAAATCTCTGCTTCCATCTTTTGACCAGGTTTTCATTGGCTTGTTTTTTTTCTTGTGGAGACGTGCGAGTTGATTGTATCTTTGGGCTTTTCACCCCTTGTCCGATGTGTGGTTTGCAAACATCCTCTCCCAATTGTTGTGGTGTCTTAGTATTCAGTTGATGGTTTCCTTGAGTGGGCAGAAGTGTGTGCATTTGATGTGGTCCCGTTTGTTTCTTGTTTCCTTTGTTGCCCTTGCCCAGTCAGACATGCTTCTTCCAAATAGGCGGCTCAGACAGATGGCAAAGAGCACTCTGCCTAGGTCTTCTCCTACAAGGTTCACGGTTTCAAGTCTGCCATTCAAGGCTTTAATCCACTTCAGGTGGTGTGTGTGCCAGGTGTAACATCATGGTGTACTCTCGTTGTGTTCCATGTGGCTGTGCAGGCTTCCCAGCACCGTTTATTGTAGAGACTCTCCTTTCTCCGCTGTCTCCACTTGGCTCCCTGGTCCAAAATGGGCTGTCCATGTAAGTTTGAGTTGGGCTCTGGGCTCTCAATTGTTTTGCATGGGTCTTCATGCCTGTTTTGGGGCCCAGACTGTGCCGTTTCGGTACCTAGCGCTTCGTCCTCTATGTTGAAATCAGAAATTGTGACACGTGCTGCTTTGTTCGTTTTCCTGAGGATTCCTTTGCCTAGTCAGGGTCTCGTGTTGCTGGCTAGAAACTTTAGGATTCTCTCTTCTTCTCTGTGGCAAATACTGCTGCAACTTTGACTGGGATTGCATGGAATCCAGAGATTCCTTACTGCGGTATGAACCTTTCAAGTGTGTTAATCCTTCCATTCCTAGATCCCTCGATATCTTTTTTTTTCTTGTGTCTTCTTGAGTTTCTTTCCCCAAAGGTTTGCTAGTTTTTGAATTAACATAGAATTCACCTGTTTTGCTAAGGTTATTCACAGAGATCCTATTCTTCGTAATGGCAAGCTCCTGTTTTTTTGTTTTTTTTTTCCTTAGCTTCAGTTTTTCTATTCTTTGCAACTTTTAATTGGTTTTGTTTTGGCACAAGTGCATTGCTGTGCTCACATCTGCTGGCAATGCTCCTGTATTTGCTGTGGAAGTCTGGCCCTGTCCAACGTCCCTTCCCATCTGCCTCTACTCTACCTCGGACGCCTGCACCAGAACAACTGAAGCAGTGGTGAGGAGGCCCAAACCGAGGATTCCACCCAGCCCATACTGGGCCACAGACCCAGAAGTTGCGGACCTCACCACTGCACCACCGGCCGGCCACTTACATGTTCAGTGGCAACGTGCAGTTGAGTGCAATGGGAGTTAAATATACTAGTGAGCCCAACTCTAGCACTGTGTAGATGAGGCTAGGTTGTTTTTCGGGTCCATTGTGATGTCAGAGGATTTGTCATAATTGTGTCTCTGAGGTCCAGCATGCTTCCTGGATACAGGTTTCAGAGCCTGCTTGGAGCAGTCTCATAACTCACCCTTCCCAGTTAGCCCATGCTTGACCTTCGCTGCCGTTTTTCGGCTTGTGAATTTCTCTGACTTTCAAACGTTCCAGCAGAGTCTGTCTAAAGACGGACATCATCTTTCATTGTGGATAATTCAGGTGTGATTTCTGTTCACCTTCCATTTTCTGGGTCCTCTTTTTCTTTTCCATAGTATACTCGTCATGGTCTTTCTCAGCTATCTCCCTTAGACATGCTTATCAGTCCGTTCTCCTTCATTCCAAGGGATTAGTTTGTATTTCTTTAATCGCTGTATGTTCTCTAGGGTGAGGTGTGAGTGCTTTCGTGACTCTTGGTTGTTGTCCTTGAATTTGCACCGGTCACTTGTAGGACTCTTGGCTACCCTAGCCAAGGTCAAACTAAGCACTGAGAACACGTGGTCATGTGGGTTGGTTTGACATCCTGAGATCAGAAACTCCAAATTCGAGGTGGTCCTGGCAACCCCCTTCACGGACACAATGTTTCCAAGACAACTTAGACAAATCGGATGAATTCCACTCTCCAGGAAAGATATTTTTCTGTCTCTTTTCCGGATTTGGGAAGTTTCGAACTTGACCCCTGATCCTTGAACGTTCCCCTAGATTCCGTCCAGATACGGGCTTACTTAATTTTTATAGGGTGTGCCATTTGTTTGCCCTACATCCTCTACCCTGGCCTGTTTATTTTTCTTGAAACACAACTGTAAAGTTCTAATTTTCGTGCAACTTCCTTACATATGGTGTCAAAACACATAATCAATAATCCTTCTACGGCAAGAGGTAGGGGGAGAGAATTTCGATGGAGGCAAACAGAGCACACTAGCCTGGGAGGGCAGCCTTCACGAAGGAACGAAGCCCTGTGGAAGAGGGTGCTTTTCAGCACCCTTGTAGAGCACTTCCAAACAAAGAGACATACCCCAAGCGTGACAGGGCTCCATTCCTTCAAGGCTTCCAAGACATCTCTTGGGACACATTACCATGTGCCCAGTGGGCCCACGTGACACCAGAGCTTCGGAAAAAGAGACTGACCTGCAAAGAATGCTATGGGCCTTGGAAAGGAGGCATCGATTCTTCTCTTCAATGTCCTCAAGACATCTTTCTTGACTTTGCATTATGCTTAAGGCACAAGGGCACTGTAGGTGTGATGAACGCCAAGTCCAGCCACTTGTTTCCAATGAAGTTGCAAGCTTGAATCAGCATGACCTCCCCATAGACTTGAATAGATGACAATGTTCTCCTCTCCGTGCCTGTCCCTCTATTCTCACTTGTGGCCTAGGGTTCCTTTCTTATCCCTTGCATCAGACTCTGTTTTATCTCTTCTAGTTTCTGTGCCTGCTTTCTGTTTGCCAAACCTGTTTCTGGGTGTCTGTCCCTTTAATAGCCTAGCCTAGGCCAATCCTCAGACTGTAACCATGCGGCCACCCTGGGGGACATGTTCACCGTGATGTCATAAGCGACCTCAAAATTCGAAGTTGTCCTGACAACCTCCGTGCACACAGAGTTTCACAGCCATCTCAGACCAGTCTGACTCCTCACCCTGTCTAGGTAGGATAGTTTTCCTTTTTCTGCAATTGTTGTCAGTTTCTATCTTTCTCCTTGAACTTCGAAAGGGCTCCTACATTCTCTCTAGACACTGGTGTCACTCCTGTAAGATTATCCTGGGTTTTATCTCTTATATCTTGGGTAGATGGCAAAATGGGTGGACCTTACCCAGAAAAAGTCCTGGACTCCCTCACAAGTTGAAGTTGCCCAGGGAATGTTCTGATGCACAATGATGGTGTCATCTCGTGGCACTCTGCCAATTCCACCTTGGCAGGTCACAAGTTTTCCTTCCTTCTGCCTTTGGGAAGTGTACCAGATACTTCCATAGATTGTAATATTCTTATGGTTCCTTTTCTTGTGCGTATTGATAACGTATCCTCACAATTGCTGCTTATTTATGATCTCTGCCCGCACCATACCATGAAATCTATATTTCCTAACACTACTAATGTGATATGCACTCGTAATGTGAAACAGTGAGGCCCGGGCCGCCCAAGCGGAATGTGGGCACTTACCTGCTCCACCACAGGGCCGGCCCTGAATTGTACTTTTGGACCAACCTTTTGCCTGAACTTGGGAAGACGTGGGCCTGTTTGGATTATTCGTGAAGGTGATTAGTACTAACATCATGGACGGTAACATTTTCCGTTCGTTCATGGGTTTAGGACTGATCATGTTCTCTTCGTAGTATTCCTCTTCACCTATTTGGAATGGTCTGCCTTTCTGTAGCATCTGTAAGCATTTGGAGGTGATTTTCCATCCTTGGAAGTTCACCTTCTGTAAACTCTTTCCGCCCCCAAAGCTTTATGACATCATTCTGGACCCCTTTTTGGATTTTTGATTTGAGGTGAATTTATAGCCATGACCCTGCATTAGAACGTACTATAACTTCCAGATTCACGTCCTCATTGCTTTAGACTTCTGTGTAGCTTACATCATCTTCACCAGTGTAAGACTAATCACAGGCCCTCACCACACACTTGTGCCTAATCTTCTCTTTCACCCTCCGTCACCGCCCCTCTTTGCCTCTGGGAGCCCGCATACAAATGTTCAGTGCCACCTGTTGGTTAGTGCTTGCTTTTTCTTCTCCTTGTAAGTGAGATTCTATGGTATTTGAATTTCTCACTGGGGCTTGTTACACTTCCCCTAAAACCCTCACAGACATTCTGGTGGTCACAAACGGCTGGATTGCATCATTTGTTCCGGCTGAGTGGTATACCATTGTGTGGCTATAGCCCATCTTCCTTCTCCAATCATCCCTTGCTGGACACCAGGCTGCTTTCCAAGTGTTGGATATCAGGAGTAAGACTGTGGTGAACACAGCCATGCACATGTCTTTATGCGGTAGTCTTTCTGACTGTTTTGGATAAGCAAGCGGCAGATTAATAGCTGGGTCATACGGGACATGGATACTTAAACTTCTGAGGCAGTTCCACACCTTTGGCATCGTGGCTGCACCGGGTTACACTCCCACCAGCAGTGCAGGAGGCTTCCCTTCTCTCCACCTCCTCTCTGACACTTGTTATTTCCTGTCTGCTTCCTTCTAGCCATGCTGACCACAGTGAGCTGCCATGGCCTTGCAGTTTGGATTTGCATTTTCCTGAGACTTCATGATGGTGAACAAGTTTTCATGCACCTACTGGCCCTCTTTCTGTCTTCTTCGGAGAAATCTCTGCTTCCATCTTTTGACCAGGTTTTCATTGGCTTGTTTTTTTTCTTGTGGAGACGTGCGAGTTGATTGTATCTTTGGGCTTTTCACCCCTTGTCCGATGTGTGGTTTGCAAACATCCTCTCCCAATTGTTGTGGTGTCTTAGTATTCAGTTGATGGTTTCCTTGAGTGGGCAGAAGTGTGTGCATTTGATGTGGTCCCGTTTGTTTCTTGTTTCCTTTGTTGCCCTTGCCCAGTCAGACATGCTTCTTCCAAATAGGCGGCTCAGACAGATGGCAAAGAGCACTCTGCCTAGGTCTTCTCCTACAAGTTTCACGGTTTCAAGTCTGCCATTCAAGGCTTTAATCCACTTCAGGTGGTGTGTGTGCCAGGTGTAACATCATGGTGTACTCTCGTTGTGTTCCATGTGGCTGTGCAGGCTTCCCAGCACCGTTTATTGTAGAGACTCTCCTTTCTCCGCTGTCTCCACTTGGCTCCCTGGTCCAAAATGGGCTGTCCATGCAAGTTTGAGTTGCGCTCTGGGCTCTCAATTGTTTTGCATGGGTCTTCATGCCTGTTTTGGGGCCCAGACTGTGCCGTTTCGGTACCTAGCGCTTCGTCCTCTATGTTGAAATCAGAAATTGTGACACGTGCTGCTTTGTTCGTTTTCCTGAGGATTCCTTTGCCTAGTCAGGGTCTCGTGTTGCTGGCTAGAAACTTTAGGATTCTCTCTTCTTCTCTGTGGCAAATACTGCTGCAACTTTGACTGGGATTGCATGGAATCCAGAGATCCCTTACTGCGGTATGAACCTTTCAAGTGTGTTAATCCTTCCATTCCTAGATCCCTCGATATCTTTTTTTTTCTTGTGTCTTCTTGAGTTTCTTTCCCCAAAGGTTTGCTAGTTTTTGAATTAACATAGAATTCACCTGTTTTGCTAAGGTTATTCACAGAGATCCTATTCTTCGTAATGGCAAGCTCCTGTTTTTTTTTTTTTTTTTCCTTAGCTTCAGTTTTTCTATTCTTTGCAACTTTTAATTGGTTTTGTTTTGGCACAAGTGCATTGCTGTGCTCACATCTGCTGGCAATGCTCCTGTATTTGCTGTGGAAGTCTGGCCCTGTCCAACGTCCCTTCCCATCTGCCTCTACTCTACCTCGGACGCCTGCACCAGAACAACTGAAGCAGTGGTGAGGAGGCCCAAACCGAGGATTCCACCCAGCCCATACTGGGCCACAGACCCAGAAGGTGTGGACCTCACCACTGCACCACCGGCCGGCCACTTACATGTTCAGTGGCAACGTGCAGTTGAGTGCAACGGGAGTTAAATATACTAGTGAGCCCAACTCTAGCACTGTGTAGATGAGGCTAGGTTGTTTTTCGGGTCCATTGTGATGTCAGAGGATTTGTCATAATTGTGTCTCTGAGGTCCAGCATGCTTCCTGGATACAGGTTTCAGAGCCTGCTTGGAGCAGTCTCATAACTCACCCTTCCCAGTTAGCCCATGCTTGACCTTCGCTGCCGTTTTTTGCCTTGTGAATTTCTCTGACTTTCAAACGTTCCAGCAGAGTCTGTCTAAAGACGGACATCATCTTTCATTGTGGATAATTCAGGTGTGATTTCTGTTCACCTTCCATTTTCTGGGTCCTCTTTTTCTTTTCCATAGTATACTCGTCATGGTCTTTCTCAGCTATCTCCCTTAGACATGCTTATCAGTCCGTTCTCCTTCATTCCGAGGGATTAGTTTGTATTTCTTTAATCGCTGTATGTTCTCTAGGGTGAGGTGTGAGTGCTTTCGTGACTCTTGGTTGTTGTCCTTGAATTTGCACCGGTCACTTGTAGGACTCTTGGCTACCCTAGCCAAGGTCAAACTAAGCACTGAGAACACGTGGTCATGTGGGTTGGTTTGACATCCTGAGATCAGAAACTCCAAATTCGAGGTGGTCCTGGCAACCCCCTTCACGGACACAATGTTTCCAAGACAACTTAGACAAATCGGATGAATTCCACTCTCCAGGAAAGATATTTTTCTGTCTCTTTTCCGGATTTGGGAAGTTTCGAACTTGACCCCTGATCCTTGAACGTTCCCCTAGATTCCGTCCAGATACGGGCTTACTTAATTTTTATAGGGTGTGCCATTTGTTTGCCCTACATCCTCTACCCTGGCCTGTTTATTTTTCTTGAAACACAACTGTAAAGTTCTAATTTTCATGCAACTTCCTTACATATGGTGTCAAAACACATAATCAATAATCCTTCTACGGCAAGAGGTAGGGGGAGAGAATTTCGATGGAGGCAAACAGAGCACACTAGCCTGGGAGGGCAGCCTTCACGAAGGAACGAAGCCCTGTGGAAGAGGGTGCTTTTCAGCACCCTTGTAGAGCACTTCCAAACAAAGAGACATACCCCAAGCGTGACAGGGCTCCATTCCTTCAAGGCTTCCAAGACATCTCTTGGGACACATTACCATGTGCCCAGTGGGCCCACGTGACACCAGAGCTTCGGAAAAAGAGACTGACCTGCAAAGAATGCTATGGGCCTTGGAAAGGAGGCATCGATTCTTCTCTTCAATGTCCTCAAGACATCTTTCTTGACTTTGCATTATGCTTAAGGCACAAGGGCACTGTAGGTGTGATGAACGCCAAGTCCGGCCACTTGTTTCCAATGAAGTTGCAAGCTTGAATCAGCATGACCTCCCCATAGACTTGAATAGATGACAATGTTCTCCTCTCCGTGCCTGTCCCTCTATTCTCACTTGTGGCCTAGGGTTCCTTTCTTATCCCTTGCATCAGACTCTGTTTTATCTCTTCTAGTTTCTGTGCCTGCTTTCTGTTTGCCAAACCTGTTTCTGGGTATCCGTCCCTTTAATAGCCTAGCCTAGGCCAATCCTCAGACTGTAACCATGCGGCCACCCTGGGGGACATGTTCACCGTGATGTCATAAGCGACCTCAAAATTCGAAGTTGTCCTGACAACCTCCGTGCACACAGAGTTTCACAGCCATCTCAGACCAGTCTGACTCCTCACCCTGTCTAGGTAGGATAGTTTTCCTTTTTCTGCAATTGTTGTCAGTTTCTATCTTTCTCCTTGAACTTCGAAAGGGCTCCTACATTCTCTCTAGACACTGGTTTCACTCCTGTAAGATTATCCTGGGTTTTATCTCTTATATCTTGGGTAGATGGCAAAATGGGTGGACCTTACCCAGAAAAAGTCCTGGACTCCCTCACAAGTTGAAGTTGCCCAGGGAATGTTCTGATGCACAATGATGGTGTCATCTCGTGGCACTCTGCCAATTCCACCTTGGCAGGTCACAAGTTTTCCTTCCTTCTGCCTTTGGGAAGTGTACCAGATACTTCCATAGATTGTAATATTCTTATGGTTCCTTTTCTTGTGCGTATTGATAACGTATCCTCACAATTGCTGCTTATTTGTGATCTCTGCCCGCACCATACCATGAAATCTATATTTCCTAACACTACTAATGTGATATGCACTCGTAATGTGAAACAGTGAGGCCCGGGCCGCCCAAGCGGAATGTGGGCACTTACCTGCTCCACCACAGGGCCGGCCCTGAATTGTACTTTTGGACCAACCTTTTGCCTGAACTTGGGAAGACGTGGGCCTGTTTGGATTATTCGTGAAGGTGATTAGTACTAACATCATGGACGGTAACATTTTCCGTTCGTTCATGGGTTTAGGACTGATCATGTTCTCTTCGTAGTATTCCTCTTCACCTATTTGGAATGGTCTGCCTTTCTGTAGCATCTGTAAGCATTTGGAGGTGATTTTCCATCCTTGGAAGTTCACCTTCTGTAAACTCTTTCCGCCCCCAAAGCTTTATGACATCATTCTGGACCCCTTTTTGGATTTTTGATTTGAGGTGAATTTATAGCCATGACCCTGCATTAGAACGTACTATAACTTCCAGATTCACGTCCTCATTGCTTTAGACTTCTGTGTAGCTTACATCATCTTCACCAGTGTAAGACTAATCACAGGCCCTCACCACACACTTGTGCCTAATCTTCTCTTTCACCCTCCGTCACCGCCCCTCTTTGCCTCTGGGAGCCCGCATACAAATGTTCAGTGCCACCTGTTGGTTAGTGCTTGCTTTTTCTTCTCCTTGTAAGTGAGATTCTATGGTATTTGAATTTCTCACTGGGGCTTGTTACACTTCCCCTAAAACCCTCACAGCCATTCTGGTGGTCACAAACGGCTGGATTGCATCATTTGTTCCGGCTGAGTGGTATACCATTGTGTGGCTATAGCCCATCTTCCTTCTCCAATCATCCCTTGCTGGACACCAGGGTGCTTTCCAAGTCTTGGATATCAGGAGTAAGACTGTGGTGAACACAGCCATGCACATGTCTTTATGCGGTAGTCTTTCTGACTTTTTTGGATAAGCAAGCGGCAGATTAATAGCTGGGTCATACGGGACATGGATACTTAAATTTCTGAGGCAGTTCCACACCTTTGGCATCGTGGCTGCACCGGGTTACACTCCCACCAGCAGTGCAGGAGGCTTCCCTTCTCTGCACCTCCTCTCTGACACTTGTTATTTCCTGTCTGCTTCCTTCTAGCCATGCTGACCACAGTGAGCTGCCACGGCCTTGCAGTTTGGATTTGCATTTTCCTGAGACTTCGTGATGGTGAACAAGTTTTCATGCACCTACTGGCCCTCTTTCTGTCTTCTTCGGAGAAATCTCTGCTTCCATCTTTTGACCAGGTTTTCATTGGCTTGTTTTTTTTCTTGTGGAGACGTGCGAGTTGATTGTATCTTTGGGCTTTTCACCCCTTGTCCGATGTGTGGTTTGCAAACATCCTCTCCCAATTGTTGTGGTGTCTTAGTATTCAGTTGATGGTTTCCTTGAGTGGGCAGAAGTGTGTGCATTTGATGTGGTCCCGTTTGTTTCTTGTTTCCTTTGTTGCCCTTGCCCAGTCAGACATGCTTCTTCCAAATAGGCGGCTCAGACAGATGGCAAAGAGCACTCTGCCTAGGTCTTCTCCTACAAGGTTCACGGTTTCAAGTCTGCCATTCAAGGCTTTAATCCACTTCAGGTGGTGTGTGTGCCAGGTGTAACATCATGGCGTACTCTCGTTGTGTTCCATGTGGCTGTGCAGGCTTCCCAGCACCGTTTATTGTAGAGACTCTCCTTTCTCCGCTGTCTCCACTTGGCTCCCTGGTCCAAAATGGGCTGTCCATGTAAGTTTGAGTTGGGCTCTGGGCTCTCAATTGTTTTGCATGGGTCTTCATGCCTGTTTTGGGGCCCAGACTGTGCCGTTTCGGTACCTAGCGCTTCGTCCTCTATGTTGAAATCAGAAATTGTGACACGTGCTGCTTTGTTCGTTTTCCTGAGGATTCCTTTGCCTAGTCAGGGTCTCGCGTTGCTGGGTAGAAAATTTAGGATTCTCTCTTCTTCTCTGTGGCAAATACTGCTGCAACTTTGACTGGGATTGCATGGAATCCAGAGATTCCTTACTGCGGTATGAACCTTTCAAGTGTGTTAATCCTTCCATTCCTAGATCCCTCGATATCTTTTTTTTTCTTGTGTCTTCTTGAGTTTCTTTCCCCAAAGGTTTGCTAGTTTTTGAATTAACATAGAATTCACCTGTTTTGCTAAGGTTATTCACAGAGATCCTATTCTTCGTAATGGCAAGCTCCTGTTTTTTTGTTTTTTTTTTTCCTTAGCTTCAGTTTTTCTATTCTTTGCAACTTTTAATTGGTTTTGTTTTGGCACAAGTGCATTGCTGTGCTCACATCTGCTGGCAATGCTCCTGTATTTGCTGTGGAAGTCTGGCCCTGTCCAACGTCCCTTCCCATCTGCCTCTACTCTACCTCGGACGCCTGCACCAGAACAACTGAAGCAGTGGTGAGGAGGCCCAAACCGAGGATTCCACCCAGCCCATACTGGGCCACAGACCCAGAAGGTGCGGACCTCACCACTGCACCACCGGCCGGCCACTTACATGTTCAGTGGCAACGTGCAGTTGAGTGCAACGGGAGTTAAATATACTAGTGAGCCCAACTCTAGCACTGTGTAGATGAGGCTAGGTTGTTTTTCGGGTCCATTGTGATGTCAGAGGATTTGTCATAATTGTGTCTCTGAGGTCCAGCATGCTTCCTGGATACAGGTTTCAGAGCCTGCTTGGAGCAGTCTCATAACTCACCCTTCCCAGTTAGCCCATGCTTGACCTTCGCTGCCGTTTTTTGGCTTGTGAATTTCTCTGACTTTCAAACGTTCCAGCAGAGTCTGTCTAAAGACGGACATCATCTTTCATTGTGGATAATTCAGGTGTGATTTCTGTTCACCTTCCATTTTCTGGGTCCTCTTTTTCTTTTCCATAGTATACTCGTCATGGTCTTTCTCAGCTATCTCCCTTAGACATGCTTATCAGTCCGTTCTCCTTCATTCCGAGGGATTAGTTTGTATTTCTTTAATCGCTGTATGTTCTCTAGGGTGAGGTGTGAGTGCTTTCGTGACTCTTGGTTGTTGTCCTTGAATTTGCACCGGTCACTTGTAGGACTCTTGGCTACCCTAGCCAAGGTCAAACTAAGCACTGAGAACACGTGGTCATGTGGGTTGGTTTGACATCCTGAGATCAGAAACTCCAAATTCGAGGTGGTCCTGGCAACCCCCTTCACGGACACAATGTTTCCAAGACAACTTAGACAAATCGGATGAATTCCACTCTCCAGGAAAGATATTTTTCTGTCTCTTTTCCGGATTTGGGAAGTTTCGAACTTGACCCCTGATCCTTGAACGTTCCCCTAGATTCCGTCCAGATACGGGCTTACTTAATTTTTATAGGGTGTGCCATTTGTTTGCCCTACATCCTCTACCCTGGCCTGTTTATTTTTCTTGAAACACAACTGTAAAGTTCTAATTTTCGTGCAACTTCCTTACATATGGTGTCAAAACACATAATCAATAATCCTTCTACGGCAAGAGGTAGGGGGAGAGAATTTCGATGGAGGCAAACAGAGCACACTAGCCTGGGAGGGCAGCCTTCACGAAGGAACGAAGCCCTGTGGAAGAGGGTGCTTTTCAGCACCCTTGTAGAGCACTTCCAAACAAAGAGACATACCCCAAGCGTGACAGGGCTCCATTCCTTCAAGGCTTCCAAGACATCTCTTGGGACACATTACCATGTGCCCAGTGGGCCCACGTGACACCAGAGCTTCGGAAAAAGAGACTGACCTGCAAAGAATGCTATGGGCCTTGGAAAGGAGGCATCGATTCTTCTCTTCAATGTCCTCAAGACATCTTTCTTGACTTTGCATTATGCTTAAGGCACAAGGGCACTGTAGGTGTGATGAACGCCAAGTCCGGCCACTTGTTTCCAATGAAGTTGCAAGCTTGAATCAGCATGACCTCCCCATAGACTTGAATAGATGACAATGTTCTCCTCTCCGTGCCTGTCCCTCTATTCTCACTTGTGGCCTAGGGTTCCTTTCTTATCCCTTGCATCAGACTCTGTTTTATCTCTTCTAGTTTCTGTGCCTGCTTTCTGTTTGCCAAACCTGTTTCTGGGTATCCGTCCCTTTAAAAGCCTAGCCTAGGCCAATCCTCAGACTGTAACCATGCGGCCACCCTGGGGGACATGTTCACCGTGATGTCATAAGCGACCTCAAAATTCGAAGTTGTCCTGACAACCTCCGTGCACACAGAGTTTCACAGCCATCTCAGACCAGTCTGACTCCTCACCCTGTCTAGGTAGGATAGTTTTCCTTTTTCTGCAATTGTTGTCAGTTTCTATCTTTCTCCTTGAACTTCGAAAGGGCTCCTACATTCTCTCTAGACACTGGTTTCACTCCTGTAAGATTATCCTGGGTTTTATCTCTTATATCTTGGGTAGATGGCAAAATGGGTGGACCTTACCCAGAAAAAGTCCTGGACTCCCTCACAAGTTGAAGTTGCCCAGGGAATGTTCTGATGCACAATGATGGTGTCATCTCGTGGCACTCTGCCAATTCCACCTTGGCAGGTCACAAGTTTTCCTTCCTTCTGCCTTTGGGAAGTGTACCAGATACTTCCATAGATTGTAATATTCTTATGGTTCCTTTTCTTGTGCGTATTGATAACGTATCCTCACAATTGCTGCTTATTTGTGATCTCTGCCCGCACCATACCATGAAATCTATATTTCCTAACACTACTAATGTGATATGCACTCGTAATGTGAAACAGTGAGGCCCGGGCCGCCCAAGCGGAATGTGGGCACTTACCTGCTCCACCACAGGGCCGGCCCTGAATTGTACTTTTGGACCAACCTTTTGCCTGAACTTGGGAAGACGTGGGCCTGTTTGGATTATTCGTGAAGGTGATTAGTAATAACATCATGGACGGTAACATTTTCCGTTCGTTCATGGGTTTAGGACTGATCATGTTCTCTTCGTAGTATTCCTCTTCACCTATTTGGAATGGTCTGCCTTTCTGTAGCATCTGTAAGCATTTGGAGGTGATTTTCCATCCTTGGAAGTTCACCTTCTGTAAACTCTTTCCGCCCCCAAAGCTTTATGACATCATTCTGGACCCCTTTTTGGATTTTTGATTTGAGGTGAATTTATAGCCATGACCCTGCATTAGAACGTACTATAACTTCCAGATTCACGTCCTCATTGCTTTAGACTTCTGTGTAGCTTACATCATCTTCACCAGTGTAAGACTAATCACAGGCCCTCACCACACACTTGTGCCTAATCTTCTCTTTCACCCTCCGTCACCGCCCCTCTTTGCCTCTGGGAGCCCGCATACAAATGTTCAGTGCCACCTGTTGGTTAGTGCTTGCTTTTTCTTCTCCTTGTAAGTGAGATTCTATGGTATTTGAATTTCTCACTGGGGCTTGTTACACTTCCCCTAAAACCCTCACAGCCATTCTGGTGGTCACAAATGGCTGGATTGCATCATTTGTTCCGGCTGAGTGGTATACCATTGTGTGGCTATAGCCCATCTTCCTTCTCCAATCATCCCTTGCTGGACACCAGGGTGCTTTCCAAGTCTTGGATATCCGGAGTAAGACTGTGGTGAACACAGCCATGCACATGTCTTTATGCGGTAGTCTTTCTGACTGTTTTGGATAAGCAAGCGGCAGATTAATAGCTGGGTCATACGGGACATGGATACTTAAACTTCTGAGGCAGTTCCACACCTTTGGCATCGTGGCTGCACCGGGTTACACTCCCACCAGCAGTGCAGGAGGCTTCCCTTCTCTCCACCTCCTCTCTGACACTTGTTATTTCCTGTCTGCTTCCTTCTAGCCATGCTGACCACAGTGAGCTGCCATGGCCTTGCAGTTTGGATTTGCATTTTCCTGAGACTTCATGATGGTGAACAAGTTTTCATGCACCTACTGGCCCTCTTTCTGTCTTCTTCGGAGAAATCTCTGCTTCCATCTTTTGACCAGGTTTTCATTGGCTTGTTTTTTTTCTTGTGGAGACGTGCGAGTTGATTGTATCTTTGGGCTTTTCACCCCTTGTCCGATGTGTGGTTTGCAAACATCCTCTCCCAATTGTTGTGGTGTCTTAGTATTCAGTTGATGGTTTCCTTGAGTGGGCAGAAGTGTGTGCATTTGATGTGGTCCCGTTTGTTTCTTGTTTCCTTTGTTGCCCTTGCCCAGTCAGACATGCTTCTTCCAAATAGGCGGCTCAGACAGATGGCAAAGAGCACTCTGCCTAGGTCTTCTCCTACAAGGTTCACGGTTTCAAGTCTGCCATTCAAGGCTTTAATCCATTTCAGGTGGTGTGTGTGCCAGGTGTAACATCATGGTGTACTCTCGTTGTGTTCCATGTGGCTGTGCAGGCTTCCCAGCACCGTTTATTGTAGAGACTCTCCTTCCTCCGCTGTCTCCACTTGGCTCCCTGGTCCAAAATGGGCTGTCCATGTAAGTTTGAGTTGGGCTCTGGGCTCTCAATTGTTTTGCATGGGTCTTCATGCCTGTTTTGGGGCCCAGACTGTGCCGTTTCGGTACCTAGCGCTTCGTCCTCTATGTTGAAATCAGAAATTGTGACACGTGCTGCTTTGTTCGTTTTCCTGAGGATTCCTTTGCCTAGTCAGGGTCTCGTGTTGCTGGCTAGAAACTTTAGGATTCTCTCTTCTTCTCTGTGGCAAATACTGCTGCAACTTTGACTGGGATTGCATGGAATCCAGAGATTCCTTACTGCGGTATGAACCTTTCAAGTGTGTTAATCCTTCCATTCCTAGATCCCTCGATATCTTTTTTTTTCTTGTGTCTTCTTGAGTTTCTTTCCCCAAAGGTTTGCTAGTTTTTGAATTAACATAGAATTCACCTGTTTTGCTAAGGTTATTCACAGAGATCCTATTCTTCGTAATGGCAAGCTCCTGTTTTTTTGTTTTTTTTTTCCTTAGCTTCAGTTTTTCTGTTCTTTGCAACTTTTAATTGGTTTTGTTTTGGCACAAGTGCATTGCTGTGCTCACATCTGCTGGCAATGCTCCTGTATTTGCTGTGGAAGTCTGGCCCTGTCCAACGTCCCTTCCCATCTGCCTCTACTCTACCTCGGACGCCTGCACCAGAACAACTGAAGCAGTGGTGAGGAGGCCCAAACCGAGGATTCCACCCAGCCCATACTGGGCCACAGACCCAGAAGGTGCGGACCTCACCACTGCACCACCGGCCGGCCACTTACATGTTCAGTGGCAACGTGCAGTTGAGTGCAATGGGAGTTAAATATACTAGTGAGCCCAACTCTAGCACTGTGTAGATGAGGCTAGGTTGTTTTTCGGGTCCATTGTGATGTCAGAGGATTTGTCATAATTGTGTCTCTGAGGTCCAGCGTGCTTCCTGGATACAGGTTTCAGAGCCTGCTTGGAGCAGTCTCATAACTCACCCTTCCCAGTTAGCCCATGCTTGACCTTCGCTGCCGTTTTTTGGCTTGTGAATTTCTCTGACTTTCAAACGTTCCAGCAGAGTCTGTCTAAAGACGGACATCATCTTTCATTGTGGATAATTCAGGTGTGATTTCTGTTCACCTTCCATTTTCTGGGTCCTCTTTTTCTTCTCCATAGTATACTCGTCATGGTCTTTCTCAGCTATCTCCCTTAGACATGCTTATCAGTCCGTTCTCCTTCATTCCAAGGGATTAGTTTGTATTTCGTTAATCGCTGTATGTTCTCTAGGGTGAGGTGTGAGTGCTTTCGTGACTCTTGGTTGTTGTCCTTGAATTTGCACCGGTCACTTGTAGGACTCTTGGCTACCCTAGCCAAGGTCAAACTAAGCACTGAGAACACGTGGTCATGTGGGTTGGTTTGACATCCTGAGATCAGAAACTCCAAATTCGAGGTGGTCCTGGCAACCCCCTTCACGGACACAATGTTTCCAAGACAACTTAGACAAATCGGATGAATTCCACTCTCCAGGAAAGATATTTTTCTGTCTCTTTTCCGGATTTGGGAAGTTTCGAACTTGACCCCTGATCCTTGAACGTTCCCCTAGATTCCGTCCAGATACGGGCTTACTTAATTTTTATAGGGTGTGCCATTTGTTTGCCCTACATCCTCTACCCTGGCCTGTTTATTTTTCTTGAAACACAACTGTAAAGTTCTAATTTTCGTGCAACTTCCTTACATATGGTGTCAAAACACATAATCAATAATCCTTCTACGGCAAGAGGTAGGGGGAGAGAATTTCGATGGAGGCAAACAGAGCACACTAGCCTGGGAGGGCAGCCTTCACGAAGGAACGAAGCCCTGTGGAAGAGGGTGCTTTTCAGCACCCTTGTATAGCACTTCCAAACAAAGAGACATACCCCAAGCGTGACAGGGCTCCATTCCTTCAAGGCTTCCAAGACATCTCTTGGGACACATTACCATGTGCCCAGTGGGCCCACGTGACACCAGAGCTTCGGAAAAAGAGACTGACCTGCAAAGAATGCTATGGGCCTTGGAAAGGAGGCATCGATTCTTCTCTTCAATGTCCTCAAGACATCTTTCTTGACTTTGCATTATGCTTAAGGCACAAGGGCACTGTAGGTGTGATGAACCCCAAGTCCGGCCACTTGTTTCCAATGAAGTTGCAAGCTTGAATCAGCATGACCTCCCCATAGACTTGAATAGATGACAATGTTCTCCTCTCCGTGCCTGTCCCTCTATTCTCACTTGTGGCCTAGGGTTCCTTTCTTATCCCTTGCATCAGACTCTGTTTTATCTCTTCTAGTTTCTGTGCCTGCTTTCTGTTTGCCAAACCTGTTTCTGGGTATCCGTCCCTTTAATAGCCTAGCCTAGGCCAATCCTCAGACTGTAACCATGCGGCCACCCTGGGGGACATGTTCACCGTGATGTCATAAGAGACCTCAAAATTCGAAGTTGTCCTGACAACCTCCGTGCACACAGAGTTTCACAGCCATCTCAGACCAGTCTGACTCCTCACCCTGTCTAGGTAGGATAGTTTTCCTTTTTCTGCAATTGTTGTCAGTTTCTATCTTTCTCCTTGAACTTCGAAAGGGCTCCTACATTCTCTCTAGACACTGGTGTCACTCCTGTAAGATTATCCTGGGTTTTATCTCTTATATCTTGGGTAGATGGCAAAATGGGTGGACCTTACCCAGAAAAAGTCCTGGACTCCCTCACAAGTTGAAGTTGCCCAGGGAATGTTCTGATGCACAATGATGGTGTCATCTCGTGGCACTCTGCCAATTCCACCTTGGCAGGTCACAAGTTTTCCTTCCTTCTGCCTTTGGGAAGTGTACCAGATACTTCCATAGATTGTAATATTCTTATGGTTCCTTTTCTTGTGCGTATTGATAACGTATCCTCACAATTGCTGCTTATTTGTGATCTCTGCCCGCACCATACCATGAAATCTATATTTCCTAACACTACTAATGTGATATGCACTCGTAATGTGAAACAGTGAGGCCCGGGCCGCCCAAGCGGAATGTGGGCACTTACCTGCTCCACCACAGGGCCGGCCCTGAATTGTACTTTTGGACCAACCTTTTGCCTGAACTTGGGAAGACGTGGGCCTGTTTGGATTATTCGTGAAGGTGATTAGTAATAACATCATGGACGGTAACATTTTCCGTTCGTTCATGTGTTTAGGACTGATCATGTTCTCTTCATAGTATTCCTCTTCACCTATTTGGAATGGTCTGCCTTTCTGTAGCATCTGTAAGCATTTGGAGGTGATTTTCCATCCTTGGAAGTTCACCTTCTGTAAACTCTTTCCGCCCCCAAAGCTTTATGACATCATTCTGGACCCCTTTTTGGATTTTTGATTTGAGGTGAATTTATAGCCATGACCCTGCATTAGAACGTACTATAACTTCCAGATTCACATCCTCATTGCTTTAGACTTCTGTGTAGCTTACATCATCTTCACCAGTGTAAGACTAATCACAGGCCCTCACTACACACTTGTGCCTTATCTTCTCTTTCACCCTCCGTCACCGCCCCTCTTTGCCTCTGGGAGCCCGCATACAAATGTTCAGTGCCACCTGTTGGTTAGTGCTTGCTTTTTCTTCTCCTTGTAAGTGAGATTCTATGGTATTTGAATTTCTCACTGGGCTTGTTACACTTCCCCTAAAACCCTCACAGCCATTCTGGTGGTCACAAATGGCTGGATTGCATCATTTGTTCCGGCTGAGTGGTATACCATTGTGTGGCTATAGCCCATCTTCCTTCTCCAATCATCCCTTGCTGGACACCAGGGTGCTTTCCAAGTCTTGGATATCCGGAGTAAGACTGTGGTGAACACAGCCATGCACATGTCTTTATGCGGTAGTCTTTCTGACTGTTTTGGATAAGCA
Organism: Equus asinus; assembly: GCF_041296235.1. Classification (NCBI taxonomy): domain Eukaryota; kingdom Metazoa; phylum Chordata; class Mammalia; order Perissodactyla; family Equidae; genus Equus; species Equus asinus. The sequence continues at coordinate 4,019,793 of NC_091818.1, forward strand.
AGCGGCAGATTAATAGCTGGGTCATACGGGACATGGATACTTAAACTTCTGAGGCAGTTCCACACCTTTGGCATCGTGGCTGCACCGGGTTACACTCCCACCAGCAGTGCAGGAGGCTTCCCTTCTCTCCACCTCCTCTCTGACACTTGTTATTTCCTGTCTGCTTCCTTCTAGCCATGCTGACCACAGTGAGCTGCCATGGCCTTGCAGTTTGGATTTGCATTTTCCTGAGACTTAATGATGGTGAACAAGTTTTCATGCACCTACTGGCCCTCTTTCTGTCTTCTTCGGAGAAATCTCTGCTTCCATCTTTTGACCAGGTTTTCATTGGCTTGTTTTTTTTCTTGTGGAGACGTGCGAGTTGATTGTATCTTTGGGCTTTTCACCCCTTGTCCGATGTGTGGTTTGCAAACATCCTCTCCCAATTGTTGTGGTGTCTTAGTATTCAGTTGATGGTTTCCTTGAGTGGGCAGAAGTGTGTGCATTTGATGTGGTCCCGTTTGTTTCTTGTTTCCTTTGTTGCCCTTGCCCAGTCAGACATGCTTCTTCCAAATAGGCGGCTCAGACAGATGGCAAAGAGCACTCTGCCTAGGTCTTCTCCTACAAGGTTCACGGTTTCAAGTCTGCCATTCAAGGCTTTAATCCACTTCAGGTGGTGTGTGTGCCAGGTGTAACATCATGGTGTACTCTCGTTGTGTTCCATGTGGCTGTGCAGGCTTCCCAGCACCGTTTATTGTAGAGACTCTCCTTTCTCCGCTGTCTCCACTTGGCTCCCTGGTCCAAAATGGGCTGTCCATGTAAGTTTGAGTTGGGCTCTGGGCTCTCAATTGTTTTGCATGGGTCTTCATGCCTGTTTTGGGGCCCAGACTGTGCCGTTTCGGTACCTAGCGCTTCGTCCTCTATGTTGAAATCAGAAATTGTGACACGTGCTGCTTTGTTCGTTTTCCTGAGGATTCCTTTGCCTAGTCAGGGTCTCGTGTTGCTGGCTAGAAACTTTAGGATTCTCTCTTCTTCTCTGTGGCAAATACTGCTGCAACTTTGACTGGGATTGCATGGAATCCAGAGATTCCTTACTGCGGTATGAACCTTTCAAGTGTGTTAATCCTTCCATTCCTAGATCCCTCGATATCTTTTTTTTTCTTGTGTCTTCTTGAGTTTCTTTCCCCAAAGGTTTGCTAGTTTTTGAATTAACATAGAATTCACCTGTTTTGCTAAGGTTATTCACAGAGATCCTATTCTTCGTAATGGCAAGCTCCTGTTTTTTTGTTTTTTTTTTCCTTAGCTTCAGTTTTTCTATTCTTTGCAACTTTTAATTGGTTTTGTTTTGGCACAAGTGCATTGCTGTGCTCACATCTGCTGGCAATGCTCCTGTATTTGCTGTGGAAGTCTGGCCCTGTCCAACGTCCCTTCCCATCTGCCTCTACTCTACCTCGGACGCCTGCACCAGAACAACTGAAGCAGTGGTGAGGAGGCCCAAACCGAGGATTCCACCCAGCCCATACTGGGCCACAGACCCAGAAGGTGCGGACCTCACCACTGCACCACCGGCCGGCCACTTACATGTTCAGTGGCAACGTGCAGTTGAGTGCAACGGGAGTTAAATATACTAGTGAGCCCAACTCTAGCACTGTGTAGATGAGGCTAGGTTGTTTTTCGGGTCCATTGTGATGTCAGAGGATTTGTCATAATTGTGTCTCTGAGGTCCAGCATGCTTCCTGGATACAGGTTTCAGAGCCTGCTTGGAGCAGTCTCATAACTCACCCTTCCCAGTTAGCCCATGCTTGACCTTCGCTGCCGTTTTTTGGCTTGTGAATTTCTCTGACTTTCAAACGTTCCAGCAGAGTCTGTCTAAAGACGGACATCATCTTTCATTGTGGATAATTCAGGTGTGATTTCTGTTCACCTTCCATTTTCTGGGTCCTCTTTTTCTTTTCCATAGTATACTCGTCATGGTCTTTCTCAGCTATCTCCCTTAGACATGCTTATCAGTCCGTTCTCCTTCATTCCAAGGGATTAGTTTGTATTTCTTTAATCGCTGTATGTTCTCTAGGGTGAGGTGTGAGTGCTTCCGTGACTCTTGGTTGTTGTCCTTGAATTTGCACCGGTCACTTGTAGGACTCTTGGCTATCCTAGCCTAGGTCAAACTAAGCACTGAGAACACGTGGTCATGTGGGTTGGTTTGACATCCTGAGATCAGAAACTCCAAATTCGAGGTGGTCCTGGCAACCCCCTTCACGGACACAATGTTTCCAAGACAACTTAGACAAATCGGATGAATTCCACTCTCCAGGAAAGATATTTTTCTGTCTCTTTTCCGGATTTGGGAAGTTTCGAACTTGACCCCTGATCCTTGAACGTTCCCCTAGATTCCGTCCAGATACGGGCTTACTTAATTTTTATAGGGTGTGCCATTTGTTTGCCCTACATCCTCTACCCTGGCCTGTTTATTTTTCTTGAAACACAACTGTAAAGTTCTAATTTTCGTGCAACTTCCTTACATGTGGTGTCAAAACACATAATCAATAATCCTTCTACGGCAAGAGGTAGGGGGAGAGAATTTCGATGGAGGCAAACAGAGCACACTAGCCTGGGAGGGCAGCCTTCACGAAGGAACGAAGCCCTGTGGAAGAGGGTGCTTTTCAGCACCCTTGTAGAGCACTTCCAAACAAAGAGACATACCCCAAGCGTGACAGGGCTCCATTCCTTCAAGGCTTCCAAGACATCTCTTGGGACACATTACCATGTGCCCAGTGGGCCCACGTGACACCAGAGCTTCGGAAAAAGAGACTGACCTGCAAAGAATGCTATGGGCCTTGGAAAGGAGGCATCGATTCTTCTCTTCAATGTCCTCAAGACATCTTTCTTGACTTTGCATTATGCTTAAGGCACAAGGGCACTGTAGGTGTGATGAACGCCAAGTCCGGCCACTTGTTTCCAATGAAGTTGCAAGCTTGAATCAGCATGACCTCCCCATAGACTTGAATAGATGACAATGTTCTCCTCTCCGTGCCTGTCCCTCTATTCTCACTTGTGGCCTAGGGTTCCTTTCTTATCCCTTGCATCAGACTCTGTTTTATCTCTTCTAGTTTCTGTGCCTGCTTTCTGTTTGCCAAACCTGTTTCTGGGTATCTGTCCCTTTAATAGCCTAGCCTAGGCCAATCCTCAGACTGTAACCATGCGGCCACCCTGGGGGACATGTTCACCGTGATGTCATAAGCGACCTCAAAATTCGAAGTTGTCCTGACAACCTCCGTGCACACAGAGTTTCACAGCCATCTCAGACCAGTCTGACTCCTCACCCTGTCTAGGTAGGATAGTTTTCCTTTTTCTGCAATTGTTGTCAGTTTCTATCTTTCTCCTTGAACTTCGAAAGGGCTCCTACATTCTCTCTAGACACTGGTTTCACTCCTGTAAGATTATCCTGGGTTTTATCTCTTATATCTTGGGTAGATGGCAAAATGGGTGGACCTTACCCAGAAAAAGTCCTGGACTCCCTCACAAGTTGAAGTTGCCCAGGGAATGTTCTGATGCACAATGATGGTGTCATCTCATGGCACTCTGCCAATTCCACCTTGGCAGGTCACAAGTTTTCCTTCCTTCTGCCTTTGGGAAGTGTACCAGATACTTCCATAGATTGTAATATTCTTATGGTTCCTTTTCTTGTGCGTATTGATAACGTATCCTCACAATTGCTGCTTATTTGTGATCTCTGCCCGCACCATACCATGAAATCTATATTTCCTAACACTACTAATGTGATATGCACTCGTAATGTGAAACAGAGAGGCCCGGGCCGCCCAAGCGGAATGTGGGCACTTACCTGCTCCACCACAGGGCCGGCCCTGAATTGTACTTTTGGACCAACCTTTTGCCTGAACTTGGGAAGACGTGGGCCTGTTTGGATTATTCGTGAAGGTGATTAGTAATAACATCATGGACGGTAACATTTTCCGTTCGTTCATGGGTTTAGGACTGATCATGTTCTCTTCGTAGTATTCCTCTTCACCTATTTGGAATGGTCTGCCTTTCTGTAGCATCTGTAAGCATTTGGAGGTGATTTTCCATCCTTGGAAGTTCACCTTCTGTAAACTCTTTCCGCCCCCAAAGCTTTATGACATCATTCTGGACCCCTTTTTGGATTTTTGATTTGAGGTGAATTTATAGCCATGACCCTGCATTAGAACGTACTATAACTTCCAGATTCACATCCTCATTGCTTTAGACTTCTGTGTAGCTTACATCATCTTCACCAGTGTAAGACTAATCACAGGCCCTCACCACACACTTGTGCCTAATCTTCTCTTTCACCCTCCGTCACCGCCCCTCTTTGCCTCTGGGAGCCCGCATACAAATGTTCAGTGCCACCTGTTGGTTAGTGCTTGCTTTTTCTTCTCCTTGTAAGTGAGATTCTATGGTATTTGAATTTCTCACTGGGGCTTGTTACACTTCCCCTAAAACCCTCACAGCCATTCTGGTGGTCACAAACGGATGGATTGCATCATTTGTTCCGGCTGAGTGGTATACCATTGTGTGGCTATAGCCCATCTTCCTTCTCCAATCATCCCTTGCTGGACACCAGGGTGCTTTCCAAGTCTTGGATATCCGGAGTAAGACTGTGGTGAACACAGCCATGCACATGTCTTTATGCGGTAGTCTTTCTGACTGTTTTGGATAAGCAAGCGGCAGATTAATAGCTGGGTCATACGGGACATGGATACTTAAACTTCTGAGGCAGTTCCACACCTTTGGCATCGTGGCTGCACCGGGTTACACTCCCACCAGCAGTGCAGGAGGCTTCCCTTCTCTCCACCTCCTCTCTGACACTTGTTATTTCCTGTCTGCTTCCTTCTAGCCATGCTGACCACAGTGAGCTGCCATGGCCTTGCAGTTTGGATTTGCATTTTCCTGAGACTTCATGATGGTGAACAAGTTTTCATGCACCTACTGGCCCTCTTTCTGTCTTCTTCGGAGAAATCTCTGCTTCCATCTTTTGACCAGGTTTTCATTGGCTTGTTTTTTTTCTTGTGGAGACGTGCGAGTTGATTGTATCTTTGGGCTTTTCACCCCTTGTCCGATGTGTGGTTTGCAAACATCCTCTCCCAATTGTTGTGGTGTCTTAGTATTCAGTTGATGGTTTCCTTGAGTGGGCAGAAGTGTGTGCATTTGATGTGGTCCCGTTTGTTTCTTGTTTCCTTTGTTGCCCTTGCCCAGTCAGACATGCTTCTTCCAAATAGGCGGCTCAGACAGATGGCAAAGAGCACTCTGCCTAGGTCTTCTCCTACAAGGTTCACGGTTTCAAGTCTGCCATTCAAGGCTTTAATCCACTTCAGGTGGTGTGTGTGCCAGGTGTAACATCATGGTGTACTCTCGTTGTGTTCCATGTGGCTGTGCAGGCTTCCCAGCACCGTTTATTGTAGAGACTCTCCTTTCTCCGCTGTCTCCACTTGGCTCCCTGGTCCAAAATGGGCTGTCCATGTAAGTTTGAGTTGGGCTCTGGGCTCTCAATTGTTTTGCATGGGTCTTCATGCCTGTTTTGGGGCCCAGACTGTGCCGTTTCGGTACCTAGCGCTTCGTCCTCTATGTTGAAATCAGAAATTGTGACACGTGCTGCTTTGTTCGTTTTCCTGAGGATTCCTTTGCCTAGTCAGGGTCTCGTGTTGCTGGCTAGAAACTTTAGGATTCTCTCTTCTTCTCTGTGGCAAATACTGCTGCAACTTTGACTGGGATTGCATGGAATCCAGAGATTCCTTACTGCGGTATGAACCTTTCAAGTGTGTTAATCCTTCCATTCCTAGATCCCTCGATATCTTTTTTTTTCTTGTGTCTTCTTGAGTTTCTTTCCCCAAAGGTTTGCTAGTTTTTGAATTAACATAGAATTCACCTGTTTTGCTAAGGTTATTCACAGAGATCCTATTCTTCGTAATGGCAAGCTCCTGTTTTTTTGTTTTTTTTTTCCTTAGCTTCAGTTTTTCTATTCTTTGCAACTTTTAATTGGTTTTGTTTTGGCACAAGTGCATTGCTGTGCTCACATCTGCTGGCAATGCTCCTGTATTTGCTGTGGAAGTCTGGCCCTGTCCAACGTCCCTTCCCATCTGCCTCTACTCTACCTCGGACGCCTGCACCAAAACAACTGAAGCAGTGGTGAGGAGGCCCAAACCGAGGATTCCACCCAGCCCATACTGGGCCACAGACCCAGAAGGTGCGGACCTCACCACTGCACCACCGGCCGGCCACTTACATGTTCAGTGGCAACGTGCAGTTGAGTGCAACGGGAGTTAAATATACTAGTGAGCCCAACTCTAGCACTGTGTAGATGAGGCTAGGTTGTTTTTCGGGTCCATTGTGATGTCAGAGGATTTGTCATAATTGTGTCTCTGAGGTCCAGCATGCTTCCTGGATACAGGTTTCAGAGCCTGCTTGGAGCAGTCTCATAACTCACCCTTCCCAGTTAGCCCATGCTTGACCTTCGCTGCCGTTTTTTGGCTTGTGAATTTCTCTGACTTTCAAACGTTCCAGCAGAGTCTGTCTAAAGACGGACATCATCTTTCATTGTGGATAATTCAGGTGTGATTTCTGTTCACCTTCCATTTTCTGGGTCCTCTTTTTCTTTTCCATAGTATACTCGTCATGGTCTTTCTCAGCTATCTCCCTTAGACATGCTTATCAGTCCGTTCTCCTTCATTCCAAGGGATTAGTTTGTATTTCTTTAATCGCTGTATGTTCTCTAGGGTGAGGTGTGAGTGCTTTCCTGACTCTTGGTTGTTGTCCTTGAATTTGCACCGGTCACTTGTAGGACTCTTGGCTATCCTAGCCTAGGTCAAACTAAGCACTGAGAACACGTGGTCATGTGGGTTGGTTTGACATCCTGAGATCAGAAACTCCAAATTCGAGGTGGTCCTGGCAACCCCCTTCACGGACACAATGTTTCCAAGACAACTTAGACAAATCGGATGAATTCCACTCTCCAGGAAAGATATTTTTCTGTCTCTTTTCCGGATTTGGGAAGTTTCGAACTTGACCCCTGATCCTTGAACGTTCCCCTAGATTCCGTCCAGATACGGGCTTACTTAATTTTTATAGGGTGTGCCATTTGTTTGCCCTACATCCTCTACCCTGGCCTGTTTATTTTTCTTGAAACACAACTGTAAAGTTCTAATTTTCGTGCAACTTCCTTACATGTGGTGTCAAAACACATAATCAATAATCCTTCTACGGCAAGAGGTAGGGGGAGAGAATTTCGATGGAGGCAAACAGAGCACACTAGCCTGGGAGGGCAGCCTTCACGAAGGAACGAAGCCCTGTGGAAGAGGGTGCTTTTCAGCACCCTTGTAGAGCACTTCCAACCGAAGAGACATACCCCAAGCGTGACAGGGCTCCATTCCTTCAAGGCTTCCAAGACATCTCTTGGGACACATTACCATGTGCCCAGTGGGCCCACGTGACACCAGAGCTTCGGAAAAAGAGACTGACCTGCAAAGAATGCTATGGGCCTTGGAAAGGAGGCATCGATTCTTCTCTTCAACGTCCTCAAGACATCTTTCTTGACTTTGCATTATGCTTAAGGCACAAGGGCACTGTAGGTGTGATGAACCCCAAGTCCGGCCACTTGTTTCCAATGAAGTTGCAAGCTTGAATCAGCATGACCTCCCCATAGACTTGAATAGATGACAATGTTCTCCTCTCCGTGCCTGTCCCTCTATTCTCACTTGTGGCCTAGGGTTCCTTTCTTATCCCTTGCATCAGACTCTGTTTTATCTCTTCTAGTTTCTGTGCCTGCTTTCTGTTTGCCAAACCTGTTTCTGGGTATCTGTCCCTTTAATAGCCTAGCCTAGGCCAATCCTCAGACTGTAACCATGCGGCCACCCTGGGGGACATGTTCACCGTGATGTCATAAGCGACCTCAAAATTCGAAGTTGTCCTGACAACCTCCGTGCACACAGAGTTTCACAGCCATCTCAGACCAGTCTGACTCCTCACCCTGTCTAGGTAGGATAGTTTTCCTTTTTCTGCAATTGTTGTCAGTTTCTATCTTTCTCCTTGAACTTCGAAAGGGCTCCTACATTCTCTCTAGACACTGGTGTCACTCCTGTAAGATTATCCTGGGTTTTATCTCTTATATCTTGGGTAGATGGCAAAATGGGTGGACCTTACCCAGAAAAAGTCCTGGACTCCCTCACAAGTTGAAGTTGCCCAGGGAATGTTCTGATGCACAATGATGGTGTCATCTCGTGGCACTCTGCCAATTCCACCTTGGCAGGTCACAAGTTTTCCTTCCTTCTGCCTTTGGGAAGTGTACCAGATACTTCCATAGATTGTAATATTCTTATGGTTCCTTTTCTTGTGCGTATTGATAACGTATCCTCACAATTGCTGCTTATTTGTGATCTCTGCCCGCACCATACCATGAAATCTATATTTCCTAACACTACTAATGTGATATGCACTCGTAATGTGAAACAGTGAGGCCCGGGCCGCCCAAGCGGAATGTGGGCACTTACCTGCTCCACCACAGGGCCGGCCCTGAATTGTACTTTTGGACCAACCTTTTGCCTGAACTTGGGAAGACGTGGGCCTGTTTGGATTATTCGTGAAGGTGATTAGTAATAACATCATGGACGGTAACATTTTCCGTTCGTTCATGGGTTTAGGACTGATCATGTTCTCTTCGTAGTATTCCTCTTCACCTATTTGGAATGGTCTGCCTTTCTGTAGCATCTGTAAGCATTTGGAGGTGATTTTCCATCCTTGGAAGTTCACCTTCTGTAAACTCTTTCCGCCCCCAAAGCTTTATGACATCATTCTGGACCCCTTTTTGGATTTTTGATTTGAGGTGAATTTATAGCCATGACCCTGCATTAGAACGTACTATAACTTCCAGATTCACATCCTCATTGCTTTAGACTTCTGTGTAGCTTACATCATCTTCACCAGTGTAAGACTAATCACAGGCCCTCACCACACACTTGTGCCTAATCTTCTCTTTCACCCTCCGTCACCGCCCCTCTTTGCCTCTGGGAGCCCGCATACAAATGTTCAGTGCCACCTGTTGGTTAGTGCTTGCTTTTTCTTCTCCTTGCAAGTGAGATTCTATGGTATTTGAATTTCTCCCTGGGGCTTGTTACACTTCCCCTAAAACCCTCACAGCCATTCTGGTGGTCACAAATGGCTGGACTGCATCATTTGTTCCGGCTGAGTGGTATACCATTGTGTGGCTATAGCCCATCTTCCTTCTCCAATCATCCCTTGCTGGACACCAGGGTGCTTTCCAAGTCTTGGATATCCGGAGTAAGACTGTGGTGAACACAGCCATGCACATGTCTTTATGCGGTAGTCTTTCTGACTGTTTTGGATAAGCAAGCGGCAGATTAATAGCTGGGTCATACGGGACATGGATACTTAAACTTCTGAGGCAGTTCCACACCTTTGGCATCGTGGCTGCACCGGGTTACACTCCCACCAGCAGTGCAGGAGGCTTCCCTTCTCTCCACCTCCTCTCTGACACTTGTTATTTCCTGTCTGCTTCCTTCTAGCCATGCTGACCACAGTGAGCTGCCATGGCCTTGCAGTTTGGATTTGCATTTTCCTGAGACTTCATGATGGTGAACAAGTTTTCATGCACCTACTGGCCCTCTTTCTGTCTTCTTCGGAGAAATCTCTGCTTCCATCTTTTGACCAGGTTTTCATTGGCTTGTTTTTTTTCTTGTGGAGACGTGCGAGTTGATTGTATCTTTGGGCTTTTCACCCCTTGTCCGATGTGTGGTTTGCAAACATCCTCTCCCAATTGTTGTGGTGTCTTAGTATTCAGTTGATGGTTTCCTTGAGTGGGCAGAAGTGTGTGCATTTGATGTGGTCCCGTTTGTTTCTTGTTTCCTTTGTTGCCCTTGCCCAGTCAGACATGCTTCTTCCAAATAGGCGGCTCAGACAGATGGCAAAGAGCACTCTGCCTAGGTCTTCTCCTACAAGGTTCACGGTTTCAAGTCTGCCATTCAAGGCTTTAATCCACTTCAGGTGGTGTGTGTGCCAGGTGTAACATCATGGTGTACTCTCGTTGTGTTCCATGTGGCTGTGCAGGCTTCCCAGCACCGTTTATTGTAGAGACTCTCCTTTCTCCGCTGTCTCCACTTGGCTCCCTGGTCCAAAATGGGCTGTCCATGTAAGTTTGAGTTGGGCTCTGGGCTCTCAATTGTTTTGCATGGGTCTTCATGCCTGTTTTGGGGCCCAGACTGTGCCGTTTCGGTACCTAGCGCTTCATCCTCTATGTTGAAATCAGAAATTGTGACACGTGCTGCTTTGTTCGTTTTCCTGAGGATTCCTTTGCCTAGTCAGGGTCTCGTGTTGCTGGCTAGAAACTTTAGGATTCTCTCTTCTTCTCTGTGGCAAATACTGCTGCAACTTTGACTGGGATTGCATGGAATCCAGAGATTCCTTACTGCGGTATGAACCTTTCAAGTGTGTTAATCCTTCCATTCCTAGATCCCTCGATATCTTTTTTTTTCTTGTGTCTTCTTGAGTTTCTTTCCCCAAAGGTTTGCTAGTTTTTGAATTAACATAGAATTCACCTGTTTTGCTAAGGTTATTCACAGAGATCCTATTCTTCGTAATGGCAAGCTCCTGTTTTTTTGTTTTTTTTTTCCTTAGCTTCAGTTTTTCTATTCTTTGCAACTTTTAATTGGTTTTGTTTTGGCACAAGTGCATTGCTGTGCTCACATCTGCTGGCAATGCTCCTGTATTTGCTGTGGAAGTCTGGCCCTGTCCAACGTCCCTTCCCATCTGCCTCTACTCTACCTCGGACGCCTGCACCAGAACAACTGAAGCAGTGGTGAGGAGGCCCAAACCGAGGATTCCACCCAGCCCATACTGGGCCACAGACCCAGAAGGTGCGGACCTCACCACTGCACCACCGGCCGGCCACTTACATGTTCAGTGGGAACGTGCAGTTGAGTGCAACGGGAGTTAAATATACTAGTGAGCCCAACTCTAGCACTGTGTAGATGAGGCTAGGTTGTTTTTCGGGTCCATTGTGATGTCAGAGGATTTGTCATAATTGTGTCTCTGAGGTCCAGCATGCTTCCTGGATACAGGTTTCAGAGCCTGCTTGGAGCAGTCTCATAACTCACCCTTCCCAGTTAGCCCATGCTTGACCTTCGCTGCCGTTTTTTGGCTTGTGAATTTCTCTGACTTTCAAACGTTCCAGCAGAGTCTGTCTAAAGACGGACATCATCTTTCATTGTGGATAATTCAGGTGTGATTTCTGTTCACCTTCCATTTTCTGGGTCCTCTTTTTCTTTTCCATAGTATACTCGTCATGGTCTTTCTCAGCTATCTCCCTTAGACATGCTTATCAGTCCGTTCTCCTTCATTCCAAGGGATTAGTTTGTATTTCTTTAATCGCTGTATGTTCTCTAGGGTGAGGTGTGAGTGCTTTCGTGACTCTTGGTTGTTGTCCTTGAATTTGCACCGGTCACTTGTAGGACTCTTGGCTATCCTAGCCTAGGTCAAACTAAGCACTGAGAACACGTGGTCATGTGGGTTGGTTTGACATCCTGAGATCAGAAACTCCAAATTCGAGGTGGTCCTGGCAACCCCCTTCACGGACACAATGTTTCCAAGACAACTTAGACAAATCGGATGAATTCCACTCTCCAGGAAAGATATTTTTCTGTCTCTTTTCCGGATTTGGGAAGTTTCGAACTTGACCCCTGATCCTTGAACGTTCCCCTAGATTCCGTCCAGATACGGGCTTACTTAATTTTTATAGGGTGTGCCATTTGTTTGCCCTACATCCTCTACCCTGGCCTGTTTATTTTTCTTGAAACACAACTGTAAAGTTCTAATTTTCGTGCAACTTCCTTACATGTGGTGTCAAAACACATAATCAATAATCCTTCTACGGCAAGAGGTAGGGGGAGAGAATTTCGATGGAGGCAAACAGAGCACACTAGCCTGGGAGGGCAGCCTTCACGAAGGAACGAAGCCCTGTGGAAGAGGGTGCTTTTCAGCACCCTTGTAGAGCACTTCCAAACAAAGAGACATACCCCAAGCGTGACAGGGCTCCATTCCTTCAAGGCTTCCAAGACATCTCTTGGGACACATTACCATGTGCCCAGTGGGCCCACGTGACACCAGAGCTTCGGAAAAAGAGACTGACCTGCAAAGAATGCTATGGGCCTTGGAAAGGAGGCATCGATTCTTCTCTTCAATGTCCTCAAGACATCTTTCTTGACTTTGCATTATGCTTAAGGCACAAGGGCACTGTAGGTGTGATGAACGCCAAGTCCGGCCACTTGTTTCCAATGAAGTTGCAAGCTTGAATCAGCATGACCTCCCCATAGACTTGAATAGATGACAATGTTCTCCTCTCCGTGCCTGTCCCTCTATTCTCACTTGTGGCCTAGGGTTCCTTTCTTATCCCTTGCATCAGACTCTGTTTTATCTCTTCTAGTTTCTGTGCCTGCTTTCTGTTTGCCAAACCTGTTTCTGGGTATCTGTCCCTTTAATAGCCTAGCCTAGGCCAATCCTCAGACTGTAACCATGCGGCCACCCTGGGGGACATGTTCACCGTGATGTCATAAGCGACCTCAAAATTCGAAGTTGTCCTGACAACCTCCGTGCACACAGAGTTTCACAGCCATCTCAGACCAGTCTGACTCCTCACCCTGTCTAGGTAGGATAGTTTTCCTTTTTCTGCAATTGTTGTCAGTTTCTATCTTTCTCCTTGAACTTCGAAAGGGCTCCTACATTCTCTCTAGACACTGGTGTCACTCCTGTAAGATTATCCTGGGTTTTATCTCTTATATCTTGGGTAGATGGCAAAATGGGTGGACCTTACCCAGAAAAAGTCCTGGACTCCCTCACAAGTTGAAGTTGCCCAGGGAATGTTCTGATGCACAATGATGGTGTCATCTCGTGGCACTCTGCCAATTCCACCTTGGCAGGTCACAAGTTTTCCTTCCTTCTGCCTTTGGGAAGTGTACCAGATACTTCCATAGATTGTAATATTCTTATGGTTCCTTTTCTTGTGCGTATTGATAACGTATCCTCACAATTGCTGCTTATTTATGATCTCTGCCCGCACCATACCATGAAATCTATATTTCCTAACACTACTAATGTGATATGCACTCGTAATGTGAAACAGTGAGGCCCGGGCCGCCCAAGCGGAATGTGGGCACTTACCTGCTCCACCACAGGGCCGGCCCTGAATTGTACTTTTGGACCAACCTTTTGCCTGAACTTGGGAAGACGTGGGCCTGTTTGGATTATTCGTGAAGGTGATTAGTAATAACATCATGGACGGTAACATTTTCCGTTCGTTCATGGGTTTAGGACTGATCATGTTCTCTTCGTAGTATTCCTCTTCACCTATTTGGAATGGTCTGCCTTTCTGTAGCATCTGTAAGCATTTGGAGGTGATTTTCCATCCTTGGAAGTTCACCTTCTGTAAACTCTTTCCGCCCCCAAAGCTTTATGACATCATTCTGGACCCCTTTTTGGATTTTTGATTTGAGGTGAATTTATAGCCATGACCCTGCATTAGAACGTACTATAACTTCCAGATTCACATCCTCATTGCTTTAGACTTCTGTGTAGCTTACATCATCTTCACCAGTGTAAGACTAATCACAGGCCCTCACCACACACTTGTGCCTAATCTTCTCTTTCACCCTCCGTCACCGCCCCTCTTTGCCTCTGGGAGCCCGCATACAAATGTTCAGTGCCACCTGTTGGTTAGTGCTTGCTTTTTCTTCGCCTTGTAAGTGAGATTCTATGGTATTTGAATTTCTCACTGGGGCTTGTTACACTTCCCCTAAAACCCTCACAGCCATTCTGGTGGTCACAAATGGCTGGATTGCATCATTTGTTCCGGCTGAGTGGTATACCATTGTGTGGCTATAGCCCATCTTCCTTCTCCAATCATCCCTTGCTGGACACCAGGGTGCTTTCCAAGTCTTGGATATCAGGAGTAAGACGGTGGTGAACACAGCCATGCACATGTCTTTATGCGGTAGTCTTTCTGACTTTTTTGGATAAGCAAGCGGCAGATTAATAGCTGGGTCATACGGGACATGGATACTTAAACTTCTGAGGCAGTTCCACACCTTTGGCATCGTGGCTGCACCGGGTTACACTCCCACCAGCAGTGCAGGAGGCTTCCCTTCTCTGCACCTCCTCTCTGACACTTGTTATTTCCTGTCTGCTTCCTTCTAGCCATGCTGACCACAGTGAGCTGCCATGGCCTTGCAGTTTGGATTTGCATTTTCCTGAGACTTAATGATGGTGAACAAGTTTTCATGCACCTACTGGCCCTCTTTCTGTCTTCTTCGGAGAAATCTCTGCTTCCATCTTTCGACCAGGTTTTCATTGGCTTGTTTTTTTTCTTGTGGAGACGTGCGAGTTGATTGTATCTTTGGGCTTTTCACCCCTTGTCCGATGTGTGGTTTGCAAACATCCTCTCCCAATTGTTGTGGTGTCTTAGTATTCAGTTGATGGTTTCCTTGAGTGGGCAGAAGTGTGTGCATTTGATGTGGTCCCGTTTGTTTCTTGTTTCCTTTGTTGCCCTTGCCCAGTCAGACATGCTTCTTCCAAATAGGCGGCTCAGACAGATGGCAAAGAGCACTCTGCCTAGGTCTTCTCCTACAAGGTTCACGGTTTCAAGTCTGCCATTCAAGGCTTTAATCCATTTCAGGTGGTGTGTGTGCCAGGTGTAACATCATGGTGTACTCTCGTTGTGTTCCATGTGGCTGTGCAGGCTTCCCAGCACCGTTTATTGTAGAGACTCTCCTTTCTCCGCTGTCTCCACTTGGCTCCCTGGTCCAAAATGGGCTGTCCATGTAAGTTTGAGTTGGGCTCTGGGCTCTCAATTGTTTTGCATGGGTCTTCATGCCTGTTTTGGGGCCCAGACTGTGCCGTTTCGGTACCTAGCGCTTCGTCCTCTATGTTGAAATCAGAAATTGTGACACGTGCTGCTTTGTTCGTTTTCCTGAGGATTCCTTTGCCTAGTCAGGGTCTCGTGTTGCTGGCTAGAAACTTTAGGATTCTCTCTTCTTCTCTGTGGCAAATACTGCTGCAACTTTGACTGGGATTGCATGGAATCCAGAGATTCCTTACTGCGGTATGAACCTTTCAAGTGTGTTAATCCTTCCATTCCTAGATCCCTCGATATCTTTTTTTTTCTTGTGTCTTCTTGAGTTTCTTTCCCCAAAGGTTTGCTAGTTTTTGAATTAACATAGAATTCACCTGTTTTGCTAAGGTTATTCACAGAGATCCTGTTCTTCGTAATGGCAAGCTCCTGTTTTTTTGTTTTTTTTTTCCTTAGCTTCAGTTTTTCTATTCTTTGCAACTTTTAATTGGTTTTGTTTTGGCACAAGTGCATTGCTGTGCTCACATCTGCTGGCAATGCTCCTGTATTTGCTGTGGAAGTCTGGCCCTGTCCAACGTCCCTTCCCATCTGCCTCTACTCTACCTCAGACGCCTGCACCAGAACAACTGAAGCAGTGGTGAGGAGGCCCAAACCGAGGATTCCACCCAGCCCATACTGGGCCACAGACCCAGAAGGTGCGGACCTCACCACTGCACCACCGGCCGGCCACTTACATGTTCAGTGGCAACGTGCAGTTGAGTGCAACGGGAGTTAAATATACTAGTGAGCCCAACTCTAGCACTGTGTAGATGAGGCTAGGTTGTTTTTCGGGTCCATTGTGATGTCAGAGGATTTGTCATAATTGTGTCTCTGAGGTCCAGCATGCTTCCTGGATACAGGTTTCAGAGCCTGCTTGGAGCAGTCTCATAACTCACCCTTCCCAGTTAGCCCATGCTTGACCTTCGCTGCCGTTTTTTGGCTTGTGAATTTCTCTGACTTTCAAACGTTCCAGCAGAGTCTGTCTAAAGACGGACATCATCTTTCATTGTGGATAATTCAGGTGTGATTTCTGTTCACCTTCCATTTTCTGGGTCCTCTTTTTCTTTTCCATAGTATACTCGTCATGGTCTTTCTCAGCTATCTCCCTTAGACATGCATATCAGTCCGTTCTCCTTCATTCCAAGGGATTAGTTTGTATTTCTTTAATCGCTGTATGTTCTCTAGGGTGAGGTGTGAGTGCTTTCGTGACTCTTGGTTGTTGTCCTTGAATTTGCACCGGTCACTTGTAGGACTCTTGGCTACCCTAGCCAAGGTCAAACTAAGCACTGAGAACACGTGGTCATGTGGGTTGGTTTGACATCCTGAGATCAGAAACTCCAAATTCGAGGTGGTCCTGGCAACCCCCTTCACGGACACAATGTTTCCAAGACAACTTAGACAAATCGGATGAATTCCACTCTCCAGGAAAGATATTTTTCTGTCTCTTTTCCGGATTTGGGAAGTTTCGAACTT
The DNA here is from genome assembly GCF_041296235.1 of Equus asinus. NCBI lineage: Eukaryota > Metazoa > Chordata > Mammalia > Perissodactyla > Equidae > Equus > Equus asinus. The sequence continues at coordinate 4,036,165 of NC_091818.1, forward strand.
GACCCCTGATCCTTGAACGTTCCCCTAGATTCCGTCCAGATACGGGCTTACTTAATTTTTATAGGGTGTGCCATTTGTTTGCCCTACATCCTCTACCCTGGCCTGTTTATTTTTCTTGAAACACAACTGTAAAGTTCTAATTTTCGTGCAACTTCCTTACATGTGGTGTCAAAACACATAATCAATAATCCTTCTACGGCAAGAGGTAGGGGGAGAGAATTTCGATGGAGGCAAACAGAGCACACTAGCCTGGGAGGGCAGCCTTCACGAAGGAACGAAGCCCTGTGGAAGAGGGTGCTTTTCAGCACCCTTGTAGAGCACTTCCAAACAAAGAGACATACCCCAAGCGTGACAGGGCTCCATTCCTTCAAGGCTTCCAAGACATCTCTTGGGACACATTACCATGTGCCCAGTGGGCCCACGTGACACCAGAGCTTCGGAAAAAGAGACTGACCTGCAAAGAATGCTATGGGCCTTGGAAAGGAGGCATCGATTCTTCTCTTCAATGTCCTCAAGACATCTTTCTTGACTTTGCATTATGCTTAAGGCACAAGGGCACTGTAGGTGTGATGAACGCCAAGTCCGGCCACTTGTTTCCAATGAAGTTGCAAGCTTGAATCAGCATGACCTCCCCATAGACTTGAATAGATGACAATGTTCTCCTCTCCGTGCCTGTCCCTCTATTCTCACTTGTGGCCTAGGGTTCCTTTCTTATCCCTTGCATCAGACTCTGTTTTATCTCTTCTAGTTTCTGTGCCTGCTTTCTGTTTGCCAAACCTGTTTCTGGGTATCTGTCCCTTTAATAGCCTAGCCTAGGCCAATCCTCAGACTGTAACCATGCGGCCACCCTGGGGGACATGTTCACCGTGATGTCATAAGCGACCTCAAAATTCGAAGTTGTCCTGACAACCTCCGTGCACACAGAGTTTCACAGCCATCTCAGACCAGTCTGACTCCTCACCCTGTCTAGGTAGGATAGTTTTCCTTTTTCTGCAATTGTTGTCAGTTTCTATCTTTCTCCTTGAACTTCGAAAGGGCTCCTACATTCTCTCTAGACACTGGTGTCACTCCTGTAAGATTATCCTGGGTTTTATCTCTTATATCTTGGGTAGATGGCAAAATGGGTGGACCTTACCCAGAAAAAGTCCTGGACTCCCTCACAAGTTGAAGTTGCCCAGGGAATGTTCTGATGCACAATGATGGTGTCATCTCGTGGCACTCTGCCAATTCCACCTTGGCAGGTCACAAGTTTTCCTTCCTTCTGCCTTTGGGAAGTGTACCAGATACTTCCATAGATTGTAATATTCTTATGGTTCCTTTTCTTGTGCGTATTGATAACGTATCCTCACAATTGCTGCTTATTTGTGATCTCTGCCCGCACCATACCATGAAATCTATATTTCCTAACACTACTAATGTGATATGCACTCGTAATGTGAAACAGTGAGGCCCGGGCCGCCCAAGCGGAATGTGGGCACTTACCTGCTCCACCACAGGGCCGGCCCTGAATTGTACTTTTGGACCAACCTTTTGCCTGAACTTGGGAAGACGTGGGCCTGTTTGGATTATTCGTGAAGGTGATTAGTAATAACATCATGGACGGTAACATTTTCCGTTCGTTCATGGGTTTAGGACTGATCATGTTCTCTTCGTAGTATTCCTCTTCACCTATTTGGAATGGTCTGCCTTTCTGTAGCATCTGTAAGCATTTGGAGGTGATTTTCCATCCTTGGAAGTTCACCTTCTGTAAACTCTTTCCGCCCCCAAAGCTTTATGACATCATTCTGGACCCCTTTTTGGATTTTTGATTTGAGGTGAATTTATAGCCATGACCCTGCATTAGAACGTACTATAACTTCCAGATTCACATCCTCATTGCTTTAGACTTCTGTGTAGCTTACATCATCTTCACCAGTGTAAGACTAATCACAGGCCCTCACCACACACTTGTGCCTAATCTTCTCTTTCACCCTCCGTCACCGCCCCTCTTTGCCTCTGGGAGCCCGCATACAAATGTTCAGTGCCACCTGTTGGTTAGTGCTTGCTTTTTCTTCTCCTTGCAAGTGAGATTCTATGGTATTTGAATTTCTCCCTGGGGCTTGTTACACTTCCCCTAAAACCCTCACAGCCATTCTGGTGGTCACAAATGGCTGGACTGCATCATTTGTTCCGGCTGAGTGGTATACCATTGTGTGGCTATAGCCCATCTTCCTTCTCCAATCATCCCTTGCTGGACACCAGGGTGCTTTCCAAGTCTTGGATATCCGGAGTAAGACTGTGGTGAACACAGCCATGCACATGTCTTTATGCGGTAGTCTTTCTGACTGTTTTGGATAAGCAAGCGGCAGATTAATAGCTGGGTCATACGGGACATGGATACTTAAACTTCTGAGGCAGTTCCACACCTTTGGCATCGTGGCTGCACCGGGTTACACTCCCACCAGCAGTGCAGGAGGCTTCCCTTCTCTGCACCTCCTCTCTGACACTTGTTATTTCCTGTCTGCTTCCTTCTAGCCATGCTGACCACAGTGAGCTGCCATGGCCTTGCAGTTTGGATTTGCATTTTCCTGAGACTTCATGATGGTGAACAAGTTTTCATGCACCTACTGGCCCTCTTTCTGTCTTCTTCGGAGAAATCTCTGCTTCCATCTTTTGACCAGGTTTTCATTGGCTTGTTTTTTTTCTTGTGGAGACGTGCGAGTTGATTGTATCTTTGGGCTTTTCACCCCTTGTCCGATGTGTGGTTTGCAAACATCCTCTCCCAATTGTTGTGGTGTCTTAGTATTCAGTTGATGGTTTCCTTGAGTGGGCAGAAGTGTGTGCATTTGATGTGGTCCCGTTTGTTTCTTGTTTCCTTTGTTGCCCTTGCCCAGTCAGACATGCTTCTTCCAAATAGGCGGCTCAGACAGATGGCAAAGAGCACTCTGCCTAGGTCTTCTCCTACAAGGTTCACGGTTTCAAGTCTGCCATTCAAGGCTTTAATCCACTTCAGGTGGTGTGTGTGCCAGGTGTAACATCATGGTGTACTCTCGTTGTGTTCCATGTGGCTGTGCAGGCTTCCCAGCACCGTTTATTGTAGAGACTCTCCTTTCTCCGCTGTCTCCACTTGGCTCCCTGGTCCAAAATGGGCTGTCCATGTAAGTTTGAGTTGGGCTCTGGGCTCTCAATTGTTTTGCATGGGTCTTCATGCCTGTTTTGGGGCCCAGACTGTGCCGTTTCGGTACCTAGCGCTTCGTCCTCTATGTTGAAATCAGAAATTGTGACACGTGCTGCTTTGTTCGTTTTCCTGAGGATTCCTTTGCCTAGTCTGGGTCTCGTGTTGCTGGCTAGAAACTTTAGGATTCTCTCTTCTTCTCTGTGGCAAATACTGCTGCAACTTTGACTGGGATTGCATGGAATCCAGAGATTCCTTACTGCGGTGTGAACCTTTCAAGTGTGTTAATCCTTCCATTCCTAGATCCCTCGATATCTTTTTTTTTCTTGTGTCTTCTTGAGTTTCTTTCCCCAAAGGTTTGCTAGTTTTTGAATTAACATAGAATTCACCTGTTTTGCTAAGGTTATTCACAGAGATCCTATTCTTCGTAATGGCAAGCTCCTGTTTTTTTGTTTTTTTTTTTTCCTTAGCTTCAGTTTTTCTATTCTTTGCAACTTTTAATTGGTTTTGTTTTGGCACAAGTGCATTGCTGTGCTCACATCTGCTGGCAATGCTCCTGTATTTGCTGTGGAAGTCTGGCCCTGTCCAACGTCCCTTCCCATCTGCCTCTACTCTACCTCGGACGCCTGCACCAGAACAACTGAAGCAGTGGTGAGGAGGCCCAAACCGAGGATTCCACCCAGCCCATACTGGGCCACAGACCCAGAAGGTGCGGACCTCACCACTGCACCACCGGCCGGCCACTTACATGTTCAGTGGCAACGTGCAGTTGAGTGCAACGGGAGTTAAATATACTAGTGAGCCCAACTCTAGCACTGTGTAGATGAGGCTAGGTTGTTTTTCGGGTCCATTGTGATGTCAGAGGATTTGTCATAATTGTGTCTCTGAGGTCCAGCATGCTTCCTGGATACAGGTTTCAGAGCCTGCTTGGAGCAGTCTCATAACTCACCCTTCCCAGTTAGCCCATGCTTGACCTTCGCTGCCGTTTTTTGGCTTGTGAATTTCTCTGACTTTCAAACGTTCCAGCAGAGTCTGTCTAAAGACGGACATCATCTTTCATTGTGGATAATTCAGGTGTGATTTCTGTTCACCTTCCATTTTCTGGGTCCTCTTTTTCTTTTCCATAGTATACTCGTCATGGTCTTTCTCAGCTATCTCCCTTAGACATGCTTATCAGTCCGTTCTCCTTCATTCCGAGGGATTAGTTTGTATTTCGTTAATCGCTGTATGTTCTCTAGGGTGAGGTGTGAGTGCTTTCGTGACTCTTGGTTGTTGTCCTTGAATTTGCACCGGTCACTTGTAGGACTCTTGGCTACCCTAGCCAAGGTCAAACTAAGCACTGAGAACACGTGGTCATGTGGGTTGGTTTGACATCCTGAGATCAGAAACTCCAAATTCGAGGTGGTCCTGGCAACCCCCTTCACGGACACAATGTTTCCAAGACAACTTAGACAAATCGGATGAATTCCACTCTCCAGGAAAGATATTTTTCTGTCTCTTTTCCGGATTTGGGAAGTTTCGAACTTGACCCCTGATCCTTGAACGTTCCCCTAGATTCCGTCCAGATACGGGCTTACTTAATTTTTATAGGGTGTGCCATTTGTTTGCCCTACATCCTCTACCCTGGCCTGTTTATTTTTCTTGAAACACAACTGTAAAGTTCTAATTTTCGTGCAACTTCCTTACATATGGTGTCAAAACACATAATCAATAATCCTTCTACGGCAAGAGGTAGGGGGAGAGAATTTCGATGGAGGCAAACAGAGCACACTAGCCTGGGAGGGCAGCCTTCACGAAGGAACGAAGCCCTGTGGAAGAGGGTGCTTTTCAGCACCCTTGTAGAGCACTTCCAAACAAAGAGACATACCCCAAGCGTGACAGGGCTCCATTCCTTCAAGGCTTCCAAGACATCTCTTGGGACACATTACCATGTGCCCAGTGGGCCCACGTGACACCAGAGCTTCGGAAAAAGAGACTGACCTGCAAAGAATGCTATGGGCCTTGGAAAGGAGGCATCGATTCTTCTCTTCAATGTCCTCAAGACATCTTTCTTGACTTTGCATTATGCTTAAGGCACAAGGGCACTGTAGGTGTGATGAACGCCAAGTCCGGCCACTTGTTTCCAATGAAGTTGCAAGCTTGAATCAGCATGACCTCCCCATAGACTTGAATAGATGACAATGTTCTCCTCTCCGTGCCTGTCCCTCTATTCTCACTTGTGGCCTAGGGTTCCTTTCTTATCCCTTGCATCAGACTCTGTTTTATCTCTTCTAGTTTCTGTGCCTGCTTTCTGTTTGCCAAACCTGTTTCTGGGTATCTGTCCCTTTAATAGCCTAGCCTAGGCCAATCCTCAGACTGTAACCATGCGGCCACCCTGGGGGACATGTTCACCGTGATGTCATAAGCGACCTCAAAATTCGAAGTTGTCCTGACAACCTCCGTGCACACAGAGTTTCACAGCCATCTCAGACCAGTCTGACTCCTCACCCTGTCTAGGTAGGATAGTTTTCCTTTTTCTGCAATTGTTGTCAGTTTCTATCTTTCTCCTTGAACTTCGAAAGGGCTCCTACATTCTCTCTAGACACTGGTTTCACTCCTGTAAGATTATCCTGGGTTTTATCTCTTATATCTTGGGTAGATGGCAAAATGGGTGGACCTTACCCAGAAAAAGTCCTGGACTCCCTCACAAGTTGAAGTTGCCCAGGGAATGTTCTGATGCACAATGATGGTGTCATCTCGTGGCACTCTGCCAATTCCACCTTGGCAGGTCACAAGTTTTCCTTCCTTCTGCCTTTGGGAAGTGTACCAGATACTTCCATAGATTGTAATATTCTTATGGTTCCTTTTCTTGTGCGTATTGATAACGTATCCTCACAATTGCTGCTTATTTGTGATCTCTGCCCGCACCATACCATGAAATCTATATTTCCTAACACTACTAATGTGATATGCACTCGTAATGTGAAACAGTGAGGCCCGGGCCGCCCAAGCGGAATGTGGGCACTTACCTGCTCCACCACAGGGCCGGCCCTGAATTGTACTTTTGGACCAACCTTTTGCCTGAACTTGGGAAGACGTGGGCCTGTTTGGATTATTCGTGAAGGTGATTAGTAATAACATCATGGACGGTAACATTTTCCGTTCGTTCATGGGTTTAGGACTGATCATGTTCTCTTCGTAGTATTCCTCTTCACCTATTTGGAATGGTCTGCCTTTCTGTAGCATCTGTAAGCATTTGGAGGTGATTTTCCATCCTTGGAAGTTCACCTTCTGTAAACTCTTTCCGCCCCCAAAGCTTTATGACATCATTCTGGACCCCTTTTTGGATTTTTGATTTGAGGTGAATTTATAGCCATGACCCTGCATTAGAACGTACTATAACTTCCAGATTCACGTCCTCATTGCTTTAGACTTCTGTGTAGCTTACATCATCTTCACCAGTGTAAGACTAATCACAGGCCCTCACCACACACTTGTGCCTAATCTTCTCTTTCACCCTCCGTCACCGCCCCTCTTTGCCTCTGGGAGCCCGCATACAAATGTTCAGTGCCACCTGTTGGTTAGTGCTTGCTTTTTCTTCTCCTTGTAAGTGAGATTCTATGGTATTTGAATTTCTCACTGGGGCTTGTTACACTTCCCCTAAAACCCTCACAGCCATTCTGGTGGTCACAAACGGCTGGATTGCATCATTTGTTCCGGCTGAGTGGTATACCATTGTGTGGCTATAGCCCATCTTCCTTCTCCAATCATCCCTTGCTGGACACCAGGGTGCTTTCCAAGTCTTGGATATCAGGAGTAAGACTGTGGTGAACACAGCCATGCACATGTCTTTATGCGGTAGTCTTTCTGACTTTTTTGGATAAGCAAGCGGAGGATTAATAGCTGGGTCATACGGGACATGGATACTTAAACTTCTGAGGCAGTTCCACACCTTTGGCATCGTGGCTGCACCGGGTTACACTCCCACCAGCAGTGCAGGAGGCTTCCCTTCTCTCCACCTCCTCTCTGACACTTGTTATTTCCTGTCTGCTTCCTTCTAGCCATGCTGACCACAGTGAGCTGCCATGGCCTTGCAGTTTGGATTTGCATTTTCCTGAGACTTCATGATGGTGAACAAGTTTTCATGCACCTACTGGCCCTCTTTCTGTCTTCTTCGGAGAAATCTCTGCTTCCATCTTTTGACCAGGTTTTCATTGGCTTGTTTTTTTTCTTGTGGAGACGTGCGAGTTGATTGTATCTTTGGGCTTTTCACCCCTTGTCCGATGTGTGGTTTGCAAACATCCTCTCCCAATTGTTGTGGTGTCTTAGTATTCAGTTGATGGTTTCCTTGAGTGGGCAGAAGTGTGTGCATTTGATGTGGTCCCGTTTGTTTCTTGTTTCCTTTGTTGCCCTTGCCCAGTCAGACATGCTTCTTCCAAATAGGCGGCTCAGACAGATGGCAAAGAGCACTCTGCCTAGGTCTTCACCTACAAGGTTCACGGTTTCAAGTCTGCCATTCAAGGCTTTAATCCACTTCAGGTGGTGTGTGTGCCAGGTGTAACATCATGGTGTACTCTCGTTGTGTTCCATGTGGCTGTGCAGGCTTCCCAGCACCGTTTATTGTAGAGACTCTCCTTTCTCCGCTGTCTCCACTTGGCTCCCTGGTCCAAAATGGGCTGTCCATGCAAGTTTGAGCTGGGCTCTGGGCTCTCAATTGTTTTGCATGGGTCTTCATGCCTGTTTTGGGGCCCAGACTGTGCCGTTTCGGTACCTCGCGCTTCGTCCTCTATGTTGAAATCAGAAATTGTGACACGTGCTGCTTTGTTCGTTTTCCTGAGGATTCCTTTGCCTAGTCAGGGTCTCGTGTTGCTGGCTAGAAACTTTAGGATTCTCTCTTCTTCTCTGTGGCAAATACTGCTGCAACTTTGACTGGGATTGCATGGAATCCAGAGATTCCTTACTGCGGTATGAACCTTTCAAGTGTGTTAATCCTTCCATTCCTAGATCCCTCGATATCTTTTTTTTTCTTGTGTCTTCTTGAGTTTCTTTCCCCAAAGGTTTGCTAGTTTTTGAATTAACATAGAATTCACCTGTTTTGCTAAGGTTATTCACAGAGATCCTATTCTTCGTAATGGCAAGCTCCTGTTTTTTTGTTTTTTTTTTCCTTAGCTTCAGTTTTTCTATTCTTTGCAACTTTTAATTGGTTTTGTTTTGGCACAAGTGCATTGCTGTGCTCACATCTGCTGGCAATGCTCCTGTATTTGCTGTGGAAGTCTGGCCCTGTCCAACGTCCCTTCCCATCTGCCTCTACTCTACCTCGGACGCCTGCACCAGAACAACTGAAGCAGTGGTGAGGAGGCCCAAACCGAGGATTCCACCCAGCCCATACTGGGCCACAGACCCAGAAGGTGCGGACCTCACCACTGCACCACCGGCCGGCCACTTACATGTTCAGTGGCAACGTGCAGTTGAGTGCAACGGGAGTTAAATATACTAGTGAGCCCAACTCTAGCACTGTGTAGATGAGGCTAGGTTGTTTTTCGGGTCCATTGTGATGTCAGAGGATTTGTCATAATTGTGTCTCTGAGGTCCAGCATGCTTCCTGGATACAGGTTTCAGAGCCTGCTTGGAGCAGTCTCATAACTCACCCTTCCCAGTTAGCCCATGCTTGACCTTCGCTGCCGTTTTTTGGCTTGTGAATTTCTCTGACTTTCAAACGTTCCAGCAGAGTCTGTCTAAAGACGGACATCATCTTTCATTGTGGATAATTCAGGTGTGATTTCTGTTCACCTTCCATTTTCTGGGTCCTCTTTTTCTTTTCCATAGTATACTCGTCATGGTCTTTCTCAGCTATCTCCCTTAGACATGCTTATCAGTCCGTTCTCCTTCATTCCAAGGGATTAGTTTGTATTTCTTTAATCGCTGTATGTTCTCTAGGGTGAGGTGTGAGTGCTTTCGTGACTCTTGGTTGTTGTCCTTGAATTTGCACCGGTCACTTGTAGGACTCTTGGCTACCCTAGCCTAGGTCAAACTTAGCACTGAGAACACGTGGTCATGTGGGTTGGTTTGACATCCTGAGATCAGAAACTCCAAATTCGAGGTGGTCCTGGCAACCCCCTTCACGGACACAATGTTTCCAAGACAACTTAGACAAATCGGATGAATTCCACTCTCCAGGAAAGATATTTTTCTGTCTCTTTTCCGGATTTGGGAAGTTTCGAACTTGACCCCTGATCCTTGAACGTTCCCCTAGATTCCGTCCAGATACGGGCTTACTTAATTTTTATAGGGTGTGCCATTTGTTTGCCCTACATCCTCTACCCTGGCCTGTTTATTTTTCTTGAAACACAACTGTAAAGTTCTAATTTTCGTGCAACTTCCTTACATATGGTGTCAAAACACATAATCAATAATCCTTCTACGGCAAGAGGTAGGGGGAGAGAATTTCGATGGAGGCAAACAGAGCACACTAGCCTGGGAGGGCAGCCTTCACGAAGGAACGAAGCCCTGTGGAAGAGGGTGCTTTTCAGCACCCTTGTAGAGCACTTCCAAACAAAGAGACATACCCCAAGCGTGACAGGGCTCCATTCCTTCAAGGCTTCCAAGACATCTCTTGGGACACATTACCATGTGCCCAGTGGGCCCACGTGACACCAGAGCTTCGGAAAAAGAGACTGACCTGCAAAGAATGCTATGGGCCTTGGAAAGGAGGCATCGATTCTTCTCTTCAATGTCCTCAAGACATCTTTCTTGACTTTGCATTATGCTTAAGGCACAAGGGCACTGTAGGTGTGATGAACGCCAAGTCCGGCCACTTGTTTCCAATGAAGTTGCAAGCTTGAATCAGCATGACCTCCCCATAGACTTGAATAGATGACAATGTTCTCCTCTCCGTGCCTGTCCCTCTATTCTCACTTGTGGCCTAGGGTTCCTTTCTTATCCCTTGCATCAGACTCTGTTTTATCTCTTCTAGTTTCTGTGCCTGCTTTCTGTTTGCCAAACCTGTTTCTGGGTATCTGTCCCTTTAATAGCCTAGCCTAGGCCAATCCTCAGACTGTAACCATGCGGCCACCCTGGGGGACATGTTCACCGTGATGTCATAAGCGACCTCAAAATTCGAAGTTGTCCTGACAACCTCCGTGCACACAGAGTTTCACAGCCATCTCAGACCAGTCTGACTCCTCACCCTGTCTAGGTAGGATAGTTTTCCTTTTTCTGCAATTGTTGTCAGTTTCTATCTTTCTCCTTGAACTTCGAAAGGGCTCCTACATTCTCTCTAGACACTGGTTTCACTCCTGTAAGATTATCCTGGGTTTTATCTCTTATATCTTGGGTAGATGGCAAAATGGGTGGACCTTACCCAGAAAAAGTCCTGGACTCCCTCACAAGTTGAAGTTGCCCAGGGAATGTTCTGATGCACAATGATGGTGTCATCTCGTGGCACTCTGCCAATTCCACCTTGGCAGGTCACAAGTTTTCCTTCCTTCTGCCTTTGGGAAGTGTACCAGATACTTCCATAGATTGTAATATACTTATGGTTCCTTTTCTTGTGCGTATTGATAACGTATCCTCACAATTGCTGCTTATTTGTGATCTCTGCCCGCACCATACCATGAAATCTATATTTCCTAACACTACTAATGTGATATGCACTCGTAATGTGAAACAGTGAGGCCCGGGCCGCCCAAGCGGAATGTGGGCACTTACCTGCTCCACCACAGGGCCGGCCCTGAATTGTACTTTTGGACCAACCTTTTGCCTGAACTTGGGAAGACGTGGGCCTGTTTGGATTATTCGTGAAGGTGATTAGTAATAACATCATGGACGGTAACATTTTCCGTTCGTTCATGGGTTCAGGACTGATCATGTTCTCTTCGTAGTATTCCTCTTCACCTATTTGGAATGGTCTGCCTTTCTGTAGCATCTGTAAGCATTTGGAGGTGATTTTCCATCCTTGGAAGTTCACCTTCTGTAAACTCTTTCCGCCCCCAAAGCTTTATGACATCATTCTGGACCCCTTTTTGGATTTTTGATTTGAGGTGAATTTATAGCCATGACCCTGCATTAGAACGTACTATAACTTCCAGATTCACATCCTCATTGCTTTAGACTTCTGTGTAGCTTACATCATCTTCACCAGTGTAAGACTAATCACAGGCCCTCACCACACACTTGTGCCTAATCTTCTCTTTCACCCTCCGTCACCGCCCCTCTTTGCCTCTGGGAGCCCGCATACAAATGTTCAGTGCCACCTGTTGGTTAGTGCTTGCTTTTTCTTCTCCTTGTAAGTGAGATTCTATGGTATTTGAATTTCTCACTGGGGCTTGTTACACTTCCCCTAAAACCCTCACAGCCATTCTGGTGGTCACAAACGGCTGGATTGCATCATTTGTTCCGGCTGAGTGGTATACCATTGTGTGGCTATAGCCCATCTTCCTTCTCCAATCATCCCTTGCTGGACACCAGGGTGCTTTCCAAGTCTTGGATATCAGGAGTAAGACTGTGGTGAACACAGCCATGCACATGTCTTTATGCGGTAGTCTTTCTGACTTTTTTGGATAAGCAAGCGGCGGATTAATAGCTGGGTCATACGGGACATGGATACTTAAACTTCTGAGGCAGTTCCACACCTTTGGCATCGTGGCTGCACCGGGTTACACTCCCACCAGCAGTGCAGGAGGCTTCCCTTCTCTCCACCTCCTCTCTGACACTTGTTATTTCCTGTCTGCTTCCTTCTAGCCATGCTGACCACAGTGAGCTGCCATGGCCTTGCAGTTTGGATTTGCATTTTCCTGAGACTTCATGATGGTGAACAAGTTTTCATGCACCTACTGGCCCTCTTTCTGTCTTCTTCGGAGAAATCTCTGCTTCCATCTTTTGACCAGGTTTTCATTGGCTTGTTTTTTTTCTTGTGGAGACGTGCGAGTTGATTGTATCTTTGGGCTTTTCACCCCTTGTCCGATGTGTGGTTTGCAAACATCCTCTCCCAATTGTTGTGGTGTCTTAGTATTCAGTTGATGGTTTCCTTGAGTGGGCAGAAGTGTGTGCATTTGATGTGGTCCCGTTTGTTTCTTGTTTCCTTTGTTGCCCTTGCCCAGTCAGACATGCTTCTTCCAAATAGGCGGCTCAGACAGATGGCAAAGAGCACTCTGCCTAGGTCTTCACCTACAAGGTTCACGGTTTCAAGTCTGCCATTCAAGGCTTTAATCCACTTCAGGTGGTGTGTGTGCCAGGTGTAACATCATGGTGTACTCTCGTTGTGTTCCATGTGGCTGTGCAGGCTTCCCAGCACCGTTTATTGTAGAGACTCTCCTTTCTCCGCTGTCTCCACTTGGCTCCCTGGTCCAAAATGGGCTGTCCATGCAAGTTTGAGCTGGGCTCTGGGCTCTCAATTGTTTTGCATGGGTCTTCATGCCTGTTTTGGGGCCCAGACTGTGCCGTTTCGGTACCTCGCGCTTCGTCCTCTATGTTGAAATCAGAAATTGTGACACGTGCTGCTTTGTTCGTTTTCCTGAGGATTCCTTTGCCTAGTCAGGGTCTCGTGTTGCTGGCTAGAAACTTTAGGATTCTCTCTTCTTCTCTGTGGCAAATACTGCTGCAACTTTGACTGGGATTGCATGGAATCCAGAGATTCCTTACTGCGGTATGAACCTTTCAAGTGTGTTAATCCTTCCATTCCTAGATCCCTCGATATCTTTTTTTTTCTTGTGTCTTCTTGAGTTTCTTTCCCCAAAGGTTTGCTAGTTTTTGAATTAACATAGAATTCACCTGTTTTGCTAAGGTTATTCACAGAGATCCTATTCTTCGTAATGGCAAGCTCCTGTTTTTTTGTTTTTTTTTTCCTTAGCTTCAGTTTTTCTATTCTTTGCAACTTTTAATTGGTTTTGTTTTGGCACAAGTGCATTGCTGTGCTCACATCTGCTGGCAATGCTCCTGTATTTGCTGTGGAAGTCTGGCCCTGTCCAACGTCCCTTCCCATCTGCCTCTACTCTACCTCGGACGCCTGCACCAGAACAACTGAAGCAGTGGTGAGGAGGCCCAAACCGAGGATTCCACCCAGCCCATACTGGGCCACAGACCCAGAAGGTGCGGACCTCACCACTGCACCACCGGCCGGCCACTTACATGTTCAGTGGCAACGTGCAGTTGAGTGCAACGGGAGTTAAATATACTAGTGAGCCCAACTCTAGCACTGTGTAGATGAGGCTAGGTTGTTTTTCGGGTCCATTGTGATGTCAGAGGATTTGTCATAATTGTGTCTCTGAGGTCCAGCATGCTTCCTGGATACAGGTTTCAGAGCCTGCTTGGAGCAGTCTCATAACTCACCCTTCCCAGTTAGCCCATGCTTGACCTTCGCTGCCGTTTTTTGGCTTGTGAATTTCTCTGACTTTCAAACGTTCCAGCAGAGTCTGTCTAAAGACGGACATCATCTTTCATTGTGGATAATTCAGGTGTGATTTCTGTTCACCTTCCATTTTCTGGGTCCTCTTTTTCTTTTCCATAGTATACTCGTCATGGTCTTTCTCAGCTATCTCCCTTAGACATGCTTATCAGTCCGTTCTCCTTCATTCCAAGGGATTAGTTTGTATTTCTTTAATCGCTGTATGTTCTCTAGGGTGAGGTGTGAGTGCTTTCGTGACTCTTGGTTGTTGTCCTTGAATTTGCACCGGTCACTTGTAGGACTCTTGGCTACCCTAGCCTAGGTCAAACTTAGCACTGAGAACACGTGGTCATGTGGGTTGGTTTGACATCCTGAGATCAGAAACTCCAAATTCGAGGTGGTCCTGGCAACCCCCTTCACGGACACAATGTTTCCAAGACAACTTAGACAAATCGGATGAATTCCACTCTCCAGGAAAGATATTTTTCTGTCTCTTTTCCGGATTTGGGAAGTTTCGAACTTGACCCCTGATCCTTGAACGTTCCCCTAGATTCCGTCCAGATACGGGCTTACTTAATTTTTATAGGGTGTGCCATTTGTTTGCCCTACATCCTCTACCCTGGCCTGTTTATTTTTCTTGAAACACAACTGTAAAGTTCTAATTTTCGTGCAACTTCCTTACATATGGTGTCAAAACACATAATCAATAATCCTTCTACGGCAAGAGGTAGGGGGAGAGAATTTCGATGGAGGCAAACAGAGCACACTAGCCTGGGAGGGCAGCCTTCACGAAGGAACGAAGCCCTGTGGAAGAGGGTGCTTTTCAGCACCCTTGTAGAGCACTTCCAAACAAAGAGACATACCCCAAGCGTGACAGGGCTCCATTCCTTCAAGGCTTCCAAGACATCTCTTGGGACACATTACCATGTGCCCAGTGGGCCCACGTGACACCAGAGCTTCGGAAAAAGAGACTGACCTGCAAAGAATGCTATGGGCCTTGGAAAGGAGGCATCGATTCTTCTCTTCAATGTCCTCAAGACATCTTTCTTGACTTTGCATTATGCTTAAGGCACAAGGGCACTGTAGGTGTGATGAACGCCAAGTCCGGCCACTTGTTTCCAATGAAGTTGCAAGCTTGAATCAGCATGACCTCCCCATAGACTTGAATAGATGACAATGTTCTCCTCTCCGTGCCTGTCCCTCTATTCTCACTTGTGGCCTAGGGTTCCTTTCTTATCCCTTGCATCAGACTCTGTTTTATCTCTTCTAGTTTCTGTGCCTGCTTTCTGTTTGCCAAACCTGTTTCTGGGTATCTGTCCCTTTAATAGCCTAGCCTAGGCCAATCCTCAGACTGTAACCATGCGGCCACCCTGGGGGACATGTTCACCGTGATGTCATAAGCGACCTCAAAATTCGAAGTTGTCCTGACAACCTCCGTGCACACAGAGTTTCACAGCCATCTCAGACCAGTCTGACTCCTCACCCTGTCTAGGTAGGATAGTTTTCCTTTTTCTGCAATTGTTGTCAGTTTCTATCTTTCTCCTTGAACTTCGAAAGGGCTCCTACATTCTCTCTAGACACTGGTTTCACTCCTGTAAGATTATCCTGGGTTTTATCTCTTATATCTTGGGTAGATGGCAAAATGGGTGGACCTTACCCAGAAAAAGTCCTGGACTCCCTCACAAGTTGAAGTTGCCCAGGGAATGTTCTGATGCACAATGATGGTGTCATCTCGTGGCACTCTGCCAATTCCACCTTGGCAGGTCACAAGTTTTCCTTCCTTCTGCCTTTGGGAAGTGTACCAGATACTTCCATAGATTGTAATATACTTATGGTTCCTTTTCTTGTGCGTATTGATAACGTATCCTCACAATTGCTGCTTATTTATGATCTCTGCCCGCACCATACCATGAAATCTATATTTCCTAACACTACTAATGTGATATGCACTCGTAATGTGAAACAGTGAGGCCCGGGCCGCCCAAGCGGAATGTGGGCACTTACCTGCTCCACCACAGGGCCGGCCCTGAATTGTACTTTTGGACCAACCTTTTGCCTGAACTTGGGAAGACGTGGGCCTGTTTGGATTATTCGTGAAGGTGATTAGTAATAACATCATGGACGGTAACATTTTCCGTTCGTTCATGGGTTCAGGACTGATCATGTTCTCTTCGTAGTATTCCTCTTCACCTATTTGGAATGGTCTGCCTTTCTGTAGCATCTGTAAGCATTTGGAGGTGATTTTCCATCCTTGGAAGTTCACCTTCTGTAAACTCTTTCCGCCCCCAAAGCTTTATGACATCATTCTGGACCCCTTTTTGGATTTTTGATTTGAGGTGAATTTATAGCCATGACCCTGCATTAGAACGTACTATAACTTCCAGATTCACATCCTCATTGCTTTAGACTTCTGTGTAGCTTACATCATCTTCACCAGTGTAAGACTAATCACAGGCCCTCACCACACACTTGTGCCTAATCTTCTCTTTCACCCTCCGTCACCGCCCCTCTTTGCCTCTGGGAGCCCGCATACAAATGTTCAGTGCCACCTGTTGGTTAGTGCTTGCTTTTTCTTCTCCTTGTAAGTGAGATTCTATGGTATTTGAATTTCTCACTGGGGCTTGTTACACTTCCCCTAAAACCCTCACAGCCATTCTGGTGGTCACAAACGGCTGGATTGCATCATTTGTTCCGGCTGAGTGGTATACCATTGTGTGGCTATAGCCCATCTTCCTTCTCCAATCATCCCTTGCTGGACACCAGGGTGCTTTCCAAGTCTTGGATATCAGGAGTAAGACTGTGGTGAACACAGCCATGCACATGTCTTTATGCGGTAGTCTTTCTGACTTTTTTGGATAAGCAAGCGGCAGATTAATAGCTGGGTCATACGGGACATGGATACTTAAACTTCTGAGGCAGTTCCACACCTTTGGCATCGTGGCTGCACCGGGTTACACTCCCACCAGCAGTGCAGGAGGCTTCCCTTCTCTCCACCTCCTCTCTGACACTTGTTATTTCCTGTCTGCTTCCTTCTAGCCATGCTGACCACAGTGAGCTGCCATGGCCTTGCAGTTTGGATTTGCATTTTCCTGAGACTTAATGATGGTGAACAAGTTTTCATGCACCTACTGGCCCTCTTTCTGTCTTCTTCGGAGAAATCTCTGCTTCCATCTTTTGACCAGGTTTTCATTGGCTTGTTTTTTTTCTTGTGGAGACGTGCGAGTTGATTGTATCTTTGGGCTTTTCACCCCTTGTCCGATGTGTGGTTTGCAAACATCCTCTCCCAATTGTTGTGGTGTCTTAGTATTCAGTTGATGGTTTCCTTGAGTGGGCAGAAGTGTGTGCATTTGATGTGGTCCCGTTTGTTTCTTGTTTCCTTTGTTGCCCTTGCCCAGTCAGACATGCTTCTTCCAAATAGGCGGCTCAGACAGATGGCAAAGAGCACTCTGCCTAGGTCTTCTCCTACAAGGTTCACGGTTTCAAGTCTGCCATTCAAGGCTTTAATCCACTTCAGGTGGTGTGTGTGCCAGGTGTAACATCATGGTGTACTCTCGTTGTGTTCCATGTGGCTGTGCAGGCTTCCCAGCACCGTTTATTGTAGAGACTCTCCTTTCTCCGCTGTCTCCACTTGGCTCCCTGGTCCAAAATGGGCTGTCCATGCAAGTTTGAGCTGGGCTCTGGGCTCTCAATTGTTTTGCATGGGTCTTCATGCCTGTTTTGGGGCCCAGACTGTGCCGTTTCGGTACCTAGCGCTTCGTCCTCTATGTTGAAATCAGAAATTGTGACACGTGCTGCTTTGTTCGTTTTCCTGAGGATTCCTTTGCCTAGTCAGGGTCTCGTGTTGCTGGCTAGAAACTTTAGGATTCTCTCTTCTTCTCTGTGGCAAATACTGCTGCAACTTTGACTGGGATTGCATGGAATCCAGAGATTCCTTACTGCGGTATGAACCTTTCAAGTGTGTTAATCCTTCCATTCCTAGATCCCTCGATATCTTTTTTTTTCTTGTGTCTTCTTGAGTTTCTTTCCCCAAAGGTTTGCTAGTTTTTGAATTAACATAGAATTCACCTGTTTTGCTAAGGTTATTCACAGAGATCCTATTCTTCGTAATGGCAAGCTCCTGTTTTTTTGTTTTTTTTTCCTTAGCTTCAGTTTTTCTATTCTTTGCAACTTTTAATTGGTTTTGTTTTGGCACAAGTGCATTGCTGTGCTCACATCTGCTGGCAATGCTCCTGTATTTGCTGTGGAAGTCTGGCCCTGTCCAACGTCCCTTCCCATCTGCCTCTACTCTACCTCGGACGCCTGCACCAGAACAACTGAAGCAGTGGTGAGGAGGCCCAAACCGAGGATTCCACCCAGCCCATACTGGGCCACAGACCCAGAAGGTGCGGACCTCACCACTGCACCACCGGCCGGCCACTTACATGTTCAGTGGCAACGTGCAGTTGAGTGCAACGGGAGTTAAATATATTAGTGAGCCCAACTCTAGCACTGTGTAGATGAGGCTAGGTTGTTTTTCGGGTCCATTGTGATGTCAGAGGATTTGTCATAATTGTGTCTCTGAGGTCCAGCATGCTTCCTGGATACAGGTTTCAGAGCCTGCTTGGAGCAGTCTCATAACTCACCCTTCCCAGTTAGCCCATGCTTGACCTTCGCTGCCGTTTTTTGGCTTGTGAATTTCTCTGACTTTCAAACGTTCCAGCAGAGTCTGTCTAAAGACGGACATCATCTTTCATTGTGGATAATTCAGGTGTGATTTCTGTTCACCTTCCATTTTCTGGGTCCTCTTTTTCTTTTCCATAGTATACTCGTCATGGTCTTTCTCAGCTATCTCCCTTAGACATGCTTATCAGTCCGTTCTCCTTCATTCCAAGGGATTAGTTTGTATTTCTTTAATCGCTGTATGTTCTCTAGGGTGAGGTGTGAGTGCTTTCGTGACTCTTGGTTGTTGTCCTTGAATTTGCACCGGTCACTTGTAGGACTCTTGGCTACCCTAGCCTAGGTCAAACTTAGCACTGAGAACACGTGGTCATGTGGGTTGGTTTGACATCCTGAGATCAGAAACTCCAAATTCGAGGTGGTCCTGGCAACCCCCTTCACGGACACAATGTTTCCAAGACAACTTAGACAAATCGGATGAATTCCACTCTCCAGGAAAGATATTTTTCTGTCTCTTTTCCGGATTTGGGAAGTTTCGAACTTGACCCCTGATCCTTGAACGTTCCCCTAGATTCCGTCCAGATACGGGCTTACTTAATTTTTATAGGGTGTGCCATTTGTTTGCCCTACATCCTCTACCCTGGCCTGTTTATTTTTCTTGAAACACAACTGTAAAGTTCTAATTTTCGTGCAACTTCCTTACATATGGTGTCAAAACACATAATCAATAATCCTTCTACGGCAAGAGGTAGGGGGAGAGAATTTCGATGGAGGCAAACAGAGCACACTAGCCTGGGAGGGCAGCCTTCACGAAGGAACGAAGCCCTGTGGAAGAGGGTGCTTTTCAGCACCCTTGTAGAGCACTTCCAAACAAAGAGACATACCCCAAGCGTGACAGGGCTCCATTCCTTCAAGGCTTCCAAGACATCTCTTGGGACACATTACCATGTGCCCAGTGGGCCCACGTGACACCAGAGCTTCGGAAAAAGAGACTGACCTGCAAAGAATGCTATGGGCCTTGGAAAGGAGGCATCGATTCTTCTCTTCAATGTCCTCAAGACATCTTTCTTGACTTTGCATTATGCTTAAGGCACAAGGGCACTGTAGGTGTGATGAACGCCAAGTCCGGCCACTTGTTTCCAATGAAGTTGCAAGCTTGAATCAGCATGACCTCCCCATAGACTTGAATAGATGACAATGTTCTCCTCTCCGTGCCTGTCCCTCTATTCTCACTTGTGGCCTAGGGTTCCTTTCTTATCCCTTGCATCAGACTCTGTTTTATCTCTTCTAGTTTCTGTGCCTGCTTTCTGTTTGCCAAACCTGTTTCTGGGTATCTGTCCCTTTAATAGCCTAGCCTAGGCCAATCCTCAGACTGTAACCATGCGGCCACCCTGGGGGACATGTTCACCGTGATGTCATAAGCGACCTCAAAATTCGAAGTTGTCCTGACAACCTCCGTGCACACAGAGTTTCACAGCCATCTCAGACCAGTCTGACTCCTCACCCTGTCTAGGTAGGATAGTTTTCCTTTTTCTGCAATTGTTGTCAGTTTCTATCTTTCTCCTTGAACTTCGAAAGGGCTCCTACATTCTCTCTAGACACTGGTTTCACTCCTGTAAGATTATCCTGGGTTTTATCTCTTATATCTTGGGTAGATGGCAAAATGGGTGGACCTTACCCAGAAAAAGTCCTGGACTCCCTCACAAGTTGAAGTTGCCCAGGGAATGTTCTGATGCACAATGATGGTGTCATCTCGTGGCACTCTGCCAATTCCACCTTGGCAGGTCACAAGTTTTCCTTCCTTCTGCCTTTGGGAAGTGTACCAGATACTTCCATAGATTGTAATATACTTATGGTTCCTTTTCTTGTGCGTATTGATAACGTATCCTCACAATTGCTGCTTATTTATGATCTCTGCCCGCACCATACCATGAAATCTATATTTCCTAACACTACTAATGTGATATGCACTCGTAATGTGAAACAGTGAGGCCCGGGCCGCCCAAGCGGAATGTGGGCACTTACCTGCTCCACCACAGGGCCGGCCCTGAATTGTACTTTTGGACCAACCTTTTGCCTGAACTTGGGAAGACGTGGGCCTGTTTGGATTATTCGTGAAGGTGATTAGTAATAACATCATGGACGGTAACATTTTCCGTTCGTTCATGGGTTCAGGACTGATCATGTTCTCTTCGTAGTATTCCTCTTCACCTATTTGGAATGGTCTGCCTTTCTGTAGCATCTGTAAGCATTTGGAGGTGATTTTCCATCCTTGGAAGTTCACCTTCTGTAAACTCTTTCCACCCCCAAAGCTTTATGACATCATTCTGGACCCCTTTTTGGATTTTTGATTTGAGGTGAATTTATAGCCATGACCCTGCATTAGAACGTACTATAACTTCCAGATTCACATCCTCATTGCTTTAGACTTCTGTGTAGCTTACATCATCTTCACCAGTGTAAGACTAATCACAGGCCCTCACCACACACTTGTGCCTAATCTTCTCTTTCACCCTCCGTCACCGCCCCTCTTTGCCTCTGGGAGCCCGCATACAAATGTTCAGTGCCACCTGTTGGTTAGTGCTTGCTTTTTCTTCTCCTTGTAAGTGAGATTCTATGGTATTTGAATTTCTCACTGGGGCTTGTTACACTTCCCCTAAAACCCTCACAGCCATTCTGGTGGTCACAAACGGCTGGATTGCATCATTTGTTCCGGCTGAGTGGTATACCATTGTGTGGCTATAGCCCATCTTCCTTCTCCAATCATCCCTTGCTGGACACCAGGGTGCTTTCCAAGTCTTGGATATCAGGAGTAAGACTGAGGTGAACACAGCCATGCACATGTCTTTATGCGGTAGTCTTTCTGACTTTTTTGGATAAGCAAGCGGCAGATTAATAGCTGGGTCATACGGGACATGGATACTTAAACTTCTGAGGCAGTTCCACACCTTTGGCATCGTGGCTGCACCGGGTTACACTCCCACCAGCAGTGCAGGAGGCTTCCCTTCTCTCCACCTCCTCTCTGACACTTGTTATTTCCTGTCTGCTTCCTTCTAGCCATGCTGACCACAGTGAGCTGCCATGGCCTTGCAGTTTGGATTTGCATTTTCCTGAGACTTAATGATGGTGAACAAGTTTTCATGCACCTACTGGCCCTCTTTCTGTCTTCTTCGGAGAAATCTCTGCTTCCATCTTTTGACCAGGTTTTCATTGGCTTGTTTTTTTTCTTGTGGAGACGTGCGAGTTGATTGTATCTTTGGGCTTTTCACCCCTTGTCCGATGTGTGGTTTGCAAACATCCTCTCCCAATTGTTGTGGTGTCTTAGTATTCAGTTGATGGTTTCCTTGAGTGGGCAGAAGTGTGTGCATTTGATGTGGTCCCGTTTGTTTCTTGTTTCCTTTGTTGCCCTTGCCCAGTCAGACATGCTTCTTCCAAATAGGCGGCTCAGACAGATGGCAAAGAGCACTCTGCCTAGGTCTTCTCCTACAAGGTTCACGGTTTCAAGTCTGCCATTCAAGGCTTTAATCCACTTCAGGTGGTGTGTGTGCCAGGTGTAACATCATGGTGTACTCTCGTTGTGTTCCATGTGGCTGTGCAGGCTTCCCAGCACCGTTTATTGTAGAGACTCTCCTTTCTCCGCTGTCTCCACTTGGCTCCCTGGTCCAAAATGGGCTGTCCATGCAAGTTTGAGCTGGGCTCTGGGCTCTCAATTGTTTTGCATGGGTCTTCATGCCTGTTTTGGGGCCCAGACTGTGCCGTTTCGGTACCTAGCGCTTCGTCCTCTATGTTGAAATCAGAAATTGTGACACGTGCTGCTTTGTTCGTTTTCCTGAGGATTCCTTTGCCTAGTCAGGGTCTCGTGTTGCTGGCTAGAAACTTTAGGATTCTCTCTTCTTCTCTGTGGCAAATACTGCTGCAACTTTGACTGGGATTGCATGGAATCCAGAGATTCCTTACTGCGGTATGAACCTTTCAAGTGTGTTAATCCTTCCATTCCTAGATCCCTCGATATCTTTTTTTTTCTTGTGTCTTCTTGAGTTTCTTTCCCCAAAGGTTTGCTAGTTTTTGAATTAACATAGAATTCACCTGTTTTGCTAAGGTTATTCACAGAGATCCTATTCTTCGTAATGGCAAGCTCCTGTTTTTTTGTTTTTTTTTCCTTAGCTTCAGTTTTTCTATTCTTTGCAACTTTTAATTGGTTTTGTTTTGGCACAAGTGCATTGCTGTGCTCACATCTGCTGGCAATGCTCCTGTATTTGCTGTGGAAGTCTGGCCCTGTCCAACGTCCCTTCCCATCTGCCTCTACTCTACCTCGGACGCCTGCACCAGAACAACTGAAGCAGTGGTGAGGAGGCCCAAACCGAGGATTCCACCCAGCCCATACTGGGCCACAGACCCAGAAGGTGCGGACCTCACCACTGCACCACCGGCCGGCCACTTACATGTTCAGTGGCAACGTGCAGTTGAGTGCAACGGGAGTTAAATATACTAGTGAGCCCAACTCTAGCACTGTGTAGATGAGGCTAGGTTGTTTTTCGGGTCCATTGTGATGTCAGAGGATTTGTCATAATTGTGTCTCTGAGGTCCAGCATGCTTCCTGGATACAGGTTTCAGAGCCTGCTTGGAGCAGTCTCATAACTCACCCTTCCCAGTTAGCCCATGCTTGACCTTCGCTGCCGTTTTTTGGCTTGTGAATTTCTCTGACTTTCAAACGTTCCAGCAGAGTCTGTCTAAAGACGGACATCATCTTTCATTGTGGATAATTCAGGTGTGATTTCTGTTCACCTTCCATTTTCTGGGTCCTCTTTTTCTTTTCCATAGTATACTCGTCATGGTCTTTCTCAGCTATCTCCCTTAGACATGCTTATCAGTCCGTTCTCCTTCATTCCAAGGGATTAGTTTGTATTTCTTTAATCGCTGTATGTTCTCTAGGGTGAGGTGTGAGTGCTTTCGTGACTCTTGGTTGTTGTCCTTGAATTTGCACCGGTCACTTGTAGGACTCTTGGCTACCCTAGCCTAGGTCAAACTTAGCACTGAGAACACGTGGTCATGTGGGTTGGTTTGACATCCTGAGATCAGAAACTCCAAATTCGAGGTGGTCCTGGCAACCCCCTTCACGGACACAATGTTTCCAAGACAACTTAGACAAATCGGATGAATTCCACTCTCCAGGAAAGATATTTTTCTGTCTCTTTTCCGGATTTGGGAAGTTTCGAACTTGACCCCTGATCCTTGAACGTTCCCCTAGATTCCGTCCAGATACGGGCTTACTTAATTTTTATAGGGTGTGCCATTTGTTTGCCCTACATCCTCTACCCTGGCCTGTTTATTTTTCTTGAAACACAACTGTAAAGTTCTAATTTTCGTGCAACTTCCTTACATATGGTGTCAAAACACATAATCAATAATCCTTCTACGGCAAGAGGTAGGGGGAGAGAATTTCGATGGAGGCAAACAGAGCACACTAGCCTGGGAGGGCAGCCTTCACGAAGGAACGAAGCCCTGTGGAAGAGGGTGCTTTTCAGCACCCTTGTAGAGCACTTCCAAACAAAGAGACATACCCCAAGCGTGACAGGGCTCCATTCCTTCAAGGCTTCCAAGACATCTCTTGGGACACATTACCATGTGCCCAGTGGGCCCACGTGACACCAGAGCTTCGGAAAAAGAGACTGACCTGCAAAGAATGCTATGGGCCTTGGAAAGGAGGCATCGATTCTTCTCTTCAATGTCCTCAAGACATCTTTCTTGACTTTGCATTATGCTTAAGGCACAAGGGCACTGTAGGTGTGATGAACGCCAAGTCCGGCCACTTGTTTCCAATGAAGTTGCAAGCTTGAATCAGCATGACCTCCCCATAGACTTGAATAGATGACAATGTTCTCCTCTCCGTGCCTGTCCCTCTATTCTCACTTGTGGCCTAGGGTTCCTTTCTTATCCCTTGCATCAGACTCTGTTTTATCTCTTCTAGTTTCTGTGCCTGCTTTCTGTTTGCCAAACCTGTTTCTGGGTATCTGTCCCTTTAATAGCCTAGCCTAGGCCAATCCTCAGACTGTAACCATGCGGCCACCCTGGGGGACATGTTCACCGTGATGTCATAAGCGACCTCAAAATTCGAAGTTGTCCTGACAACCTCCGTGCACACAGAGTTTCACAGCCATCTCAGACCAGTCTGACTCCTCACCCTGTCTAGGTAGGATAGTTTTCCTTTTTCTGCAATTGTTGTCAGTTTCTATCTTTCTCCTTGAACTTCGAAAGGGCTCCTACATTCTCTCTAGACACTGGTTTCACTCCTGTAAGATTATCCTGGGTTTTATCTCTTATATCTTGGGTAGATGGCAAAATGGGTGGACCTTACCCAGAAAAAGTCCTGGACTCCCTCACAAGTTGAAGTTGCCCAGGGAATGTTCTGATGCACAATGATGGTGTCATCTCGTGGCACTCTGCCAATTCCACCTTGGCAGGTCACAAGTTTTCCTTCCTTCTGCCTTTGGGAAGTGTACCAGATACTTCCATAGATTGTAATATACTTATGGTTCCTTTTCTTGTGCGTATTGATAACGTATCCTCACAATTGCTGCTTATTTATGATCTCTGCCCGCACCATACCATGAAATCTATATTTCCTAACACTACTAATGTGATATGCACTCGTAATGTGAAACAGTGAGGCCCGGGCCGCCCAAGCGGAATGTGGGCACTTACCTGCTCCACCACAGGGCCGGCCCTGAATTGTACTTTTGGACCAACCTTTTGCCTGAACTTGGGAAGACGTGGGCCTGTTTGGATTATTCGTGAAGGTGATTAGTAATAACATCATGGACGGTAACATTTTCCGTTCGTTCATGGGTTCAGGACTGATCATGTTCTCTTCGTAGTATTCCTCTTCACCTATTTGGAATGGTCTGCCTTTCTGTAGCATCTGTAAGCATTTGGAGGTGATTTTCCATCCTTGGAAGTTCACCTTCTGTAAACTCTTTCCGCCCCCAAAGCTTTATGACATCATTCTGGACCCCTTTTTGGATTTTTGATTTGAGGTGAATTTATAGCCATGACCCTGCATTAGAACGTACTATAACTTCCAGATTCACATCCTCATTGCTTTAGACTTCTGTGTAGCTTACATCATCTTCACCAGTGTAAGACTAATCACAGGCCCTCACCACACACTTGTGCCTAATCTTCTCTTTCACCCTCCGTCACCGCCCCTCTTTGCCTCTGGGAGCCCGCATACAAATGTTCAGTGCCACCTGTTGGTTAGTGCTTGCTTTTTCTTCTCCTTGTAAGTGAGATTCTATGGTATTTGAATTTCTCACTGGGGCTTGTTACACTTCCCCTAAAACCCTCACAGCCATTCTGGTGGTCACAAACGGCTGGATTGCATCATTTGTTCCGGCTGAGTGGTATACCATTGTGTGGCTATAGCCCATCTTCCTTCTCCAATCATCCCTTGCTGGACACCAGGGTGCTTTCCAAGTCTTGGATATCAGGAGTAAGACTGTGGTGAACACAGCCATGCACATGTCTTTATGCGGTAGTCTTTCTGACTTTTTTGGATAAGCAAGCGGCAGATTAATAGCTGGGTCATACGGGACATGGATACTTAAACTTCTGAGGCAGTTCCACACCTTTGGCATCGTGGCTGCACCGGGTTACACTCCCACCAGCAGTGCAGGAGGCTTCCCTTCTCTCCACCTCCTCTCTGACACTTGTTATTTCCTGTCTGCTTCCTTCTAGCCATGCTGACCACAGTGAGCTGCCATGGCCTTGCAGTTTGGATTTGCATTTTCCTGAGACTTAATGATGGTGAACAAGTTTTCATGCACCTACTGGCCCTCTTTCTGTCTTCTTCGGAGAAATCTCTGCTTCCATCTTTTGACCAGGTTTTCATTGGCTTGTTTTTTTTCTTGTGGAGACGTGCGAGTTGATTGTATCTTTGGGCTTTTCACCCCTTGTCCGATGTGTGGTTTGCAAACATCCTCTCCCAATTGTTGTGGTGTCTTAGTATTCAGTTGATGGTTTCCTTGAGTGGGCAGAAGTGTGTGCATTTGATGTGGTCCCGTTTGTTTCTTGTTTCCTTTGTTGCCCTTGCCCAGTCAGACATGCTTCTTCCAAATAGGCGGCTCAGACAGATGGCAAAGAGCACTCTGCCTAGGTCTTCTCCTACAAGGTTCACGGTTTCAAGTCTGCCATTCAAGGCTTTAATCCACTTCAGGTGGTGTGTGTGCCAGGTGTAACATCATGGTGTACTCTCGTTGTGTTCCATGTGGCTGTGCAGGCTTCCCAGCACCGTTTATTGTAGAGACTCTCCTTTCTCCGCTGTCTCCACTTGGCTCCCTGGTCCAAAATGGGCTGTCCATGCAAGTTTGAGTTGGGCTCTGGGCTCTCAATTGTTTTGCATGGGTCTTCATGCCTGTTTTGGGGCCCAGACTGTGCCGTTTCGGTACCTAGCGCTTCGTCCTCTATGTTGAAATCAGAAATTGTGACACGTGCTGCTTTGTTCGTTTTCCTGAGGATTCCTTTGCCTAGTCAGGGTCTCGTGTTGCTGGCTAGAAACTTTAGGATTCTCTCTTCTTCTCTGTGGCAAATACTGCTGCAACTTTGACTGGGATTGCATGGAATCCAGAGATTCCTTACTGCGGTATGAACCTTTCAAGTGTGTTAATCCTTCCATTCCTAGATCCCTCGATATCTTTTTTTTTCTTGTGTCTTCTTGAGTTTCTTTCCCCAAAGGTTTGCTAGTTTTTGAATTAACATAGAATTCACCTGTTTTGCTAAGGTTATTCACAGAGATCCTATTCTTCGTAATGGCAAGCTCCTGTTTTTTTGTTTTTTTTTTCCTTAGCTTCAGTTTTTCTATTCTTTGCAACTTTTAATTGGTTTTGTTTTGGCACAAGTGCATTGCTGTGCTCACATCTGCTGGCAATGCTCCTGTATTTGCTGTGGAAGTCTGGCCCTGTCCAACGTCCCTTCCCATCTGCCTCTACTCTACCTCGGACGCCTGCACCAGAACAACTGAAGCAGTGGTGAGGAGGCCCAAACCGAGGATTCCACCCAGCCCATACTGGGCCACAGACCCAGAAGGTGCGGACCTCACCACTGCACCACCGGCCGGCCACTTACATGTTCAGTGGCAACGTGCAGTTGAGTGCAACGGGAGTTAAATATACTAGTGAGCCCAACTCTAGCACTGTGTAGATGAGGCTAGGTTGTTTTTCGGGTCCATTGTGATGTCAGAGGATTTGTCATAATTGTGTCTCTGAGGTCCAGCATGCTTCCTGGATACAGGTTTCAGAGCCTGCTTGGAGCAGTCTCATAACTCACCCTTCCCAGTTAGCCCATGCTTGACCTTCGCTGCCGTTTTTTGGCTTGTGAATTTCTCTGACTTTCAAACGTTCCAGCAGAGTCTGTCTAAAGACGGACATCATCTTTCATTGTGGATAATTCAGGTGTGATTTCTGTTCACCTTCCATTTTCTGGGTCCTCTTTTTCTTTTCCATAGTATACTCGTCATGGTCTTTCTCAGCTATCTCCCTTAGACATGCTTATCAGTCCGTTCTCCTTCATTCCAAGGGATTAGTTTGTATTTCTTTAATCGCTGTATGTTCTCTAGGGTGAGGTGTGAGTGCTTTCGTGACTCTTGGTTGTTGTCCTTGAATTTGCACCGGTCACTTGTAGGACTCTTGGCTACCCTAGCCTAGGTCAAACTTAGCACTGAGAACACGTGGTCATGTGGGTTGGTTTGACATCCTGAGATCAGAAACTCCAAATTCGAGGTGGTCCTGGCAACCCCCTTCACGGACACAATGTTTCCAAGACAACTTAGACAAATCGGATGAATTCCACTCTCCAGGAAAGATATTTTTCTGTCTCTTTTCCGGATTTGGGAAGTTTCGAACTTGACCCCTGATCCTTGAACGTTCCCCTAGATTCCGTCCAGATACGGGCTTACTTAATTTTTATAGGGTGTGCCATTTGTTTGCCCTACATCCTCTACCCTGGCCTGTTTATTTTTCTTGAAACACAACTGTAAAGTTCTAATTTTCGTGCAACTTCCTTACATATGGTGTCAAAACACATAATCAATAATCCTTCTACGGCAAGAGGTAGGGGGAGAGAATTTCGATGGAGGCAAACAGAGCACACTAGCCTGGGAGGGCAGCCTTCACGAAGGAACGAAGCCCTGTGGAAGAGGGTGCTTTTCAGCACCCTTGTAGAGCACTTCCAAACAAAGAGACATACCCCAAGCGTGACAGGGCTCCATTCCTTCAAGGCTTCCAAGACATCTCTTGGGACACATTACCATGTGCCCAGTGGGCCCACGTGACACCAGAGCTTCGGAAAAAGAGACTGACCTTCAAAGAATGCTATGGGCCTTGGAAAGGAGGCATCGATTCTTCTCTTCAATGTCCTCAAGACATCTTTCTTGACTTTGCATTATGCTTAAGGCACAAGGGCACTGTAGGTGTGATGAACGCCAAGTCCGGCCACTTGTTTCCAATGAAGTTGCAAGCTTGAATCAGCATGACCTCCCCATAGACTTGAATAGATGACAATGTTCTCCTCTCCGTGCCTGTCCCTCTATTCTCACTTGTGGCCTAGGGTTCCTTTCTTATCCCTTGCATCAGACTCTGTTTTATCTCTTCTAGTTTCTGTGCCTGCTTTCTGTTTGCCAAACCTGTTTCTGGGTATCTGTCCCTTTAATAGCCTAGCCTAGGCCAATCCTCAGACTGTAACCATGCGGCCACCCTGGGGGACATGTTCACCGTGATGTCATAAGCGACCTCAAAATTCGAAGTTGTCCTGACAACCTCCGTGCACACAGAGTTTCACAGCCATCTCAGACCAGTCTGACTCCTCACCCTGTCTAGGTAGGATAGTTTTCCTTTTTCTGCAATTGTTGTCAGTTTCTATCTTTCTCCTTGAACTTCGAAAGGGCTCCTACATTCTCTCTAGACACTGGTTTCACTCCTGTAAGATTATCCTGGGTTTTATCTCTTATATCTTGGGTAGATGGCAAAATGGGTGGACCTTACCCAGAAAAAGTCCTGGACTCCCTCACAAGTTGAAGTTGCCCAGGGAATGTTCTGATGCACAATGATGGTGTCATCTCGTGGCACTCTGCCAATTCCACCTTGGCAGGTCACAAGTTTTCCTTCCTTCTGCCTTTGGGAAGTGTACCAGATACTTCCATAGATTGTAATATACTTATGGTTCCTTTTCTTGTGCGTATTGATAACGTATCCTCACAATTGCTGCTTATTTATGATCTCTGCCCGCACCATACCATGAAATCTATATTTCCTAACACTACTAATGTGATATGCACTCGTAATGTGAAACAGTGAGGCCCGGGCCGCCCAAGCGGAATGTGGGCACTTACCTGCTCCACCACAGGGCCGGCCCTGAATTGTACTTTTGGACCAACCTTTTGCCTGAACTTGGGAAGACGTGGGCCTGTTTGGATTATTCGTGAAGGTGATTAGTAATAACATCATGGACGGTAACATTTTCCGTTCGTTCATGGGTTCAGGACTGATCATGTTCTCTTCGTAGTATTCCTCTTCACCTATTTGGAATGGTCTGCCTTTCTGTAGCATCTGTAAGCATTTGGAGGTGATTTTCCATCCTTGGAAGTTCACCTTCTGTAAACTCTTTCCGCCCCCAAAGCTTTATGACATCATTCTGGACCCCTTTTTGGATTTTTGATTTGAGGTGAATTTATAGCCATGACCCTGCATTAGAACGTACTATAACTTCCAGATTCACATCCTCATTGCTTTAGACTTCTGTGTAGCTTACATCATCTTCACCAGTGTAAGACTAATCACAGGCCCTCACCACACACTTGTGCCTAATCTTCTCTTTCACCCTCCGTCACCGCCCCTCTTTGCCTCTGGGAGCCCGCATACAAATGTTCAGTGCCACCTGTTGGTTAGTGCTTGCTTTTTCTTCTCCTTGTAAGTGAGATTCTATGGTATTTGAATTTCTCACTGGGGCTTGTTACACTTCCCCTAAAACCCTCACAGCCATTCTGGTGGTCACAAACGGCTGGATTGCATCATTTGTTCCGGCTGAGTGGTATACCATTGTGTGGCTATAGCCCATCTTCCTTCTCCAATCATCCCTTGCTGGACACCAGGGTGCTTTCCAAGTCTTGGATATCAGGAGTAAGACTGTGGTGAACACAGCCATGCACATGTCTTTATGCGGTAGTCTTTCTGACTTTTTTGGATAAGCAAGCGGCAGATTAATAGCTGGGTCATACGGGACATGGATACTTAAACTTCTGAGGCAGTTCCACACCTTTGGCATCGTGGCTGCACCGGGTTACACTCCCACCAGCAGTGCAGGAGGCTTCCCTTCTCTCCACCTCCTCTCTGACACTTGTTATTTCCTGTCTGCTTCCTTCTAGCCATGCTGACCACAGTGAGCTGCCATGGCCTTGCAGTTTGGATTTGCATTTTCCTGAGACTTAATGATGGTGAACAAGTTTTCATGCACCTACTGGCCCTCTTTCTGTCTTCTTCGGAGAAATCTCTGCTTCCATCTTTTGACCAGGTTTTCATTGGCTTGTTTTTTTTCTTGTGGAGACGTGCGAGTTGATTGTATCTTTGGGCTTTTCACCCCTTGTCCGATGTGTGGTTTGCAAACATCCTCTCCCAATTGTTGTGGTGTCTTAGTATTCAGTTGATGGTTTCCTTGAGTGGGCAGAAGTGTGTGCATTTGATGTGGTCCCGTTTGTTTCTTGTTTCCTTTGTTGCCCTTGCCCAGTCAGACATGCTTCTTCCAAATAGGCGGCTCAGACAGATGGCAAAGAGCACTCTGCCTAGGTCTTCTCCTACAAGGTTCACGGTTTCAAGTCTGCCATTCAAGGCTTTAATCCACTTCAGGTGGTGTGTGTGCCAGGTGTAACATCATGGCGTACTCTCGTTGTGTTCCATGTGGCTGTGCAGGCTTCCCAGCACCGTTTATTGTAGAGACTCTCCTTTCTCCGCTGTCTCCACTTGGCTCCCTGGTCCAAAATGGGCTGTCCATGCAAGTTTGAGTTGGGCTCTGGGCTCTCAATTGTTTTGCATGGGTCTTCATGCCTGTTTTGGGGCCCAGACTGTGCCGTTTCGGTACCTAGCGCTTCGTCCTCTATGTTGAAATCAGAAATTGTGACACGTGCTGCTTTGTTCGTTTTCCTGAGGATTCCTTTGCCTAGTCAGGGTCTCGTGTTGCTGGCTAGAAACTTTAGGATTCTCTCTTCTTCTCTGTGGCAAATACTGCTGCAACTTTGACTGGGATTGCATGGAATCCAGAGATTCCTTACTGCGGTATGAACCTTTCAAGTGTGTTAATCCTTCCATTCCTAGATCCCTCGATATCTTTTTTTTTCTTGTGTCTTCTTGAGTTTCTTTCCCCAAAGGTTTGCTAGTTTTTGAATTAACATAGAATTCACCTGTTTTGCTAAGGTTATTCACAGAGATCCTATTCTTCGTAATGGCAAGCTCCTGTTTTTTTGTTTTTTTTTTCCTTAGCTTCAGTTTTTCTATTCTTTGCAACTTTTAATTGGTTTTGTTTTGGCACAAGTGCATTGCTGTGCTCACATCTGCTGGCAATGCTCCTGTATTTGCTGTGGAAGTCTGGCCCTGTCCAACGTCCCTTCCCATCTGCCTCTACTCTACCTCGGACGCCTGCACCAGAACAACTGAAGCAGTGGTGAGGAGGCCCAAACCGAGGATTCCACCCAGCCCATACTGGGCCACAGACCCAGAAGGTGCGGACCTCACCACTGCACCACCGGCCGGCCACTTACATGTTCAGTGGCAACGTGCAGTTGAGTGCAACGGGAGTTAAATATACTAGTGAGCCCAACTCTAGCACTGTGTAGATGAGGCTAGGTTGTTTTTCGGGTCCATTGTGATGTCAGAGGATTTGTCATAATTGTGTCTCTGAGGTCCAGCATGCTTCCTGGATACAGGTTTCAGAGCCTGCTTGGAGCAGTCTCATAACTCACCCTTCCCAGTTAGCCCATGCTTGACCTTCGCTGCCGTTTTTTGGCTTGTGAATTTCTCTGACTTTCAAACGTTCCAGCAGAGTCTGTCTAAAGACGGACATCATCTTTCATTGTGGATAATTCAGGTGTGATTTCTGTTCACCTTCCATTTTCTGGGTCCTCTTTTTCTTTTCCATAGTATACTCGTCATGGTCTTTCTCAGCTATCTCCCTTAGACATGCTTATCAGTCCGTTCTCCTTCATTCCAAGGGATTAGTTTGTATTTCTTTAATCGCTGTATGTTCTCTAGGGTGAGGTGTGAGTGCTTTCGTGACTCTTGGTTGTTGTCCTTGAATTTGCACCGGTCACTTGTAGGACTCTTGGCTACCCTAGCCTAGGTCAAACTTAGCACTGAGAACACGTGGTCATGTGGGTTGGTTTGACATCCTGAGATCAGAAACTCCAAATTCGAGGTGGTCCTGGCAACCCCCTTCACGGACACAATGTTTCCAAGACAACTTAGACAAATCGGATGAATTCCACTCTCCAGGAAAGATATTTTTCTGTCTCTTTTCCGGATTTGGGAAGTTTCGAACTTGACCCCTGATCCTTGAACGTTCCCCTAGATTCCGTCCAGATACGGGCTTACTTAATTTTTATAGGGTGTGCCATTTGTTTGCCCTACATCCTCTACCCTGGCCTGTTTATTTTTCTTGAAACACAACTGTAAAGTTCTAATTTTCGTGCAACTTCCTTACATATGGTGTCAAAACACATAATCAATAATCCTTCTACGGCAAGAGGTAGGGGGAGAGAATTTCGATGGAGGCAAACAGAGCACACTAGCCTGGGAGGGCAGCCTTCACGAAGGAACGAAGCCCTGTGGAAGAGGGTGCTTTTCAGCACCCTTGTAGAGCACTTCCAAACAAAGAGACATACCCCAAGCGTGACAGGGCTCCATTCCTTCAAGGCTTCCAAGACATCTCTTGGGACACATTACCATGTGCCCAGTGGGCCCACGTGACACCAGAGCTTCGGAAAAAGAGACTGACCTTCAAAGAATGCTATGGGCCTTGGAAAGGAGGCATCGATTCTTCTCTTCAATGTCCTCAAGACATCTTTCTTGACTTTGCATTATGCTTAAGGCACAAGGGCACTGTAGGTGTGATGAACGCCAAGTCCGGCCACTTGTTTCCAATGAAGTTGCAAGCTTGAATCAGCATGACCTCCCCATAGACTTGAATAGATGACAATGTTCTCCTCTCCGTGCCTGTCCCTCTATTCTCACTTGTGGCCTAGGGTTCCTTTCTTATCCCTTGCATCAGACTCTGTTTTATCTCTTCTAGTTTCTGTGCCTGCTTTCTGTTTGCCAAACCTGTTTCTGGGTATCTGTCCCTTTAATAGCCTAGCCTAGGCCAATCCTCAGACTGTAACCATGCGGCCACCCTGGGGGACATGTTCACCGTGATGTCATAAGCGACCTCAAAATTCGAAGTTGTCCTGACAACCTCCGTGCACACAGAGTTTCACAGCCATCTCAGACCAGTCTGACTCCTCACCCTGTCTAGGTAGGATAGTTTTCCTTTTTCTGCAATTGTTGTCAGTTTCTATCTTTCTCCTTGAACTTCGAAAGGGCTCCTACATTCTCTCTAGACACTGGTTTCACTCCTGTAAGATTATCCTGGGTTTTATCTCTTATATCTTGGGTAGATGGCAAAATGGGTGGACCTTACCCAGAAAAAGTCCTGGACTCCCTCACAAGTTGAAGTTGCCCAGGGAATGTTCTGATGCACAATGATGGTGTCATCTCGTGGCACTCTGCCAATTCCACCTTGGCAGGTCACAAGTTTTCCTTCCTTCTGCCTTTGGGAAGTGTACCAGATACTTCCATAGATTGTAATATACTTATGGTTCCTTTTCTTGTGCGTATTGTTAACGTATCCTCACAATTGCTGCTTATTTATGATCTCTGCCCGCACCATACCATGAAATCTATATTTCCTAACACTACTAATGTGATATGCACTCGTAATGTGAAACAGTGAGGCCCGGGCCGCCCAAGCGGAATGTGGGCACTTACCTGCTCCACCACAGGGCCGGCCCTGAATTGTACTTTTGGACCAACCTTTTGCCTGAACTTGGGAAGACGTGGGCCTGTTTGGATTATTCGTGAAGGTGATTAGTAATAACATCATGGACGGTAACATTTTCCGTTCGTTCATGGGTTCAGGACTGATCATGTTCTCTTCGTAGTATTCCTCTTCACCTATTTGGAATGGTCTGCCTTTCTGTAGCATCTGTAAGCATTTGGAGGTGATTTTCCATCCTTGGAAGTTCACCTTCTGTAAACTCTTTCCGCCCCCAAAGCTTTATGACATCATTCTGGACCCCTTTTTGGATTTTTGATTTGAGGTGAATTTATAGCCATGACCCTGCATTAGAACGTACTATAACTTCCAGATTCACATCCTCATTGCTTTAGACTTCTGTGTAGCTTACATCATCTTCACCAGTGTAAGACTAATCACAGGCCCTCACCACACACTTGTGCCTAATCTTCTCTTTCACCCTCCGTCACCGCCCCTCTTTGCCTCTGGGAGCCCGCATACAAATGTTCAGTGCCACCTGTTGGTTAGTGCTTGCTTTTTCTTCTCCTTGTAAGTGAGATTCTATGGTATTTGAATTTCTCACTGGGGCTTGTTACACTTCCCCTAAAACCCTCACAGCCATTCTGGTGGTCACAAACGGCTGGATTGCATCATTTGTTCCGGCTGAGTGGTATACCATTGTGTGGCTATAGCCCATCTTCCTTCTCCAATCATCCCTTGCTGGACACCAGGGTGCTTTCCAAGTCTTGGATATCAGGAGTAAGACTGTGGTGAACACAGCCATGCACATGTCTTTATGCGGTAGTCTTTCTGACTTTTTTGGATAAGCAAGCGGCAGATTAATAGCTGGGTCATACGGGACATGGATACTTAAACTTCTGAGGCAGTTCCACACCTTTGGCATCGTGGCTGCACCGGGTTACACTCCCACCAGCAGTGCAGGAGGCTTCCCTTCTCTCCACCTCCTCTCTGACACTTGTTATTTCCTGTCTGCTTCCTTCTAGCCATGCTGACCACAGTGAGCTGCCATGGCCTTGCAGTTTGGATTTGCATTTTCCTGAGACTTAATGATGGTGAACAAGTTTTCATGCACCTACTGGCCCTCTTTCTGTCTTCTTCGGAGAAATCTCTGCTTCCATCTTTTGACCAGGTTTTCATTGGCTTGTTTTTTTTCTTGTGGAGACGTGCGAGTTGATTGTATCTTTGGGCTTTTCACCCCTTGTCCGATGTGTGGTTTGCAAACATCCTCTCCCAATTGTTGTGGTGTCTTAGTATTCAGTTGATGGTTTCCTTGAGTGGGCAGAAGTGTGTGCATTTGATGTGGTCCCGTTTGTTTCTTGTTTCCTTTGTTGCCCTTGCCCAGTCAGACATGCTTCTTCCAAATAGGCGGCTCAGACAGATGGCAAAGAGCACTCTGCCTAGGTCTTCTCCTACAAGGTTCACGGTTTCAAGTCTGCCATTCAAGGCTTTAATCCACTTCAGGTGGTGTGTGTGCCAGGTGTAACATCATGGCGTACTCTCGTTGTGTTCCATGTGGCTGTGCAGGCTTCCCAGCACCGTTTATTGTAGAGACTCTCCTTTCTCCGCTGTCTCCACTTGGCTCCCTGGTCCAAAATGGGCTGTCCATGCAAGTTTGAGTTGGGCTCTGGGCTCTCAATTGTTTTGCATGGGTCTTCATGCCTGTTTTGGGGCCCAGACTGTGCCGTTTCGGTACCTAGCGCTTCGTCCTCTATGTTGAAATCAGAAATTGTGACACGTGCTGCTTTGTTCGTTTTCCTGAGGATTCCTTTGCCTAGTCAGGGTCTCGTGTTGCTGGCTAGAAACTTTAGGATTCTCTCTTCTTCTCTGTGGCAAATACTGCTGCAACTTTGACTGGGATTGCATGGAATCCAGAGATTCCTTACTGCGGTATGAACCTTTCAAGTGTGTTAATCCTTCCATTCCTAGATCCCTCGATATCTTTTTTTTTCTTGTGTCTTCTTGAGTTTCTTTCCCCAAAGGTTTGCTAGTTTTTGAATTAACATAGAATTCACCTGTTTTGCTAAGGTTATTCACAGAGATCCTATTCTTCGTAATGGCAAGCTCCTGTTTTTTTGTTTTTTTTTTCCTTAGCTTCAGTTTTTCTATTCTTTGCAACTTTTAATTGGTTTTGTTTTGGCACAAGTGCATTGCTGTGCTCACATCTGCTGGCAATGCTCCTGTATTTGCTGTGGAAGTCTGGCCCTGTCCAACGTCCCTTCCCATCTGCCTCTACTCTACCTCGGACGCCTGCACCAGAACAACTGAAGCAGTGGTGAGGAGGCCCAAACCGAGGATTCCACCCAGCCCATACTGGGCCACAGACCCAGAAGGTGCGGACCTCACCACTGCACCACCGGCCGGCCACTTACATGTTCAGTGGCAACGTGCAGTTGAGTGCAACGGGAGTTAAATATACTAGTGAGCCCAACTCTAGCACTGTGTAGATGAGGCTAGGTTGTTTTTCGGGTCCATTGTGATGTCAGAGGATTTGTCATAATTGTGTCTCTGAGGTCCAGCATGCTTCCTGGATACAGGTTTCAGAGCCTGCTTGGAGCAGTCTCATAACTCACCCTTCCCAGTTAGCCCATGCTTGACCTTCGCTGCCGTTTTTTGGCTTGTGAATTTCTCTGACTTTCAAACGTTCCAGCAGAGTCTGTCTAAAGACGGACATCATCTTTCATTGTGGATAATTCAGGTGTGATTTCTGTTCACCTTCCATTTTCTGGGTCCTCTTTTTCTTTTCCATAGTATACTCGTCATGGTCTTTCTCAGCTATCTCCCTTAGACATGCTTATCAGTCCGTTCTCCTTCATTCCAAGGGATTAGTTTGTATTTCTTTAATCGCTGTATGTTCTCTAGGGTGAGGTGTGAGTGCTTTCGTGACTCTTGGTTGTTGTCCTTGAATTTGCACCGGTCACTTGTAGGACTCTTGGCTACCCTAGCCTAGGTCAAACTTAGCACTGAGAACACGTGGTCATGTGGGTTGGTTTGACATCCTGAGATCAGAAACTCCAAATTCGAGGTGGTCCTGGCAACCCCCTTCACGGACACAATGTTTCCAAGACAACTTAGACAAATCGGATGAATTCCACTCTCCAGGAAAGATATTTTTCTGTCTCTTTTCCGGATTTGGGAAGTTTCGAACTTGACCCCTGATCCTTGAACGTTCCCCTAGATTCCGTCCAGATACGGGCTTACTTAATTTTTATAGGGTGTGCCATTTGTTTGCCCTACATCCTCTACCCTGGCCTGTTTATTTTTCTTGAAACACAACTGTAAAGTTCTAATTTTCGTGCAACTTCCTTACATATGGTGTCAAAACACATAATCAATAATCCTTCTACGGCAAGAGGTAGGGGGAGAGAATTTCGATGGAGGCAAACAGAGCACACTAGCCTGGGAGGGCAGCCTTCACGAAGGAACGAAGCCCTGTGGAAGAGGGTGCTTTTCAGCACCCTTGTAGAGCACTTCCAAACAAAGAGACATACCCCAAGCGTGACAGGGCTCCATTCCTTCAAGGCTTCCAAGACATCTCTTGGGACACATTACCATGTGCCCAGTGGGCCCACGTGACACCAGAGCTTCGGAAAAAGAGACTGACCTTCAAAGAATGCTATGGGCCTTGGAAAGGAGGCATCGATTCTTCTCTTCAATGTCCTCAAGACATCTTTCTTGACTTTGCATTATGCTTAAGGCACAAGGGCACTGTAGGTGTGATGAACGCCAAGTCCGGCCACTTGTTTCCAATGAAGTTGCAAGCTTGAATCAGCATGACCTCCCCATAGACTTGAATAGATGACAATGTTCTCCTCTCCGTGCCTGTCCCTCTATTCTCACTTGTGGCCTAGGGTTCCTTTCTTATCCCTTGCATCAGA
Source organism: Equus asinus (assembly GCF_041296235.1). NCBI lineage: Eukaryota > Metazoa > Chordata > Mammalia > Perissodactyla > Equidae > Equus > Equus asinus. The sequence continues at coordinate 4,074,317 of NC_091818.1, forward strand.
CTCTGTTTTATCTCTTCTAGTTTCTGTGCCTGCTTTCTGTTTGCCAAACCTGTTTCTGGGTATCTGTCCCTTTAATAGCCTAGCCTAGGCCAATCCTCAGACTGTAACCATGCGGCCACCCTGGGGGACATGTTCACCGTGATGTCATAAGCGACCTCAAAATTCGAAGTTGTCCTGACAACCTCCGTGCACACAGAGTTTCACAGCCATCTCAGACCAGTCTGACTCCTCACCCTGTCTAGGTAGGATAGTTTTCCTTTTTCTGCAATTGTTGTCAGTTTCTATCTTTCTCCTTGAACTTCGAAAGGGCTCCTACATTCTCTCTAGACACTGGTTTCACTCCTGTAAGATTATCCTGGGTTTTATCTCTTATATCTTGGGTAGATGGCAAAATGGGTGGACCTTACCCAGAAAAAGTCCTGGACTCCCTCACAAGTTGAAGTTGCCCAGGGAATGTTCTGATGCACAATGATGGTGTCATCTCGTGGCACTCTGCCAATTCCACCTTGGCAGGTCACAAGTTTTCCTTCCTTCTGCCTTTGGGAAGTGTACCAGATACTTCCATAGATTGTAATATACTTATGGTTCCTTTTCTTGTGCGTATTGATAACGTATCCTCACAATTGCTGCTTATTTATGATCTCTGCCCGCACCATACCATGAAATCTATATTTCCTAACACTACTAATGTGATATGCACTCGTAATGTGAAACAGTGAGGCCCGGGCCGCCCAAGCGGAATGTGGGCACTTACCTGCTCCACCACAGGGCCGGCCCTGAATTGTACTTTTGGACCAACCTTTTGCCTGAACTTGGGAAGACGTGGGCCTGTTTGGATTATTCGTGAAGGTGATTAGTAATAACATCATGGACGGTAACATTTTCCGTTCGTTCATGGGTTCAGGACTGATCATGTTCTCTTCGTAGTATTCCTCTTCACCTATTTGGAATGGTCTGCCTTTCTGTAGCATCTGTAAGCATTTGGAGGTGATTTTCCATCCTTGGAAGTTCACCTTCTGTAAACTCTTTCCGCCCCCAAAGCTTTATGACATCATTCTGGACCCCTTTTTGGATTTTTGATTTGAGGTGAATTTATAGCCATGACCCTGCATTAGAACGTACTATAACTTCCAGATTCACATCCTCATTGCTTTAGACTTCTGTGTAGCTTACATCATCTTCACCAGTGTAAGACTAATCACAGGCCCTCACCACACACTTGTGCCTAATCTTCTCTTTCACCCTCCGTCACCGCCCCTCTTTGCCTCTGGGAGCCCGCATACAAATGTTCAGTGCCACCTGTTGGTTAGTGCTTGCTTTTTCTTCTCCTTGTAAGTGAGATTCTATGGTATTTGAATTTCTCACTGGGGCTTGTTACACTTCCCCTAAAACCCTCACAGCCATTCTGGTGGTCACAAACGGCTGGATTGCATCATTTGTTCCGGCTGAGTGGTATACCATTGTGTGGCTATAGCCCATCTTCCTTCTCCAATCATCCCTTGCTGGACACCAGGGTGCTTTCCAAGTCTTGGATATCAGGAGTAAGACTGTGGTGAACACAGCCATGCACATGTCTTTATGCGGTAGTCTTTCTGACTTTTTTGGATAAGCAAGCGGCAGATTAATAGCTGGGTCATACGGGACATGGATACTTAAACTTCTGAGGCAGTTCCACACCTTTGGCATCGTGGCTGCACCGGGTTACACTCCCACCAGCAGTGCAGGAGGCTTCCCTTCTCTCCACCTCCTCTCTGACACTTGTTATTTCCTGTCTGCTTCCTTCTAGCCATGCTGACCACAGTGAGCTGCCATGGCCTTGCAGTTTGGATTTGCATTTTCCTGAGACTTAATGATGGTGAACAAGTTTTCATGCACCTACTGGCCCTCTTTCTGTCTTCTTCGGAGAAATCTCTGCTTCCATCTTTTGACCAGGTTTTCATTGGCTTGTTTTTTTTCTTGTGGAGACGTGCGAGTTGATTGTATCTTTGGGCTTTTCACCCCTTGTCCGATGTGTGGTTTGCAAACATCCTCTCCCAATTGTTGTGGTGTCTTAGTATTCAGTTGATGGTTTCCTTGAGTGGGCAGAAGTGTGTGCATTTGATGTGGTCCCGTTTGTTTCTTGTTTCCTTTGTTGCCCTTGCCCAGTCAGACATGCTTCTTCCAAATAGGCGGCTCAGACAGATGGCAAAGAGCACTCTGCCTAGGTCTTCTCCTACAAGGTTCACGGTTTCAAGTCTGCCATTCAAGGCTTTAATCCACTTCAGGTGGTGTGTGTGCCAGGTGTAACATCATGGTGTACTCTCGTTGTGTTCCATGTGGCTGTGCAGGCTTCCCAGCACCGTTTATTGTAGAGACTCTCCTTTCTCCGCTGTCTCCACTTGGCTCCCTGGTCCAAAATGGGCTGTCCATGCAAGTTTGAGTTGGGCTCTGGGCTCTCAATTGTTTTGCATGGGTCTTCATGCCTGTTTTGGGGCCCAGACTGTGCCGTTTCGGTACCTAGCGCTTCGTCCTCTATGTTGAAATCAGAAATTGTGACACGTGCTGCTTTGTTCGTTTTCCTGAGGATTCCTTTGCCTAGTCAGGGTCTCGTGTTGCTGGCTAGAAACTTTAGGATTCTCTCTTCTTCTCTGTGGCAAATACTGCTGCAACTTTGACTGGGATTGCATGGAATCCAGAGATTCCTTACTGCGGTATGAACCTTTCAAGTGTGTTAATCCTTCCATTCCTAGATCCCTCGATATCTTTTTTTTTCTTGTGTCTTCTTGAGTTTCTTTCCCCAAAGGTTTGCTAGTTTTTGAATTAACATAGAATTCACCTGTTTTGCTAAGGTTATTCACAGAGATCCTATTCTTCGTAATGGCAAGCTCCTGTTTTTTTGTTTTTTTTTTCCTTAGCTTCAGTTTTTCTATTCTTTGCAACTTTTAATTGGTTTTGTTTTGGCACAAGTGCATTGCTGTGCTCACATCTGCTGGCAATGCTCCTGTATTTGCTGTGGAAGTCTGGCCCTGTCCAACGTCCCTTCCCATCTGCCTCTACTCTACCTCGGACGCCTGCACCAGAACAACTGAAGCAGTGGTGAGGAGGCCCAAACCGAGGATTCCACCCAGCCCATACTGGGCCACAGACCCAGAAGGTGCGGACCTCACCACTGCACCACCGGCCGGCCACTTACATGTTCAGTGGCAACGTGCAGTTGAGTGCAACGGGAGTTAAATATACTAGTGAGCCCAACTCTAGCACTGTGTAGATGAGGCTAGGTTGTTTTTCGGGTCCATTGTGATGTCAGAGGATTTGTCATAATTGTGTCTCTGAGGTCCAGCATGCTTCCTGGATACAGGTTTCAGAGCCTGCTTGGAGCAGTCTCATAACTCACCCTTCCCAGTTAGCCCATGCTTGACCTTCGCTGCCGTTTTTTGGCTTGTGAATTTCTCTGACTTTCAAACGTTCCAGCAGAGTCTGTCTAAAGACGGACATCATCTTTCATTGTGGATAATTCAGGTGTGATTTCTGTTCACCTTCCATTTTCTGGGTCCTCTTTTTCTTTTCCATAGTATACTCGTCATGGTCTTTCTCAGCTATCTCCCTTAGACATGCTTATCAGTCCGTTCTCCTTCATTCCAAGGGATTAGTTTGTATTTCTTTAATCGCTGTATGTTCTCTAGGGTGAGGTGTGAGTGCTTTCGTGACTCTTGGTTGTTGTCCTTGAATTTGCACCGGTCACTTGTAGGACTCTTGGCTACCCTAGCCTAGGTCAAACTTAGCACTGAGAACACGTGGTCATGTGGGTTGGTTTGACATCCTGAGATCAGAAACTCCAAATTCGAGGTGGTCCTGGCAACCCCCTTCACGGACACAATGTTTCCAAGACAACTTAGACAAATCGGATGAATTCCACTCTCCAGGAAAGATATTTTTCTGTCTCTTTTCCGGATTTGGGAAGTTTCGAACTTGACCCCTGATCCTTGAACGTTCCCCTAGATTCCGTCCAGATACGGGCTTACTTAATTTTTATAGGGTGTGCCATTTGTTTGCCCTACATCCTCTACCCTGGCCTGTTTATTTTTCTTGAAACACAACTGTAAAGTTCTAATTTTCGTGCAACTTCCTTACATATGGTGTCAAAACACATAATCAATAATCCTTCTACGGCAAGAGGTAGGGGGAGAGAATTTCGATGGAGGCAAACAGAGCACACTAGCCTGGGAGGGCAGCCTTCACGAAGGAACGAAGCCCTGTGGAAGAGGGTGCTTTTCAGCACCCTTGTAGAGCACTTCCAAACAAAGAGACATACCCCAAGCGTGACAGGGCTCCATTCCTTCAAGGCTTCCAAGACATCTCTTGGGACACATTACCATGTGCCCAGTGGGCCCACGTGACACCAGAGCTTCGGAAAAAGAGACTGACCTTCAAAGAATGCTATGGGCCTTGGAAAGGAGGCATCGATTCTTCTCTTCAATGTCCTCAAGACATCTTTCTTGACTTTGCATTATGCTTAAGGCACAAGGGCACTGTAGGTGTGATGAACGCCAAGTCCGGCCACTTGTTTCCAATGAAGTTGCAAGCTTGAATCAGCATGACCTCCCCATAGACTTGAATAGATGACAATGTTCTCCTCTCCGTGCCTGTCCCTCTATTCTCACTTGTGGCCTAGGGTTCCTTTCTTATCCCTTGCATCAGACTCTGTTTTATCTCTTCTAGTTTCTGTGCCTGCTTTCTGTTTGCCAAACCTGTTTCTGGGTATCTGTCCCTTTAATAGCCTAGCCTAGGCCAATCCTCAGACTGTAACCATGCGGCCACCCTGGGGGACATGTTCACCGTGATGTCATAAGCGACCTCAAAATTCGAAGTTGTCCTGACAACCTCCGTGCACACAGAGTTTCACAGCCATCTCAGACCAGTCTGACTCCTCACCCTGTCTAGGTAGGATAGTTTTCCTTTTTCTGCAATTGTTGTCAGTTTCTATCTTTCTCCTTGAACTTCGAAAGGGCTCCTACATTCTCTCTAGACACTGGTTTCACTCCTGTAAGATTATCCTGGGTTTTATCTCTTATATCTTGGGTAGATGGCAAAATGGGTGGACCTTACCCAGAAAAAGTCCTGGACTCCCTCACAAGTTGAAGTTGCCCAGGGAATGTTCTGATGCACAATGATGGTGTCATCTCGTGGCACTCTGCCAATTCCACCTTGGCAGGTCACAAGTTTTCCTTCCTTCTGCCTTTGGGAAGTGTACCAGATACTTCCATAGATTGTAATATACTTATGGTTCCTTTTCTTGTGCGTATTGTTAACGTATCCTCACAATTGCTGCTTATTTATGATCTCTGCCCGCACCATACCATGAAATCTATATTTCCTAACACTACTAATGTGATATGCACTCGTAATGTGAAACAGTGAGGCCCGGGCCGCCCAAGCGGAATGTGGGCACTTACCTGCTCCACCACAGGGCCGGCCCTGAATTGTACTTTTGGACCAACCTTTTGCCTGAACTTGGGAAGACGTGGGCCTGTTTGGATTATTCGTGAAGGTGATTAGTAATAACATCATGGACGGTAACATTTTCCGTTCGTTCATGGGTTCAGGACTGATCATGTTCTCTTCGTAGTATTCCTCTTCACCTATTTGGAATGGTCTGCCTTTCTGTAGCATCTGTAAGCATTTGGAGGTGATTTTCCATCCTTGGAAGTTCACCTTCTGTAAACTCTTTCCGCCCCCAAAGCTTTATGACATCATTCTGGACCCCTTTTTGGATTTTTGATTTGAGGTGAATTTATAGCCATGACCCTGCATTAGAACGTACTATAACTTCCAGATTCACATCCTCATTGCTTTAGACTTCTGTGTAGCTTACATCATCTTCACCAGTGTAAGACTAATCACAGGCCCTCACCACACACTTGTGCCTAATCTTCTCTTTCACCCTCCGTCACCGCCCCTCTTTGCCTCTGGGAGCCCGCATACAAATGTTCAGTGCCACCTGTTGGTTAGTGCTTGCTTTTTCTTCTCCTTGTAAGTGAGATTCTATGGTATTTGAATTTCTCACTGGGGCTTGTTACACTTCCCCTAAAACCCTCACAGCCATTCTGGTGGTCACAAACGGCTGGATTGCATCATTTGTTCCGGCTGAGTGGTATACCATTGTGTGGCTATAGCCCATCTTCCTTCTCCAATCATCCCTTGCTGGACACCAGGGTGCTTTCCAAGTCTTGGATATCAGGAGTAAGACTGTGGTGAACACAGCCATGCACATGTCTTTATGCGGTAGTCTTTCTGACTTTTTTGGATAAGCAAGCGGCAGATTAATAGCTGGGTCATACGGGACATGGATACTTAAACTTCTGAGGCAGTTCCACACCTTTGGCATCGTGGCTGCACCGGGTTACACTCCCACCAGCAGTGCAGGAGGCTTCCCTTCTCTCCACCTCCTCTCTGACACTTGTTATTTCCTGTCTGCTTCCTTCTAGCCATGCTGACCACAGTGAGCTGCCATGGCCTTGCAGTTTGGATTTGCATTTTCCTGAGACTTAATGATGGTGAACAAGTTTTCATGCACCTACTGGCCCTCTTTCTGTCTTCTTCGGAGAAATCTCTGCTTCCATCTTTTGACCAGGTTTTCATTGGCTTGTTTTTTTTCTTGTGGAGACGTGCGAGTTGATTGTATCTTTGGGCTTTTCACCCCTTGTCCGATGTGTGGTTTGCAAACATCCTCTCCCAATTGTTGTGGTGTCTTAGTATTCAGTTGATGGTTTCCTTGAGTGGGCAGAAGTGTGTGCATTTGATGTGGTCCCGTTTGTTTCTTGTTTCCTTTGTTGCCCTTGCCCAGTCAGACATGCTTCTTCCAAATAGGCGGCTCAGACAGATGGCAAAGAGCACTCTGCCTAGGTCTTCTCCTACAAGGTTCACGGTTTCAAGTCTGCCATTCAAGGCTTTAATCCACTTCAGGTGGTGTGTGTGCCAGGTGTAACATCATGGCGTACTCTCGTTGTGTTCCATGTGGCTGTGCAGGCTTCCCAGCACCGTTTATTGTAGAGACTCTCCTTTCTCCGCTGTCTCCACTTGGCTCCCTGGTCCAAAATGGGCTGTCCATGCAAGTTTGAGTTGGGCTCTGGGCTCTCAATTGTTTTGCATGGGTCTTCATGCCTGTTTTGGGGCCCAGACTGTGCCGTTTCGGTACCTAGCGCTTCGTCCTCTATGTTGAAATCAGAAATTGTGACACGTGCTGCTTTGTTCGTTTTCCTGAGGATTCCTTTGCCTAGTCAGGGTCTCGTGTTGCTGGCTAGAAACTTTAGGATTCTCTCTTCTTCTCTGTGGCAAATACTGCTGCAACTTTGACTGGGATTGCATGGAATCCAGAGATCCCTTACTGCGGTATGAACCTTTCAAGTGTGTTAATCCTTCCATTCCTAGATCCCTCGATATCTTTTTTTTTCTTGTGTCTTCTTGAGTTTCTTTCCCCAAAGGTTTGCTAGTTTTTGAATTAACATAGAATTCACCTGTTTTGCTAAGGTTATTCACAGAGATCCTATTCTTCGTAATGGCAAGCTCCTGTTTTTTTGTTTTTTTTTTCCTTAGCTTCAGTTTTTCTATTCTTTGCAACTTTTAATTGGTTTTGTTTTGGCACAAGTGCATTGCTGTGCTCACATCTGCTGGCAATGCTCCTGTATTTGCTGTGGAAGTCTGGCCCTGTCCAACGTCCCTTCCCATCTGCCTCTACTCTACCTCGGACGCCTGCACCAGAACAACTGAAGCAGTGGTGAGGAGGCCCAAACCGAGGATTCCACCCAGCCCATACTGGGCCACAGACCCAGAAGGTGCGGACCTCACCACTGCACCACCGGCCGGCCACTTACATGTTCAGTGGCAACGTGCAGTTGAGTGCAACGGGAGTTAAATATACTAGTGAGCCCAACTCTAGCACTGTGTAGATGAGGCTAGGTTGTTTTTCGGGTCCATTGTGATGTCAGAGGATTTGTCATAATTGTGTCTCTGAGGTCCAGCATGCTTCCTGGATACAGGTTTCAGAGCCTGCTTGGAGCAGTCTCATAACTCACCCTTCCCAGTTAGCCCATGCTTGACCTTCGCTGCCGTTTTTTGGCTTGTGAATTTCTCTGACTTTCAAACGTTCCAGCAGAGTCTGTCTAAAGACGGACATCATCTTTCATTGTGGATAATTCAGGTGTGATTTCTGTTCACCTTCCATTTTCTGGGTCCTCTTTTTCTTTTCCATAGTATACTCGTCATGGTCTTTCTCAGCTATCTCCCTTAGACATGCTTATCAGTCCGTTCTCCTTCATTCCAAGGGATTAGTTTGTATTTCTTTAATCGCTGTATGTTCTCTAGGGTGAGGTGTGAGTGCTTTCGTGACTCTTGGTTGTTGTCCTTGAATTTGCACCGGTCACTTGTAGGACTCTTGGCTACCCTAGCCTAGGTCAAACTTAGCACTGAGAACACGTGGTCATGTGGGTTGGTTTGACATCCTGAGATCAGAAACTCCAAATTCGAGGTGGTCCTGGCAACCCCCTTCACGGACACAATGTTTCCAAGACAACTTAGACAAATCGGATGAATTCCACTCTCCAGGAAAGATATTTTTCTGTCTCTTTTCCGGATTTGGGAAGTTTCGAACTTGACCCCTGATCCTTGAACGTTCCCCTAGATTCCGTCCAGATACGGGCTTACTTAATTTTTATAGGGTGTGCCATTTGTTTGCCCTACATCCTCTACCCTGGCCTGTTTATTTTTCTTGAAACACAACTGTAAAGTTCTAATTTTCGTGCAACTTCCTTACATATGGTGTCAAAACACATAATCAATAATCCTTCTACGGCAAGAGGTAGGGGGAGAGAATTTCGATGGAGGCAAACAGAGCACACTAGCCTGGGAGGGCAGCCTTCACGAAGGAACGAAGCCCTGTGGAAGAGGGTGCTTTTCAGCACCCTTGTAGAGCACTTCCAAACAAAGAGACATACCCCAAGCGTGACAGGGCTCCATTCCTTCAAGGCTTCCAAGACATCTCTTGGGACACATTACCATGTGCCCAGTGGGCCCACGTGACACCAGAGCTTCGGAAAAAGAGACTGACCTTCAAAGAATGCTATGGGCCTTGGAAAGGAGGCATCGATTCTTCTCTTCAATGTCCTCAAGACATCTTTCTTGACTTTGCATTATGCTTAAGGCACAAGGGCACTGTAGGTGTGATGAACGCCAAGTCCGGCCACTTGTTTCCAATGAAGTTGCAAGCTTGAATCAGCATGACCTCCCCATAGACTTGAATAGATGACAATGTTCTCCTCTCCGTGCCTGTCCCTCTATTCTCACTTGTGGCCTAGGGTTCCTTTCTTATCCCTTGCATCAGACTCTGTTTTATCTCTTCTAGTTTCTGTGCCTGCTTTCTGTTTGCCAAACCTGTTTCTGGGTATCTGTCCCTTTAATAGCCTAGCCTAGGCCAATCCTCAGACTGTAACCATGCGGCCACCCTGGGGGACATGTTCACCGTGATGTCATAAGCGACCTCAAAATTCGAAGTTGTCCTGACAACCTCCGTGCACACAGAGTTTCACAGCCATCTCAGACCAGTCTGACTCCTCACCCTGTCTAGGTAGGATAGTTTTCCTTTTTCTGCAATTGTTGTCAGTTTCTATCTTTCTCCTTGAACTTCGAAAGGGCTCCTACATTCTCTCTAGACACTGGTTTCACTCCTGTAAGATTATCCTGGGTTTTATCTCTTATATCTTGGGTAGATGGCAAAATGGGTGGACCTTACCCAGAAAAAGTCCTGGACTCCCTCACAAGTTGAAGTTGCCCAGGGAATGTTCTGATGCACAATGATGGTGTCATCTCGTGGCACTCTGCCAATTCCACCTTGGCAGGTCACAAGTTTTCCTTCCTTCTGCCTTTGGGAAGTGTACCAGATACTTCCATAGATTGTAATATACTTATGGTTCCTTTTCTTGTGCGTATTGTTAACGTATCCTCACAATTGCTGCTTATTTATGATCTCTGCCCGCACCATACCATGAAATCTATATTTCCTAACACTACTAATGTGATATGCACTCGTAATGTGAAACAGTGAGGCCCGGGCCGCCCAAGCGGAATGTGGGCACTTACCTGCTCCACCACAGGGCCGGCCCTGAATTGTACTTTTGGACCAACCTTTTGCCTGAACTTGGGAAGACGTGGGCCTGTTTGGATTATTCGTGAAGGTGATTAGTAATAACATCATGGACGGTAACATTTTCCGTTCGTTCATGGGTTCAGGACTGATCATGTTCTCTTCGTAGTATTCCTCTTCACCTATTTGGAATGGTCTGCCTTTCTGTAGCATCTGTAAGCATTTGGAGGTGATTTTCCATCCTTGGAAGTTCACCTTCTGTAAACTCTTTCCGCCCCCAAAGCTTTATGACATCATTCTGGACCCCTTTTTGGATTTTTGATTTGAGGTGAATTTATAGCCATGACCCTGCATTAGAACGTACTATAACTTCCAGATTCACATCCTCATTGCTTTAGACTTCTGTGTAGCTTACATCATCTTCACCAGTGTAAGACTAATCACAGGCCCTCACCACACACTTGTGCCTAATCTTCTCTTTCACCCTCCGTCACCGCCCCTCTTTGCCTCTGGGAGCCCGCATACAAATGTTCAGTGCCACCTGTTGGTTAGTGCTTGCTTTTTCTTCTCCTTGTAAGTGAGATTCTATGGTATTTGAATTTCTCACTGGGGCTTGTTACACTTCCCCTAAAACCCTCACAGCCATTCTGGTGGTCACAAACGGCTGGATTGCATCATTTGTTCCGGCTGAGTGGTATACCATTGTGTGGCTATAGCCCATCTTCCTTCTCCAATCATCCCTTGCTGGACACCAGGGTGCTTTCCAAGTCTTGGATATCAGGAGTAAGACTGTGGTGAACACAGCCATGCACATGTCTTTATGCGGTAGTCTTTCTGACTTTTTTGGATAAGCAAGCGGCAGATTAATAGCTGGGTCATACGGGACATGGATACTTAAACTTCTGAGGCAGTTCCACACCTTTGGCATCGTGGCTGCACCGGGTTACACTCCCACCAGCAGTGCAGGAGGCTTCCCTTCTCTCCACCTCCTCTCTGACACTTGTTATTTCCTGTCTGCTTCCTTCTAGCCATGCTGACCACAGTGAGCTGCCATGGCCTTGCAGTTTGGATTTGCATTTTCCTGAGACTTAATGATGGTGAACAAGTTTTCATGCACCTACTGGCCCTCTTTCTGTCTTCTTCGGAGAAATCTCTGCTTCCATCTTTTGACCAGGTTTTCATTGGCTTGTTTTTTTTCTTGTGGAGACGTGCGAGTTGATTGTATCTTTGGGCTTTTCACCCCTTGTCCGATGTGTGGTTTGCAAACATCCTCTCCCAATTGTTGTGGTGTCTTAGTATTCAGTTGATGGTTTCCTTGAGTGGGCAGAAGTGTGTGCATTTGATGTGGTCCCGTTTGTTTCTTGTTTCCTTTGTTGCCCTTGCCCAGTCAGACATGCTTCTTCCAAATAGGCGGCTCAGACAGATGGCAAAGAGCACTCTGCCTAGGTCTTCTCCTACAAGGTTCACGGTTTCAAGTCTGCCATTCAAGGCTTTAATCCACTTCAGGTGGTGTGTGTGCCAGGTGTAACATCATGGCGTACTCTCGTTGTGTTCCATGTGGCTGTGCAGGCTTCCCAGCACCGTTTATTGTAGAGACTCTCCTTTCTCCGCTGTCTCCACTTGGCTCCCTGGTCCAAAATGGGCTGTCCATGCAAGTTTGAGTTGGGCTCTGGGCTCTCAATTGTTTTGCATGGGTCTTCATGCCTGTTTTGGGGCCCAGACTGTGCCGTTTCGGTACCTAGCGCTTCGTCCTCTATGTTGAAATCAGAAATTGTGACACGTGCTGCTTTGTTCGTTTTCCTGAGGATTCCTTTGCCTAGTCAGGGTCTCGTGTTGCTGGCTAGAAACTTTAGGATTCTCTCTTCTTCTCTGTGGCAAATACTGCTGCAACTTTGACTGGGATTGCATGGAATCCAGAGATCCCTTACTGCGGTATGAACCTTTCAAGTGTGTTAATCCTTCCATTCCTAGATCCCTCGATATCTTTTTTTTTCTTGTGTCTTCTTGAGTTTCTTTCCCCAAAGGTTTGCTAGTTTTTGAATTAACATAGAATTCACCTGTTTTGCTAAGGTTATTCACAGAGATCCTATTCTTCGTAATGGCAAGCTCCTGTTTTTTTGTTTTTTTTTTCCTTAGCTTCAGTTTTTCTATTCTTTGCAACTTTTAATTGGTTTTGTTTTGGCACAAGTGCATTGCTGTGCTCACATCTGCTGGCAATGCTCCTGTATTTGCTGTGGAAGTCTGGCCCTGTCCAACGTCCCTTCCCATCTGCCTCTACTCTACCTCGGACGCCTGCACCAGAACAACTGAAGCAGTGGTGAGGAGGCCCAAACCGAGGATTCCACCCAGCCCATACTGGGCCACAGACCCAGAAGGTGCGGACCTCACCACTGCACCACCGGCCGGCCACTTACATGTTCAGTGGCAACGTGCAGTTGAGTGCAACGGGAGTTAAATATACTAGTGAGCCCAACTCTAGCACTGTGTAGATGAGGCTAGGTTGTTTTTCGGGTCCATTGTGATGTCAGAGGATTTGTCATAATTGTGTCTCTGAGGTCCAGCATGCTTCCTGGATACAGGTTTCAGAGCCTGCTTGGAGCAGTCTCATAACTCACCCTTCCCAGTTAGCCCATGCTTGACCTTCGCTGCCGTTTTTTGGCTTGTGAATTTCTCTGACTTTCAAACGTTCCAGCAGAGTCTGTCTAAAGACGGACATCATCTTTCATTGTGGATAATTCAGGTGTGATTTCTGTTCACCTTCCATTTTCTGGGTCCTCTTTTTCTTTTCCATAGTATACTCGTCATGGTCTTTCTCAGCTATCTCCCTTAGACATGCTTATCAGTCCGTTCTCCTTCATTCCAAGGGATTAGTTTGTATTTCTTTAATCGCTGTATGTTCTCTAGGGTGAGGTGTGAGTGCTTTCGTGACTCTTGGTTGTTGTCCTTGAATTTGCACCGGTCACTTGTAGGACTCTTGGCTACCCTAGCCTAGGTCAAACTTAGCACTGAGAACACGTGGTCATGTGGGTTGGTTTGACATCCTGAGATCAGAAACTCCAAATTCGAGGTGGTCCTGGCAACCCCCTTCACGGACACAATGTTTCCAAGACAACTTAGACAAATCGGATGAATTCCACTCTCCAGGAAAGATATTTTTCTGTCTCTTTTCCGGATTTGGGAAGTTTCGAACTTGACCCCTGATCCTTGAACGTTCCCCTAGATTCCGTCCAGATACGGGCTTACTTAATTTTTATAGGGTGTGCCATTTGTTTGCCCTACATCCTCTACCCTGGCCTGTTTATTTTTCTTGAAACACAACTGTAAAGTTCTAATTTTCGTGCAACTTCCTTACATATGGTGTCAAAACACATAATCAATAATCCTTCTACGGCAAGAGGTAGGGGGAGAGAATTTCGATGGAGGCAAACAGAGCACACTAGCCTGGGAGGGCAGCCTTCACGAAGGAACGAAGCCCTGTGGAAGAGGGTGCTTTTCAGCACCCTTGTAGAGCACTTCCAAACAAAGAGACATACCCCAAGCGTGACAGGGCTCCATTCCTTCAAGGCTTCCAAGACATCTCTTGGGACACATTACCATGTGCCCAGTGGGCCCACGTGACACCAGAGCTTCGGAAAAAGAGACTGACCTTCAAAGAATGCTATGGGCCTTGGAAAGGAGGCATCGATTCTTCTCTTCAATGTCCTCAAGACATCTTTCTTGACTTTGCATTATGCTTAAGGCACAAGGGCACTGTAGGTGTGATGAACGCCAAGTCCGGCCACTTGTTTCCAATGAAGTTGCAAGCTTGAATCAGCATGACCTCCCCATAGACTTGAATAGATGACAATGTTCTCCTCTCCGTGCCTGTCCCTCTATTCTCACTTGTGGCCTAGGGTTCCTTTCTTATCCCTTGCATCAGACTCTGTTTTATCTCTTCTAGTTTCTGTGCCTGCTTTCTGTTTGCCAAACCTGTTTCTGGGTATCTGTCCCTTTAATAGCCTAGCCTAGGCCAATCCTCAGACTGTAACCATGCGGCCACCCTGGGGGACATGTTCACCGTGATGTCATAAGCGACCTCAAAATTCGAAGTTGTCCTGACAACCTCCGTGCACACAGAGTTTCACAGCCATCTCAGACCAGTCTGACTCCTCACCCTGTCTAGGTAGGATAGTTTTCCTTTTTCTGCAATTGTTGTCAGTTTCTATCTTTCTCCTTGAACTTCGAAAGGGCTCCTACATTCTCTCTAGACACTGGTTTCACTCCTGTAAGATTATCCTGGGTTTTATCTCTTATATCTTGGGTAGATGGCAAAATGGGTGGACCTTACCCAGAAAAAGTCCTGGACTCCCTCACAAGTTGAAGTTGCCCAGGGAATGTTCTGATGCACAATGATGGTGTCATCTCGTGGCACTCTGCCAATTCCACCTTGGCAGGTCACAAGTTTTCCTTCCTTCTGCCTTTGGGAAGTGTACCAGATACTTCCATAGATTGTAATATACTTATGGTTCCTTTTCTTGTGCGTATTGATAACGTATCCTCACAATTGCTGCTTATTTATGATCTCTGCCCGCACCATACCATGAAATCTATATTTCCTAACACTACTAATGTGATATGCACTCGTAATGTGAAACAGTGAGGCCCGGGCCGCCCAAGCGGAATGTGGGCACTTACCTGCTCCACCACAGGGCCGGCCCTGAATTGTACTTTTGGACCAACCTTTTGCCTGAACTTGGGAAGACGTGGGCCTGTTTGGATTATTCGTGAAGGTGATTAGTAATAACATCATGGACGGTAACATTTTCCGTTCGTTCATGGGTTCAGGACTGATCATGTTCTCTTCGTAGTATTCCTCTTCACCTATTTGGAATGGTCTGCCTTTCTGTAGCATCTGTAAGCATTTGGAGGTGATTTTCCATCCTTGGAAGTTCACCTTCTGTAAACTCTTTCCGCCCCCAAAGCTTTATGACATCATTCTGGACCCCTTTTTGGATTTTTGATTTGAGGTGAATTTATAGCCATGACCCTGCATTAGAACGTACTATAACTTCCAGATTCACATCCTCATTGCTTTAGACTTCTGTGTAGCTTACATCATCTTCACCAGTGTAAGACTAATCACAGGCCCTCACCACACACTTGTGCCTAATCTTCTCTTTCACCCTCCGTCACCGCCCCTCTTTGCCTCTGGGAGCCCGCATACAAATGTTCAGTGCCACCTGTTGGTTAGTGCTTGCTTTTTCTTCTCCTTGTAAGTGAGATTCTATGGTATTTGAATTTCTCACTGGGGCTTGTTACACTTCCCCTAAAACCCTCACAGCCATTCTGGTGGTCACAAACGGCTGGATTGCATCATTTGTTCCGGCTGAGTGGTATACCATTGTGTGGCTATAGCCCATCTTCCTTCTCCAATCATCCCTTGCTGGACACCAGGGTGCTTTCCAAGTCTTGGATATCAGGAGTAAGACTGTGGTGAACACAGCCATGCACATGTCTTTATGCGGTAGTCTTTCTGACTTTTTTGGATAAGCAAGCGGCAGATTAATAGCTGGGTCATACGGGACATGGATACTTAAACTTCTGAGGCAGTTCCACACCTTTGGCATCGTGGC
This sequence comes from Equus asinus, assembly GCF_041296235.1. Taxonomy (NCBI): domain Eukaryota; kingdom Metazoa; phylum Chordata; class Mammalia; order Perissodactyla; family Equidae; genus Equus; species Equus asinus. The sequence continues at coordinate 4,090,043 of NC_091818.1, forward strand.
TGCACCGGGTTACACTCCCACCAGCAGTGCAGGAGGCTTCCCTTCTCTCCACCTCCTCTCTGACACTTGTTATTTCCTGTCTGCTTCCTTCTAGCCATGCTGACCACAGTGAGCTGCCATGGCCTTGCAGTTTGGATTTGCATTTTCCTGAGACTTCATGATGGTGAACAAGTTTTCATGCACCTACTGGCCCTCTTTCTGTCTTCTTCGGAGAAATCTCTGCTTCCATCTTTTGACCAGGTTTTCATTGGCTTGTTTTTTTTCTTGTGGAGACGTGCGAGTTGATTGTATCTTTGGGCTTTTCACCCCTTGTCCGATGTGTGGTTTGCAAACATCCTCTCCCAATTGTTGTGGTGTCTTAGTATTCAGTTGATGGTTTCCTTGAGTGGGCAGAAGTGTGTGCATTTGATGTGGTCCCGTTTGTTTCTTGTTTCCTTTGTTGCCCTTGCCCAGTCAGACATGCTTCTTCCAAATAGGCGGCTCAGACAGATGGCAAAGAGCACTCTGCCTAGGTCTTCTCCTACAAGGTTCACGGTTTCAAGTCTGCCATTCAAGGCTTTAATCCACTTCAGGTGGTGTGTGTGCCAGGTGTAACATCATGGCGTACTCTCGTTGTGTTCCATGTGGCTGTGCAGGCTTCCCAGCACCGTTTATTGTAGAGACTCTCCTTTCTCCGCTGTCTCCACTTGGCTCCCTGGTCCAAAATGGGCTGTCCATGCAAGTTTGAGTTGGGCTCTGGGCTCTCAATTGTTTTGCATGGGTCTTCATGCCTGTTTTGGGGCCCAGACTGTGCCGTTTCGGTACCTAGCGCTTCGTCCTCTATGTTGAAATCAGAAATTGTGACACGTGCTGCTTTGTTCGTTTTCCTGAGGATTCCTTTGCCTAGTCAGGGTCTCGTGTTGCTGGCTAGAAACTTTAGGATTCTCTCTTCTTCTCTGTGGCAAATACTGCTGCAACTTTGACTGGGATTGCATGGAATCCAGAGATCCCTTACTGCGGTATGAACCTTTCAAGTGTGTTAATCCTTCCATTCCTAGATCCCTCGATATCTTTTTTTTTCTTGTGTCTTCTTGAGTTTCTTTCCCCAAAGGTTTGCTAGTTTTTGAATTAACATAGAATTCACCTGTTTTGCTAAGGTTATTCACAGAGATCCTATTCTTCGTAATGGCAAGCTCCTGTTTTTTTGTTTTTTTTTTCCTTAGCTTCAGTTTTTCTATTCTTTGCAACTTTTAATTGGTTTTGTTTTGGCACAAGTGCATTGCTGTGCTCACATCTGCTGGCAATGCTCCTGTATTTGCTGTGGAAGTCTGGCCCTGTCCAACGTCCCTTCCCATCTGCCTCTACTCTACCTCGGACGCCTGCACCAGAACAACTGAAGCAGTGGTGAGGAGGCCCAAACCGAGGATTCCACCCAGCCCATACTGGGCCACAGACCCAGAAGGTGCGGACCTCACCACTGCACCACCGGCCGGCCACTTACATGTTCAGTGGCAACGTGCAGTTGAGTGCAACGGGAGTTAAATATACTAGCGAGCCCAACTCTAGCACTGTGTAGATGAGGCTAGGTTGTTTTTCGGGTCCATTGTGATGTCAGAGGATTTGTCATAATTGTGTCTCTGAGGTCCAGCATGCTTCCTGGATACAGGTTTCAGAGCCTGCTTGGAGCAGTCTCATAACTCACCCTTCCCAGTTAGCCCATGCTTGACCTTCGCTGCCGTTTTTTGGCTTGTGAATTTCTCTGACTTTCAAACGTTCCAGCAGAGTCTGTCTAAAGACGGACATCATCTTTCATTGTGGATAATTCAGGTGTGATTTCTGTTCACCTTCCATTTTCTGGGTCCTCTTTTTCTTTTCCATAGTATACTCGTCATGGTCTTTCTCAGCTATCTCCCTTAGACATGCTTATCAGTCCGTTCTCCTTCATTCCAAGGGATTAGTTTGTATTTCTTTAATCGCTGTATGTTCTCTAGGGTGAGGTGTGAGTGCTTTCGTGACTCTTGGTTGTTGTCCTTGAATTTGCACCGGTCACTTGTAGGACTCTTGGCTACCCTAGCCTAGGTCAAACTTAGCACTGAGAACACGTGGTCATGTGGGTTGGTTTGACATCCTGAGATCAGAAACTCCAAATTCGAGGTGGTCCTGGCAACCCCCTTCACGGACACAATGTTTCCAAGACAACTTAGACAAATCGGATGAATTCCACTCTCCAGGAAAGATATTTTTCTGTCTCTTTTCCGGATTTGGGAAGTTTCGAACTTGACCCCTGATCCTTGAACGTTCCCCTAGATTCCGTCCAGATACGGGCTTACTTAATTTTTATAGGGTGTGCCATTTGTTTGCCCTACATCCTCTACCCTGGCCTGTTTATTTTTCTTGAAACACAACTGTAAAGTTCTAATTTTCGTGCAACTTCCTTACATATGGTGTCAAAACACATAATCAATAATCCTTCTACGGCAAGAGGTAGGGGGAGAGAATTTCGATGGAGGCAAACAGAGCACACTAGCCTGGGAGGGCAGCCTTCACGAAGGAACGAAGCCCTGTGGAAGAGGGTGCTTTTCAGCACCCTTGTAGAGCACTTCCAAACAAAGAGACATACCCCAAGCGTGACAGGGCTCCATTCCTTCAAGGCTTCCAAGACATCTCTTGGGACACATTACCATGTGCCCAGTGGGCCCACGTGACACCAGAGCTTCGGAAAAAGAGACTGACCTGCAAAGAATGCTATGGGCCTTGGAAAGGAGGCATCGATTCTTCTCTTCAATGTCCTCAAGACATCTTTCTTGACTTTGCATTATGCTTAAGGCACAAGGGCACTGTAGGTGTGATGAACGCCAAGTCCGGCCACTTGTTTCCAATGAAGTTGCAAGCTTGAATCAGCATGACCTCCCCATAGACTTGAATAGATGACAATGTTCTCCTCTCCGTGCCTGTCCCTCTATTCTCACTTGTGGCCTAGGGTTCCTTTCTTATCCCTTGCATCAGACTCTGTTTTATCTCTTCTAGTTTCTGTGCCTGCTTTCTGTTTGCCAAACCTGTTTCTGGGTATCTGTCCCTTTAATAGCCTAGCCTAGGCCAATCCTCAGACTGTAACCATGCGGCCACCCTGGGGGACATGTTCACCGTGATGTCATAAGCGACCTCAAAATTCGAAGTTGTCCTGACAACCTCCGTGCACACAGAGTTTCACAGCCATCTCAGACCAGTCTGACTCCTCACCCTGTCTAGGTAGGATAGTTTTCCTTTTTCTGCAATTGTTGTCAGTTTCTATCTTTCTCCTTGAACTTCGAAAGGGCTCCTACATTCTCTCTAGACACTGGTTTCACTCCTGTAAGATTATCCTGGGTTTTATCTCTTATATCTTGGGTAGATGGCAAAATGGGTGGACCTTACCCAGAAAAAGTCCTGGACTCCCTCACAAGTTGAAGTTGCCCAGGGAATGTTCTGATGCACAATGATGGTGTCATCTCGTGGCACTCTGCCAATTCCACCTTGGCAGGTCACAAGTTTTCCTTCCTTCTGCCTTTGGGAAGTGTACCAGATACTTCCATAGATTGTAATATTCTTATGGTTCCTTTTCTTGTGCGTATTGATAACGTATCCTCACAATTGCTGCTTATTTATGATCTCTGCCCGCACCATACCATGAAATCTATATTTCCTAACACTACTAATGTGATATGCACTCGTAATGTGAAACAGTGAGGCCCGGGCCGCCCAAGCGGAATGTGGGCACTTACCTGCTCCACCACAGGGCCGGCCCTGAATTGTACTTTTGGACCAACCTTTTGCCTGAACTTGGGAAGACGTGGGCCTGTTTGGATTATTCGTGAAGGTGATTAGTAATAACATCATGGACGGTAACATTTTCCGTTCGTTCATGGGTTCAGGACTGATCATGTTCTCTTCGTAGTATTCCTCTTCACCTATTTGGAATGGTCTGCCTTTCTGTAGCATCTGTAAGCATTTGGAGGTGATTTTCCATCCTTGGAAGTTCACCTTCTGTAAACTCTTTCCGCCCCCAAAGCTTTATGACATCATTCTGGACCCCTTTTTGGATTTTTGATTTGAGGTGAATTTATAGCCATGACCCTGCATTAGAACGTACTATAACTTCCAGATTCACGTCCTCATTGCTTTAGACTTCTGTGTAGCTTACATCATCTTCACCAGTGTAAGACTAATCACAGGCCCTCACCACACACTTGTGCCTAATCTTCTCTTTCACCCTCCGTCACCGCCCCTCTTTGCCTCTGGGAGCCCGCATACAAATGTTCAGTGCCACCTGTTGGTTAGTGCTTGCTTTTTCTTCTCCTTGTAAGTGAGATTCTATGGTATTTGAATTTCTCACTGGGGCTTGTTACACTTCCCCTAAAACCCTCACAGCCATTCTGGTGGTCACAAACGGCTGGATTGCATCATTTGTTCCGGCTGAGTGGTATACCATTGTGTGGCTATAGCCCATCTTCCTTCTCCAATCATCCCTTGCTGGACACCAGGGTGCTTTCCAAGTCTTGGATATCAGGAGTAAGACTGTGGTGAACACAGCCATGCACATGTCTTTATGCGGTAGTCTTTCTGACTTTTTTGGATAAGCAAGCGGCAGATTAATAGCTGGGTCATACGGGACATGGATACTTAAACTTCTGAGGCAGTTCCACACCTTTGGCATCGTGGCTGCACCGGGTTACACTCCCACCAGCAGTGCAGGAGGCTTCCCTTCTCTCCACCTCCTCTCTGACACTTGTTATTTCCTGTCTGCTTCCTTCTAGCCATGCTGACCACAGTGAGCTGCCATGGCCTTGCAGTTTGGATTTGCATTTTCCTGAGACTTCATGATGGTGAACAAGTTTTCATGCACCTACTGGCCCTCTTTCTGTCTTCTTCGGAGAAATCTCTGCTTCCATCATTTGACCAGGTTTTCATTGGCTTGTTTTTTTTCTTGTGGAGACGTGCGAGTTGATTGTATCTTTGGGCTTTTCACCCCTTGTCCGATGTGTGGTTTGCAAACATCCTCTCCCAATTGTTGTGGTGTCTTAGTATTCAGTTGATGGTTTCCTTGAGTGGGCAGAAGTGTGTGCATTTGATGTGGTCCCGTTTGTTTCTTGTTTCCTTTGTTGCCCTTGCCCAGTCAGACATGCTTCTTCCAAATAGGCGGCTCAGACAGATGGCAAAGAGCACTCTGCCTAGGTCTTCTCCTACAAGGTTCACGGTTTCAAGTCTGCCATTCAAGGCTTTAATCCACTTCAGGTGGTGTGTGTGCCAGGTGTAACATCATGGTGTACTCTCGTTGTGTTCCATGTGGCTGTGCAGGCTTCCCAGCACCGTTTATTGTAGAGACTCTCCTTTCTCCGCTGTCTCCACTTGGCTCCCTGGTCCAAAATGGGCTGTCCATGCAAGTTTGAGTTGGGCTCTGGGCTCTCAATTGTTTTGCATGGGTCTTCATGCCTGTTTTGGGGCCCAGACTGTGCCGTTTCGGTACCTAGCGCTTCGTCCTCTATGTTGAAATCAGAAATTGTGACACGTGCTGCTTTGTTCGTTTTCCTGAGGATTCCTTTGCCTAGTCAGGGTCTCGTGTTGCTGGCTAGAAACTTTAGGATTCTCTCTTCTTCTCTGTGGCAAATACTGCTGCAACTTTGACTGGGATTGCATGGAATCCAGAGATCCCTTACTGCGGTATGAACCTTTCAAGTGTGTTAATCCTTCCATTCCTAGATCCCTCGATATCTTTTTTTTTCTTGTGTCTTCTTGAGTTTCTTTCCCCAAAGGTTTGCTAGTTTTTGAATTAACATAGAATTCACCTGTTTTGCTAAGGTTATTCACAGAGATCCTATTCTTCGTAATGGCAAGCTCCTGTTTTTTTGTTTTTTTTTTCCTTAGCTTCAGTTTTTCTATTCTTTGCAACTTTTAATTGGTTTTGTTTTGGCACAAGTGCATTGCTGTGCTCACATCTGCTGGCAATGCTCCTGTATTTGCTGTGGAAGTCTGGCCCTGTCCAACGTCCCTTCCCATCTGCCTCTACTCTACCTCGGACGCCTGCACCAGAACAACTGAAGCAGTGGTGAGGAGGCCCAAACCGAGGATTCCACCCAGCCCATACTGGGCCACAGACCCAGAAGGTGCGGACCTCACCACTGCACCACCGGCCGGCCACTTACATGTTCAGTGGCAACGTGCAGTTGAGTGCAACGGGAGTTAAATATACTAGCGAGCCCAACTCTAGCACTGTGTAGATGAGGCTAGGTTGTTTTTCGGGTCCATTGTGATGTCAGAGGATTTGTCATAATTGTGTCTCTGAGGTCCAGCATGCTTCCTGGATACAGGTTTCAGAGCCTGCTTGGAGCAGTCTCATAACTCACCCTTCCCAGTTAGCCCATGCTTGACCTTCGCTGCCGTTTTTTGGCTTGTGAATTTCTCTGACTTTCAAACGTTCCAGCAGAGTCTGTCTAAAGACGGACATCATCTTTCATTGTGGATAATTCAGGTGTGATTTCTGTTCACCTTCCATTTTCTGGGTCCTCTTTTTCTTTTCCATAGTATACTCGTCATGGTCTTTCTCAGCTATCTCCCTTAGACATGCTTATCAGTCCGTTCTCCTTCATTCCAAGGGATTAGTTTGTATTTCTTTAATCGCTGTATGTTCTCTAGGGTGAGGTGTGAGTGCTTTCGTGACTCTTGGTTGTTGTCCTTGAATTTGCACCGGTCACTTGTAGGACTCTTGGCTACCCTAGCCTAGGTCAAACTTAGCACTGAGAACACGTGGTCATGTGGGTTGGTTTGACATCCTGAGATCAGAAACTCCAAATTCGAGGTGGTCCTGGCAACCCCCTTCACGGACACAATGTTTCCAAGACAACTTAGACAAATCGGATGAATTCCACTCTCCAGGAAAGATATTTTTCTGTCTCTTTTCCGGATTTGGGAAGTTTCGAACTTGACCCCTGATCCTTGAACGTTCCCCTAGATTCCGTCCAGATACGGGCTTACTTAATTTTTATAGGGTGTGCCATTTGTTTGCCCTACATCCTCTACCCTGGCCTGTTTATTTTTCTTGAAACACAACTGTAAAGTTCTAATTTTCGTGCAACTTCCTTACATATGGTGTCAAAACACATAATCAATAATCCTTCTACGGCAAGAGGTAGGGGGAGAGAATTTCGATGGAGGCAAACAGAGCACACTAGCCTGGGAGGGCAGCCTTCACGAAGGAACGAAGCCCTGTGGAAGAGGGTGCTTTTCAGCACCCTTGTAGAGCACTTCCAAACAAAGAGACATACCCCAAGCGTGACAGGGCTCCATTCCTTCAAGGCTTCCAAGACATCTCTTGGGACACATTACCATGTGCCCAGTGGGCCCACGTGACACCAGAGCTTCGGAAAAAGAGACTGACCTTCAAAGAATGCTATGGGCCTTGGAAAGGAGGCATCGATTCTTCTCTTCAATGTCCTCAAGACATCTTTCTTGACTTTGCATTATGCTTAAGGCACAAGGGCACTGTAGGTGTGATGAACGCCAAGTCCGGCCACTTGTTTCCAATGAAGTTGCAAGCTTGAATCAGCATGACCTCCCCATAGACTTGAATAGATGACAATGTTCTCCTCTCCGTGCCTGTCCCTCTATTCTCACTTGTGGCCTAGGGTTCCTTTCTTATCCCTTGCATCAGACTCTGTTTTATCTCTTCTAGTTTCTGTGCCTGCTTTCTGTTTGCCAAACCTGTTTCTGGGTATCTGTCCCTTTAATAGCCTAGCCTAGGCCAATCCTCAGACTGTAACCATGCGGCCACCCTGGGGGACATGTTCACCGTGATGTCATAAGCGACCTCAAAATTCGAAGTTGTCCTGACAACCTCCGTGCACACAGAGTTTCACAGCCATCTCAGACCAGTCTGACTCCTCACCCTGTCTAGGTAGGATAGTTTTCCTTTTTCTGCAATTGTTGTCAGTTTCTATCTTTCTCCTTGAACTTCGAAAGGGCTCCTACATTCTCTCTAGACACTGGTTTCACTCCTGTAAGATTATCCTGGGTTTTATCTCTTATATCTTGGGTAGATGGCAAAATGGGTGGACCTTACCCAGAAAAAGTCCTGGACTCCCTCACAAGTTGAAGTTGCCCAGGGAATGTTCTGATGCACAATGATGGTGTCATCTCGTGGCACTCTGCCAATTCCACCTTGGCAGGTCACAAGTTTTCCTTCCTTCTGCCTTTGGGAAGTGTACCAGATACTTCCATAGATTGTAATATACTTATGGTTCCTTTTCTTGTGCGTATTGTTAACGTATCCTCACAATTGCTGCTTATTTATGATCTCTGCCCGCACCATACCATGAAATCTATATTTCCTAACACTACTAATGTGATATGCACTCGTAATGTGAAACAGTGAGGCCCGGGCCGCCCAAGCGGAATGTGGGCACTTACCTGCTCCACCACAGGGCCGGCCCTGAATTGTACTTTTGGACCAACCTTTTGCCTGAACTTGGGAAGACGTGGGCCTGTTTGGATTATTCGTGAAGGTGATTAGTAATAACATCATGGACGGTAACATTTTCCGTTCGTTCATGGGTTCAGGACTGATCATGTTCTCTTCGTAGTATTCCTCTTCACCTATTTGGAATGGTCTGCCTTTCTGTAGCATCTGTAAGCATTTGGAGGTGATTTTCCATCCTTGGAAGTTCACCTTCTGTAAACTCTTTCCGCCCCCAAAGCTTTATGACATCATTCTGGACCCCTTTTTGGATTTTTGATTTGAGGTGAATTTATAGCCATGACCCTGCATTAGAACGTACTATAACTTCCAGATTCACATCCTCATTGCTTTAGACTTCTGTGTAGCTTACATCATCTTCACCAGTGTAAGACTAATCACAGGCCCTCACCACACACTTGTGCCTAATCTTCTCTTTCACCCTCCGTCACCGCCCCTCTTTGCCTCTGGGAGCCCGCATACAAATGTTCAGTGCCACCTGTTGGTTAGTGCTTGCTTTTTCTTCTCCTTGTAAGTGAGATTCTATGGTATTTGAATTTCTCACTGGGGCTTGTTACACTTCCCCTAAAACCCTCACAGCCATTCTGGTGGTCACAAACGGCTGGATTGCATCATTTGTTCCGGCTGAGTGGTATACCATTGTGTGGCTATAGCCCATCTTCCTTCTCCAATCATCCCTTGCTGGACACCAGGGTGCTTTCCAAGTCTTGGATATCAGGAGTAAGACTGTGGTGAACACAGCCATGCACATGTCTTTATGCGGTAGTCTTTCTGACTTTTTTGGATAAGCAAGCGGCAGATTAATAGCTGGGTCATACGGGACATGGATACTTAAACTTCTGAGGCAGTTCCACACCTTTGGCATCGTGGCTGCACCGGGTTACACTCCCACCAGCAGTGCAGGAGGCTTCCCTTCTCTCCACCTCCTCTCTGACACTTGTTATTTCCTGTCTGCTTCCTTCTAGCCATGCTGACCACAGTGAGCTGCCATGGCCTTGCAGTTTGGATTTGCATTTTCCTGAGACTTCATGATGGTGAACAAGTTTTCATGCACCTACTGGCCCTCTTTCTGTCTTCTTCGGAGAAATCTCTGCTTCCATCTTTTGACCAGGTTTTCATTGGCTTGTTTTTTTTCTTGTGGAGACGTGCGAGTTGATTGTATCTTTGGGCTTTTCACCCCTTGTCCGATGTGTGGTTTGCAAACATCCTCTCCCAATTGTTGTGGTGTCTTAGTATTCAGTTGATGGTTTCCTTGAGTGGGCAGAAGTGTGTGCATTTGATGTGGTCCCGTTTGTTTCTTGTTTCCTTTGTTGCCCTTGCCCAGTCAGACATGCTTCTTCCAAATAGGCGGCTCAGACAGATGGCAAAGAGCACTCTGCCTAGGTCTTCTCCTACAAGGTTCACGGTTTCAAGTCTGCCATTCAAGGCTTTAATCCACTTCAGGTGGTGTGTGTGCCAGGTGTAACATCATGGCGTACTCTCGTTGTGTTCCATGTGGCTGTGCAGGCTTCCCAGCACCGTTTATTGTAGAGACTCTCCTTTCTCCGCTGTCTCCACTTGGCTCCCTGGTCCAAAATGGGCTGTCCATGCAAGTTTGAGTTGGGCTCTGGGCTCTCAATTGTTTTGCATGGGTCTTCATGCCTGTTTTGGGGCCCAGACTGTGCCGTTTCGGTACCTAGCGCTTCGTCCTCTATGTTGAAATCAGAAATTGTGACACGTGCTGCTTTGTTCGTTTTCCTGAGGATTCCTTTGCCTAGTCAGGGTCTCGTGTTGCTGGCTAGAAACTTTAGGATTCTCTCTTCTTCTCTGTGGCAAATACTGCTGCAACTTTGACTGGGATTGCATGGAATCCAGAGATCCCTTACTGCGGTATGAACCTTTCAAGTGTGTTAATCCTTCCATTCCTAGATCCCTCGATATCTTTTTTTTTCTTGTGTCTTCTTGAGTTTCTTTCCCCAAAGGTTTGCTAGTTTTTGAATTAACATAGAATTCACCTGTTTTGCTAAGGTTATTCACAGAGATCCTATTCTTCGTAATGGCAAGCTCCTGTTTTTTTGTTTTTTTTTCCTTAGCTTCAGTTTTTCTATTCTTTGCAACTTTTAATTGGTTTTGTTTTGGCACAAGTGCATTGCTGTGCTCACATCTGCTGGCAATGCTCCTGTATTTGCTGTGGAAGTCTGGCCCTGTCCAACGTCCCTTCCCATCTGCCTCTACTCTACCTCGGACGCCTGCACCAGAACAACTGAAGCAGTGGTGAGGAGGCCCAAACCGAGGATTCCACCCAGCCCATACTGGGCCACAGACCCAGAAGGTGCGGACCTCACCACTGCACCACCGGCCGGCCACTTACATGTTCAGTGGCAACGTGCAGTTGAGTGCAACGGGAGTTAAATATACTAGCGAGCCCAACTCTAGCACTGTGTAGATGAGGCTAGGTTGTTTTTCGGGTCCATTGTGATGTCAGAGGATTTGTCATAATTGTGTCTCTGAGGTCCAGCATGCTTCCTGGATACAGGTTTCAGAGCCTGCTTGGAGCAGTCTCATAACTCACCCTTCCCAGTTAGCCCATGCTTGACCTTCGCTGCCGTTTTTTGGCTTGTGAATTTCTCTGACTTTCAAACGTTCCAGCAGAGTCTGTCTAAAGACGGACATCATCTTTCATTGTGGATAATTCAGGTGTGATTTCTGTTCACCTTCCATTTTCTGGGTCCTCTTTTTCTTTTCCATAGTATACTCGTCATGGTCTTTCTCAGCTATCTCCCTTAGACATGCTTATCAGTCCGTTCTCCTTCATTCCAAGGGATTAGTTTGTATTTCTTTAATCGCTGTATGTTCTCTAGGGTGAGGTGTGAGTGCTTTCGTGACTCTTGGTTGTTGTCCTTGAATTTGCACCGGTCACTTGTAGGACTCTTGGCTACCCTAGCCTAGGTCAAACTTAGCACTGAGAACACGTGGTCATGTGGGTTGGTTTGACATCCTGAGATCAGAAACTCCAAATTCGAGGTGGTCCTGGCAACCCCCTTCACGGACACAATGTTTCCAAGACAACTTAGACAAATCGGATGAATTCCACTCTCCAGGAAAGATATTTTTCTGTCTCTTTTCCGGATTTGGGAAGTTTCGAACTTGACCCCTGATCCTTGAACGTTCCCCTAGATTCCGTCCAGATACGGGCTTACTTAATTTTTATAGGGTGTGCCATTTGTTTGCCCTACATCCTCTACCCTGGCCTGTTTATTTTTCTTGAAACACAACTGTAAAGTTCTAATTTTCGTGCAACTTCCTTACATATGGTGTCAAAACACATAATCAATAATCCTTCTACGGCAAGAGGTAGGGGGAGAGAATTTCGATGGAGGCAAACAGAGCACACTAGCCTGGGAGGGCAGCCTTCACGAAGGAACGAAGCCCTGTGGAAGAGGGTGCTTTTCAGCACCCTTGTAGAGCACTTCCAAACAAAGAGACATACCCCAAGCGTGACAGGGCTCCATTCCTTCAAGGCTTCCAAGACATCTCTTGGGACACATTACCATGTGCCCAGTGGGCCCACGTGACACCAGAGCTTCGGAAAAAGAGACTGACCTTCAAAGAATGCTATGGGCCTTGGAAAGGAGGCATCGATTCTTCTCTTCAATGTCCTCAAGACATCTTTCTTGACTTTGCATTATGCTTAAGGCACAAGGGCACTGTAGGTGTGATGAACGCCAAGTCCGGCCACTTGTTTCCAATGAAGTTGCAAGCTTGAATCAGCATGACCTCCCCATAGACTTGAATAGATGACAATGTTCTCCTCTCCGTGCCTGTCCCTCTATTCTCACTTGTGGCCTAGGGTTCCTTTCTTATCCCTTGCATCAGACTCTGTTTTATCTCTTCTAGTTTCTGTGCCTGCTTTCTGTTTGCCAAACCTGTTTCTGGGTATCTGTCCCTTTAATAGCCTAGCCTAGGCCAATCCTCAGACTGTAACCATGCGGCCACCCTGGGGGACATGTTCACCGTGATGTCATAAGCGACCTCAAAATTCGAAGTTGTCCTGACAACCTCCGTGCACACAGAGTTTCACAGCCATCTCAGACCAGTCTGACTCCTCACCCTGTCTAGGTAGGATAGTTTTCCTTTTTCTGCAATTGTTGTCAGTTTCTATCTTTCTCCTTGAACTTCGAAAGGGCTCCTACATTCTCTCTAGACACTGGTTTCACTCCTGTAAGATTATCCTGGGTTTTATCTCTTATATCTTGGGTAGATGGCAAAATGGGTGGACCTTACCCAGAAAAAGTCCTGGACTCCCTCACAAGTTGAAGTTGCCCAGGGAATGTTCTGATGCACAATGATGGTGTCATCTCGTGGCACTCTGCCAATTCCACCTTGGCAGGTCACAAGTTTTCCTTCCTTCTGCCTTTGGGAAGTGTACCAGATACTTCCATAGATTGTAATATTCTTATGGTTCCTTTTCTTGTGCGTATTGATAACGTATCCTCACAATTGCTGCTTATTTATGATCTCTGCCCGCACCATACCATGAAATCTATATTTCCTAACACTACTAATGTGATATGCACTCGTAATGTGAAACAGTGAGGCCCGGGCCGCCCAAGCGGAATGTGGGCACTTACCTGCTCCACCACAGGGCCGGCCCTGAATTGTACTTTTGGACCAACCTTTTGCCTGAACTTGGGAAGACGTGGGCCTGTTTGGATTATTCGTGAAGGTGATTAGTAATAACATCATGGACGGTAACATTTTCCGTTCGTTCATGGGTTCAGGACTGATCATGTTCTCTTCGTAGTATTCCTCTTCACCTATTTGGAATGGTCTGCCTTTCTGTAGCATCTGTAAGCATTTGGAGGTGATTTTCCATCCTTGGAAGTTCACCTTCTGTAAACTCTTTCCGCCCCCAAAGCTTTATGACATCATTCTGGACCCCTTTTTGGATTTTTGATTTGAGGTGAATTTATAGCCATGACCCTGCATTAGAACGTACTATAACTTCCAGATTCACGTCCTCATTGCTTTAGACTTCTGTGTAGCTTACATCATCTTCACCAGTGTAAGACTAATCACAGGCCCTCACCACACACTTGTGCCTAATCTTCTCTTTCACCCTCCGTCACCGCCCCTCTTTGCCTCTGGGAGCCCGCATACAAATGTTCAGTGCCACCTGTTGGTTAGTGCTTGCTTTTTCTTCTCCTTGTAAGTGAGATTCTATGGTATTTGAATTTCTCACTGGGGCTTGTTACACTTCCCCTAAAACCCTCACAGCCATTCTGGTGGTCACAAACGGCTGGATTGCATCATTTGTTCCGGCTGAGTGGTATACCATTGTGTGGCTATAGCCCATCTTCCTTCTCCAATCATCCCTTGCTGGACACCAGGGTGCTTTCCAAGTCTTGGATATCAGGAGTAAGACTGTGGTGAACACAGCCATGCACATGTCTTTATGCGGTAGTCTTTCTGACTTTTTTGGATAAGCAAGCGGCAGATTAATAGCTGGGTCATACGGGACATGGATACTTAAACTTCTGAGGCAGTTCCACACCTTTGGCATCGTGGCTGCACCGGGTTACACTCCCACCAGCAGTGCAGGAGGCTTCCCTTCTCTCCACCTCCTCTCTGACACTTGTTATTTCCTGTCTGCTTCCTTCTAGCCATGCTGACCACAGTGAGCTGCCATGGCCTTGCAGTTTGGATTTGCATTTTCCTGAGACTTCATGATGGTGAACAAGTTTTCATGCACCTACTGGCCCTCTTTCTGTCTTCTTCGGAGAAATCTCTGCTTCCATCATTTGACCAGGTTTTCATTGGCTTGTTTTTTTTCTTGTGGAGACGTGCGAGTTGATTGTATCTTTGGGCTTTTCACCCCTTGTCCGATGTGTGGTTTGCAAACATCCTCTCCCAATTGTTGTGGTGTCTTAGTATTCAGTTGATGGTTTCCTTGAGTGGGCAGAAGTGTGTGCATTTGATGTGGTCCCGTTTGTTTCTTGTTTCCTTTGTTGCCCTTGCCCAGTCAGACATGCTTCTTCCAAATAGGCGGCTCAGACAGATGGCAAAGAGCACTCTGCCTAGGTCTTCTCCTACAAGGTTCACGGTTTCAAGTCTGCCATTCAAGGCTTTAATCCACTTCAGGTGGTGTGTGTGCCAGGTGTAACATCATGGTGTACTCTCGTTGTGTTCCATGTGGCTGTGCAGGCTTCCCAGCACCGTTTATTGTAGAGACTCTCCTTTCTCCGCTGTCTCCACTTGGCTCCCTGGTCCAAAATGGGCTGTCCATGCAAGTTTGAGTTGGGCTCTGGGCTCTCAATTGTTTTGCATGGGTCTTCATGCCTGTTTTGGGGCCCAGACTGTGCCGTTTCGGTACCTAGCGCTTCGTCCTCTATGTTGAAATCAGAAATTGTGACACGTGCTGCTTTGTTCGTTTTCCTGAGGATTCCTTTGCCTAGTCAGGGTCTCGTGTTGCTGGCTAGAAACTTTAGGATTCTCTCTTCTTCTCTGTGGCAAATACTGCTGCAACTTTGACTGGGATTGCATGGAATCCAGAGATCCCTTACTGCGGTATGAACCTTTCAAGTGTGTTAATCCTTCCATTCCTAGATCCCTCGATATCTTTTTTTTTCTTGTGTCTTCTTGAGTTTCTTTCCCCAAAGGTTTGCTAGTTTTTGA
Source organism: Equus asinus (assembly GCF_041296235.1). NCBI lineage: Eukaryota > Metazoa > Chordata > Mammalia > Perissodactyla > Equidae > Equus > Equus asinus. The sequence continues at coordinate 4,105,182 of NC_091818.1, forward strand.
ATTAACATAGAATTCACCTGTTTTGCTAAGGTTATTCACAGAGATCCTATTCTTCGTAATGGCAAGCTCCTGTTTTTTTGTTTTTTTTTCCTTAGCTTCAGTTTTTCTATTCTTTGCAACTTTTAATTGGTTTTGTTTTGGCACAAGTGCATTGCTGTGCTCACATCTGCTGGCAATGCTCCTGTATTTGCTGTGGAAGTCTGGCCCTGTCCAACGTCCCTTCCCATCTGCCTCTACTCTACCTCGGACGCCTGCACCAGAACAACTGAAGCAGTGGTGAGGAGGCCCAAACCGAGGATTCCACCCAGCCCATACTGGGCCACAGACCCAGAAGGTGCGGACCTCACCACTGCACCACCGGCCGGCCACTTACATGTTCAGTGGCAACGTGCAGTTGAGTGCAACGGGAGTTAAATATACTAGCGAGCCCAACTCTAGCACTGTGTAGATGAGGCTAGGTTGTTTTTCGGGTCCATTGTGATGTCAGAGGATTTGTCATAATTGTGTCTCTGAGGTCCAGCATGCTTCCTGGATACAGGTTTCAGAGCCTGCTTGGAGCAGTCTCATAACTCACCCTTCCCAGTTAGCCCATGCTTGACCTTCGCTGCCGTTTTTTGGCTTGTGAATTTCTCTGACTTTCAAACGTTCCAGCAGAGTCTGTCTAAAGACGGACATCATCTTTCATTGTGGATAATTCAGGTGTGATTTCTGTTCACCTTCCATTTTCTGGGTCCTCTTTTTCTTTTCCATAGTATACTCGTCATGGTCTTTCTCAGCTATCTCCCTTAGACATGCTTATCAGTCCGTTCTCCTTCATTCCAAGGGATTAGTTTGTATTTCTTTAATCGCTGTATGTTCTCTAGGGTGAGGTGTGAGTGCTTTCGTGACTCTTGGTTGTTGTCCTTGAATTTGCACCGGTCACTTGTAGGACTCTTGGCTACCCTAGCCTAGGTCAAACTTAGCACTGAGAACACGTGGTCATGTGGGTTGGTTTGACATCCTGAGATCAGAAACTCCAAATTCGAGGTGGTCCTGGCAACCCCCTTCACGGACACAATGTTTCCAAGACAACTTAGACAAATCGGATGAATTCCACTCTCCAGGAAAGATATTTTTCTGTCTCTTTTCCGGATTTGGGAAGTTTCGAACTTGACCCCTGATCCTTGAACGTTCCCCTAGATTCCGTCCAGATACGGGCTTACTTAATTTTTATAGGGTGTGCCATTTGTTTGCCCTACATCCTCTACCCTGGCCTGTTTATTTTTCTTGAAACACAACTGTAAAGTTCTAATTTTCGTGCAACTTCCTTACATATGGTGTCAAAACACATAATCAATAATCCTTCTACGGCAAGAGGTAGGGGGAGAGAATTTCGATGGAGGCAAACAGAGCACACTAGCCTGGGAGGGCAGCCTTCACGAAGGAACGAAGCCCTGTGGAAGAGGGTGCTTTTCAGCACCCTTGTAGAGCACTTCCAAACAAAGAGACATACCCCAAGCGTGACAGGGCTCCATTCCTTCAAGGCTTCCAAGACATCTCTTGGGACACATTACCATGTGCCCAGTGGGCCCACGTGACACCAGAGCTTCGGAAAAAGAGACTGACCTGCAAAGAATGCTATGGGCCTTGGAAAGGAGGCATCGATTCTTCTCTTCAATGTCCTCAAGACATCTTTCTTGACTTTGCATTATGCTTAAGGCACAAGGGCACTGTAGGTGTGATGAACGCCAAGTCCGGCCACTTGTTTCCAATGAAGTTGCAAGCTTGAATCAGCATGACCTCCCCATAGACTTGAATAGATGACAATGTTCTCCTCTCCGTGCCTGTCCCTCTATTCTCACTTGTGGCCTAGGGTTCCTTTCTTATCCCTTGCATCAGACTCTGTTTTATCTCTTCTAGTTTCTGTGCCTGCTTTCTGTTTGCCAAACCTGTTTCTGGGTATCTGTCCCTTTAATAGCCTAGCCTAGGCCAATCCTCAGACTGTAACCATGCGGCCACCCTGGGGGACATGTTCACCGTGATGTCATAAGCGACCTCAAAATTCGAAGTTGTCCTGACAACCTCCGTGCACACAGAGTTTCACAGCCATCTCAGACCAGTCTGACTCCTCACCCTGTCTAGGTAGGATAGTTTTCCTTTTTCTGCAATTGTTGTCAGTTTCTATCTTTCTCCTTGAACTTCGAAAGGGCTCCTACATTCTCTCTAGACACTGGTTTCACTCCTGTAAGATTATCCTGGGTTTTATCTCTTATATCTTGGGTAGATGGCAAAATGGGTGGACCTTACCCAGAAAAAGTCCTGGACTCCCTCACAAGTTGAAGTTGCCCAGGGAATGTTCTGATGCACAATGATGGTGTCATCTCATGGCACTCTGCCAATACCACCTTGGCAGGTCACAAGTTTTCCTTCCTTCTGCCTTTGGGAAGTGTACCAGATACTTCCATAGATTGTAATATTCTTATGGTTCCTTTTCTTGTGCGTATTGATAACGTATCCTCACAATTGCTGCTTATTTATGATCTCTGCCCGCACCATACCATGAAATCTATATTTCCTAACACTACTAATGTGATATGCACTCGTAATGTGAAACAGTGAGGCCCGGGCCGCCCAAGCGGAATGTGGGCACTTACCTGCTCCACCACAGGGCCGGCCCTGAATTGTACTTTTGGACCAACCTTTTGCCTGAACTTGGGAAGACGTGGGCCTGTTTGGATTATTCGTGAAGGTGATTAGTAATAACATCATGGACGGTAACATTTTCCGTTCGTTCATGGGTTTAGGACTGATCATGTTCTCTTCGTAGTATTCCTCTTCACCTATTTGGAATGGTCTGCCTTTCTGTAGCATCTGTAAGCATTTGGAGGTGATTTTCCATCCTTGGAAGTTCACCTTCTGTAAACTCTTTCCGCCCCCAAAGCTTTATGACATCATTCTGGACCCCTTTTTGGATTTTTGATTTGAGGTGAATTTATAGCCATGACCCTGCATTAGAACGTACTATAACTTCCAGATTCACGTCCTCATTGCTTTAGACTTCTGTGTAGCTTACATCATCTTCACCAGTGTAAGACTAATCACAGGCCCTCACCACACACTTGTGCCTAATCTTCTCTTTCACCCTCCGTCACCGCCCCTCTTTGCCTCTGGGAGCCCGCAAACAAATGTTCAGTGCCACCTGTTGGTTAGTGCTTGCTTTTTCTTCTCCTTGTAAGTGAGATTCTATGGTATTTGAATTTCTCACTGGGGCTTGTTACACTTCCCCTAAAACCCTCACAGCCATTCTGGTGGTCACAAATGGCTGGATTGCATCATTTGTTCCGGCTGAGTGGTATACCATTGTGTGGCTATAGCCCATCTTCCTTCTCCAATCATCCCTTGCTGGACACCAGGGTGCTTTCCAAGTCTTGGATATCAGGAGTAAGACTGTGGTGAACACAGCCATGCACATGTCTTTATGCGGTAGTCTTTCTGACTTTTTTGGATAAGCAAGCGGCAGATTAATAGCTGGGTCATACGGGACATGGATACTTAAACTTCTGAGGCAGTTCCACACCTTTGGCATCGTGGCTGCACCGGGTTACACTCCCACCAGCAGTGCAGGAGGCTTCCCTTCTCTCCACCTCCTCTCTGACACTTGTTATTTCCTGTCTGCTTCCTTCTAGCCATGCTGACCACAGTGAGCTGCCATGGCCTTGCAGTTTGGATTTGCATTTTCCTGAGACTTCATGATGGTGAACAAGTTTTCATGCACCTACTGGCCCTCTTTCTGTCTTCTTCGGAGAAATCTCTGCTTCCATCTTTTGACCAGGTTTTCATTGGCTTGTTTTTTTTCTTGTGGAGACGTGCGAGTTGATTGTATCTTTGGGCTTTTCACCCCTTGTCCGATGTGTGGTTTGCAAACATCCTCTCCCAATTGTTGTGGTGTCTTAGTATTCAGTTGATGGTTTCCTTGAGTGGGCAGAAGTGTGTGCATTTGATGTGGTCCCGTTTGTTTCTTGTTTCCTTTGTTGCCCTTGCCCAGTCAGACATGCTTCTTCCAAATAGGCGGCTCAGACAGATGGCAAAGAGCACTCTGCCTAGGTCTTCTCCTACAAGGTTCACGGTTTCAAGTCTGCCATTCAAGGCTTTAATCCACTTCAGGTGGTGTGTGTGCCAAGTGTAACATCATGGCGTACTCTCGTTGTGTTCCATGTGGCTGTGCAGGCTTCCCAGCACCGTTTATTGTAGAGACTCTCCTTTCTCCGCTGTCTCCACTTGGCTCCCTGGTCCAAAATGGGCTGTCCATGTAAGTTTGAGTTGGGCTCTGGGCTCTCAATTGTTTTGCATGGGTCTTCATGCCTGTTTTGGGGCCCAGACTGTGCCGTTTCGGTACCTAGCGCTTCGTCCTCTATGTTGAAATCAGAAATTGTGACACGTGCTGCTTTGTTCGTTTTCCTGAGGATTCCTTTGCCTAGTCAGGGTCTCGCGTTGCTGGCTAGAAACTTTAGGATTCTCTCTTCTTCTCTGTGGCAAATACTGCTGCAACTTTGACTGGGATTGCATGGAATCCAGAGATTCCTTACTGCGGTATGAACCTTTCAAGTGTGTTAATCCTTCCATTCCTAGATCCCTCGATATCTTTTTTTTTCTTGTGTCTTCTTGAGTTTCTTTCCCCAAAGGTTTGCTAGTTTTTGAATTAACATAGAATTCACCTGTTTTGCTAAGGTTATTCACAGAGATCCTATTCTTCGTAATGGCAAGCTCCTGTTTTTTTGTTTTTTTTTTTCCTTAGCTTCAGTTTTTCTATTCTTTGCAACTTTTAATTGGTTTTGTTTTGGCACAAGTGCATTGCTGTGCTCACATCTGCTGGCAATGCTCCTGTATTTGCTGTGGAAGTCTGGCCCTGTCCAACGTCCCTTCCCATCTGCCTCTACTCTACCTCGGACGCCTGCACCAGAACAACTGAAGCAGTGGTGAGGAGGCCCAAACCGAGGATTCCACCCAGCCCATACTGGGCCACAGACCCAGAAGGTGCGGACCTCACCACTGCACCACCGGCCGGCCACTTACATGTTCAGTGGCAACGTGCAGTTGAGTGCAACGGGAGTTAAATATACTAGTGAGCCCAACTCTAGCACTGTGTAGATGAGGCTAGGTTGTTTTTCGGGTCCATTGTGATGTCAGAGGATTTGTCATAATTGTGTCTCTGAGGTCCAGCATGCTTCCTGGATACAGGTTTCAGAGCCTGCTTGGAGCAGTCTCATAACTCACCCTTCCCAGTTAGCCCATGCTTGACCTTCGCTGCCGTTTTTTGGCTTGTGAATTTCTCTGACTTTCAAACGTTCCAGCAGAGTCTGTCTAAAGACGGACATCATCTTTCATTGTGGATAATTCAGGTGTGATTTCTGTTCACCTTCCATTTTCTGGGTCCTCTTTTTCTTTTCCATAGTATACTCGTCATGGTCTTTCTCAGCTATCTCCCTTAGACATGCTTATCAGTCCGTTCTCCTTCATTCCGAGGGATTAGTTTGTATTTCTTTAATCGCTGTATGTTCTCTAGGGTGAGGTGTGAGTGCTTTCGTGACTCTTGGTTGTTGTCCTTGAATTTGCACCGGTCACTTGTAGGACTCTTGGCTACCCTAGCCAAGGTCAAACTAAGCACTGAGAACACGTGGTCATGTGGGTTGGTTTGACATCCTGAGATCAGAAACTCCAAATTCGAGGTGGTCCTGGCAACCCCCTTCACAGACACAATGTTTCCAAGACAACTTAGACAAATCGGATGAATTCCACTCTCCAGGAAAGATATTTTTCTGTCTCTTTTCCGGATTTGGGAAGTTTCGAACTTGACCCCTGATCCTTGAACGTTCCCCTAGATTCCGTCCAGATACGGGCTTACTTAATTTTTATAGGGTGTGCCATTTGTTTGCCCTACATCCTCTACCCTGGCCTGTTTATTTTTCTTGAAACACAACTGTAAAGTTCTAATTTTCGTGCAACTTCCTTACATATGGTGTCAAAACACATAATCAATAATCCTTCTACGGCAAGAGGTAGGGGGAGAGAATTTCGATGGAGGCAAACAGAGCACACTAGCCTGGGAGGGCAGCCTTCACGAAGGAACGAAGCCCTGTGGAAGAGGGTGCTTTTCAGCACCCTTGTAGAGCACTTCCAAACAAAGAGACATACCCCAAGCGTGACAGGGCTCCATTCCTTCAAGGCTTCCAAGACATCTCTTGGGACACATTACCATGTGCCCAGTGGGCCCACGTGACACCAGAGCTTCGGAAAAAGAGACTGACCTGCAAAGAATGCTATGGGCCTTGGAAAGGAGGCATCGATTCTTCTCTTCAATGTCCTCAAGACATCTTTCTTGACTTTGCATTATGCTTAAGGCACAAGGGCACTGTAGGTGTGATGAACGCCAAGTCCGGCCACTTGTTTCCAATGAAGTTGCAAGCTTGAATCAGCATGACCTCCCCATAGACTTGAATAGATGACAATGTTCTCCTCTCCGTGCCTGTCCCTCTATTCTCACTTGTGGCCTAGGGTTCCTTTCTTATCCCTTGCATCAGACTCTGTTTTATCTCTTCTAGTTTCTGTGCCTGCTTTCTGTTTGCCAAACCTGTTTCTGGGTATCTGTCCCTTTAATAGCCTAGCCTAGGCCAATCCTCAGACTGTAACCATGCGGCCACCCTGGGGGACATGTTCACCGTGATGTCATAAGCGACCTCAAAATTCGAAGTTGTCCTGACAACCTCCGTGCACACAGAGTTTCACAGCCATCTCAGACCAGTCTGACTCCTCACCCTGTCTAGGTAGGATAGTTTTCCTTTTTCTGCAATTGTTGTCAGTTTCTATCTTTCTCCTTGAACTTCGAAAGGGCTCCTACATTCTCTCTAGACACTGGTTTCACTCCTGTAAGATTATCCTGGGTTTTATCTCTTATATCTTGGGTAGATGGCAAAATGGGTGGACCTTACCCAGAAAAAGTCCTGGACTCCCTCACAAGTTGAAGTTGCCCAGGGAATGTTCTGATGCACAATGATGGTGTCATCTCGTGGCACTCTGCCAATTCCACCTTGGCAGGTCACAAGTTTTCCTTCCTTCTGCCTTTGGGAAGTGTACCAGATACTTCCATAGATTGTAATATTCTTATGGTTCCTTTTCTTGTGCGTATTGATAACGTATCCTCACAATTGCTGCTTATTTGTGATCTCTGCCCGCACCATACCATGAAATCTATATTTCCTAACACTACTAATGTGATATGCACTCGTAATGTGAAACAGTGAGGCCCGGGCCGCCCAAGCGGAATGTGGGCACTTACCTGCTCCACCACAGGGCCGGCCCTGAATTGTACTTTTGGACCAACCTTTTGCCTGAACTTGGGAAGACGTGGGCCTGTTTGGATTATTCGTGAAGGTGATTAGTAATAACATCATGGACGGTAACATTTTCCGTTCGTTCATGGGTTTAGGACTGATCATGTTCTCTTCGTAGTATTCCTCTTCACCTATTTGGAATGGTCTGCCTTTCTGTAGCATCTGTAAGCATTTGGAGGTGATTTTCCATCCTTGGAAGTTCACCTTCTGTAAACTCTTTCCGCCCCCAAAGCTTTATGACATCATTCTGGACCCCTTTTTGGATTTTTGATTTGAGGTGAATTTATAGCCATGACCCTGCATTAGAACGTACTATAACTTCCAGATTCACGTCCTCATTGCTTTAGACTTCTGTGTAGCTTACATCATCTTCACCAGTGTAAGACTAATCACAGGCCCTCACCACACACTTGTGCCTAATCTTCTCTTTCACCCTCCGTCACCGCCCCTCTTTGCCTCTGGGAGCCCGCATACAAATGTTCAGTGCCACCTGTTGGTTAGTGCTTGCTTTTTCTTCTCCTTGTAAGTGAGATTCTATGGTATTTGAATTTCTCACTGGGGCTTGTTACACTTCCCCTAAAACCCTCACAGCCATTCTGGTGGTCACAAACGGCTGGATTGCATCATTTGTTCCGGCTGAGTGGTATACCATTGTGTGGCTATAGCCCATCTTCCTTCTCCAATCATCCCTTGCTGGACACCAGGGTGCTTTCCAAGTCTTGGATATCAGGAGTAAGACTGTGGTGAACACAGCCATGCACATGTCTTTATGCGGTAGTCTTTCTGACTTTTTTGGATAAGCAAGCGGCAGATTAATAGCTGGGTCATACGGGACATGGATACTTAAACTTCTGAGGCAGTTCCACACCTTTGGCATCGTGGCTGCACCGGGTTACACTCCCACCAGCAGTGCAGGAGGCTTCCCTTCTCTCCACCTCCTCTCTGACACTTGTTATTTCCTGTCTGCTTCCTTCTAGCCATGCTGACCACAGTGAGCTGCCATGGCCTTGCAGTTTGGATTTGCATTTTCCTGAGACTTCATGATGGTGAACAAGTTTTCATGCACCTACTGGCCCTCTTTCTGTCTTCTTCGGAGAAATCTCTGCTTCCATCTTTTGACCAGGTTTTCATTGGCTTGTTTTTTTTCTTGTGGAGACGTGCGAGTTGATTGTATCTTTGGGCTTTTCACCCCTTGTCCGATGTGTGGTTTGCAAACATCCTCTCCCAATTGTTGTGGTGTCTTAGTATTCAGTTGATGGTTTCCTTGAGTGGGCAGAAGTGTGTGCATTTGATGTGGTCCCGTTTGTTTCTTGTTTCCTTTGTTGCCCTTGCCCAGTCAGACATGCTTCTTCCAAATAGGCGGCTCAGACAGATGGCAAAGAGCACTCTGCCTAGGTCTTCTCCTACAAGGTTCACGGTTTCAAGTCTGCCATTCAAGGCTTTAATCCACTTCAGGTGGTGTGTGTGCCAGGTGTAACATCATGGCGTACTCTCGTTGTGTTCCATGTGGCTGTGCAGGCTTCCCAGCACCGTTTATTGTAGAGACTCTCCTTTCTCCGCTGTCTCCACTTGGCTCCCTGGTCCAAAATGGGCTGTCCATGCAAGTTTGAGTTGGGCTCTGGGCTCTCAATTGTTTTGCATGGGTCTTTATGCCTGTTTTGGGGCCCAGACTGTGCCGTTTCGGTACCTAGCGCTTCGTCCTCTATGTTGAAATCAGAAATTGTGACACGTGCTGCTTTGTTCGTTTTCCTGAGGATTCCTTTGCCTAGTCAGGGTCTCGCGTTGCTGGCTAGAAACTTTAGGATTCTCTCTTCTTCTCTGTGGCAAATACTGCTGCAACTTTGACTGGGATTGCATGGAATCCAGAGATTCCTTACTGCGGTATGAACCTTTCAAGTGTGTTAATCCTTCCATTCCTAGATCCCTCGATATCTTTTTTTTTCTTGTGTCTTCTTGAGTTTCTTTCCCCAAAGGTTTGCTAGTTTTTGAATTAACATAGAATTCACCTGTTTTGCTAAGGTTATTCACAGAGATCCTATTCTTCGTAATGGCAAGCTCCTGTTTTTTTGTTTTTTTTTCCTTAGCTTCAGTTTTTCTATTCTTTGCAACTTTTAATTGGTTTTGTTTTGGCACAAGTGCATTGCTGTGCTCACATCTGCTGGCAATGCTCCTGTATTTGCTGTGGAAGTCTGGCCCTGTCCAACGTCCCTTCCCATCTGCCTCTACTCTACCTCGGACGCCTGCACCAGAACAACTGAAGCAGTGGTGAGGAGGCCCAAACCGAGGATTCCACCCAGCCCATACTGGGCCACAGACCCAGAAGGTGCGGACCTCACCACTGCACCACCGGCCGGCCACTTACATGTTCAGTGGCAACGTGCAGTTGAGTGCAACGGGAGTTAAATATACTAGTGAGCCCAACTCTAGCACTGTGTAGATGAGGCTAGGTTGTTTTTCGGGTCCATTGTGATGTCAGAGGATTTGTCATAATTGTGTCTCTGAGGTCCAGCATGCTTCCTGGATACAGGTTTCAGAGCCTGCTTGGAGCAGTCTCATAACTCACCCTTCCCAGTTAGCCCATGCTTGACCTTCGCTGCCGTTTTTTGGCTTGTGAATTTCTCTGACTTTCAAACGTTCCAGCAGAGTCTGTCTAAAGACGGACATCATCTTTCATTGTGGATAATTCAGGTGTGATTTCTGTTCACCTTCCATTTTCTGGGTCCTCTTTTTCTTTTCCATAGTATACTCGTCATGGTCTTTCTCAGCTATCTCCCTTAGACATGCTTATCAGTCCGTTCTCCTTCATTCCAAGGGATTAGTTTGTATTTCTTTAATCGCTGTATGTTCTCTAGGGTGAGGTGTGAGTGCTTTCGTGACTCTTGGTTGTTGTCCTTGAATTTGCACCGGTCACTTGTAGGACTCTTGGCTACCCTAGCCTAGGTCAAACTAAGCACTGAGAACACGTGGTCATGTGGGTTGGTTTGACATCCTGAGATCAGAAACTCCAAATTCGAGGTGGTCCTGGCAACTCCCTTCACGGACACAATGTTTCCAAGACAACTTAGACAAATCGGATGAATTCCACTCTCCAGGAAAGATATTTTTCTGTCTCTTTTCCGGATTTGGGAAGTTTCGAACTTGACCCCTGATCCTTGAACGTTCCCCTAGATTCCGTCCAGATACGGGCTTACTTAATTTTTATAGGGTGTGCCATTTGTTTGCCCTACATCCTCTACCCTGGCCTGTTTATTTTTCTTGAAACACAACTGTAAAGTTCTAATTTTCGTGCAACTTCCTTACATGTGGTGTCAAAACACATAATCAATAATCCTTCTACGGCAAGAGGTAGGGGGAGAGAATTTCGATGGAGGCAAACAGAGCACACTAGCCTGGGAGGGCAGCCTTCACGAAGGAACGAAGCCCTGTGGAAGAGGGTGCTTTTCAGCACCCTTGTAGAGCACTTCCAAACAAAGAGACATACCCCAAGCGTGACAGGGCTCCATTCCTTCAAGGCTTCCAAGACATCTCTTGGGACACATTACCATGTGCCCAGTGGGCCCACGTGACACCAGAGCTTCGGAAAAAGAGACTGACCTGCAAAGAATGCTATGGGCCTTGGAAAGGAGGCATCGATTCTTCTCTTCAATGTCCTCAAGACATCTTTCTTGACTTTGCATTATGCTTAAGGCACAAGGGCACTGTAGGTGTGATGAACGCCAAGTCCGGCCACTTGTTTCCAATGAAGTTGCAAGCTTGAATCAGCATGACCTCCCCATAGACTTGAATAGATGACAATGTTCTCCTCTCCGTGCCTGTCCCTCTATTCTCACTTGTGGCCTAGGGTTCCTTTCTTATCCCTTGCATCAGACTCTGTTTTATCTCTTCTAGTTTCTGTGCCTGCTTTCTGTTTGCCAAACCTGTTTCTGGGTATCTGTCCCTTTAATAGCCTAGCCTAGGCCAATCCTCAGACTGTAACCATGCGGCCACCCTGGGGGACATGTTCACCGTGATGTCATAAGCGACCTCAAAATTCGAAGTTGTCCTGACAACCTCCGTGCACACAGAGTTTCACAGCCATCTCAGACCAGTCTGACTCCTCACCCTGTCTAGGTAGGATAGTTTTCCTTTTTCTGCAATTGTTGTCAGTTTCTATCTTTCTCCTTGAACTTCGAAAGGGCTCCTACATTCTCTCTAGACACTGGTGTCACTCCTGTAAGATTATCCTGGGTTTTATCTCTTATATCTTGGGTAGATGGCAAAATGGGTGGACCTTACCCAGAAAAAGTCCTGGACTCCCTCACAAGTTGAAGTTGCCCAGGGAATGTTCTGATGCACAATGATGGTGTCATCTCGTGGCACTCTGCCAATTCCACCTTGGCAGGTCACAAGTTTTCCTTCCTTCTGCCTTTGGGAAGTGTACCAGATACTTCCATAGATTGTAATATTCTTATGGTTCCTTTTCTTGTGCGTATTGATAACGTATCCTCACAATTGCTGCTTATTTATGATCTCTGCCCGCACCATACCATGAAATCTATATTTCCTAACACTACTAATGTGATATGCACTCGTAATGTGAAACAGTGAGGCCCGGGCCGCCCAAGCGGAATGTGGGCACTTACCTGCTCCACCACAGGGCCGGCCCTGAATTGTACTTTTGGACCAACCTTTTGCCTGAACTTGGGAAGACGTGGGCCTGTTTGGATTATTCGTGAAGGTGATTAGTAATAACATCATGGACGGTAACATTTTCCGTTCGTTCATGGGTTTAGGACTGATCATGTTCTCTTCGTAGTATTCCTCTTCACCTATTTGGAATGGTCTGCCTTTCTGTAGCATCTGTAAGCATTTGGAGGTGATTTTCCATCCTTGGAAGTTCACCTTCTGTAAACTCTTTCCGCCCCCAAAGCTTTATGACATCATTCTGGACCCCTTTTTGGATTTTTGATTTGAGGTGAATTTATAGCCATGACCCTGCATTAGAACGTACTATAACTTCCAGATTCACGTCCTCATTGCTTTAGACTTCTGTGTAGCTTACATCATCTTCACCAGTGTAAGACTAATCACAGGCCCTCACCACACACTTGTGCCTAATCTTCTCTTTCACCCTCCGTCACCGCCCCTCTTTGCCTCTGGGAGCCCGCATACAAATGTTCAGTGCCACCTGTTGGTTAGTGCTTGCTTTTTCTTCTCCTTGTAAGTGAGATTCTATGGTATTTGAATTTCTCACTGGGGCTTGTTACACTTCCCCTAAAACCCTCACAGCCATTCTGGTGGTCACAAACGGCTGGATTGCATCATTTGTTCCGGCTGAGTGGTATACCATTGTGTGGCTATAGCCCATCTTCCTTCTCCAATCATCCCTTGCTGGACACCAGGGTGCTTTCCAAGTCTTGGATATCAGGAGTAAGACTGTGGTGAACACAGCCATGCACATGTCTTTATGCGGTAGTCTTTCTGACTTTTTTGGATAAGCAAGCGGCAGATTAATAGCTGGGTCATACGGGACATGGATACTTAAATTTCTGAGGCAGTTCCACACCTTTGGCATCGTGGCTGCACCGGGTTACACTCCCACCAGCAGTGCAGGAGGCTTCCCTTCTCTGCACCTCCTCTCTGACACTTGTTATTTCCTGTCTGCTTCCTTCTAGCCATGCTGACCACAGTGAGCTGCCACGGCCTTGCAGTTTGGATTTGCATTTTCCAGAGACTTCATGATGGTGAACAAGTTTTCATGCACCTACTGGCCCTCTTTCTGTCTTCTTCGGAGAAATCTCTGCTTCCATCTTTTGACCAGGTTTTCATTGGCTTGTTTTTTTTCTTGTGGAGACGTGCGAGTTGATTGTATCTTTGGGCTTTTCACCCCTTGTCCGATGTGTGGTTTGCAAACATCCTCTCCCAATTGTTGTGGTGTCTTAGTATTCAGTTGATGGTTTCCTTGAGTGGGCAGAAGTGTGTGCATTTGATGTGGTCCCGTTTGTTTCTTGTTTCCTTTGTTGCCCTTGCCCAGTCAGACATGCTTCTTCCAAATAGGCGGCTCAGACAGATGGCAAAGAGCACTCTGCCTAGGTCTTCTCCTACAAGGTTCACGGTTTCAAGTCTGCCATTCAAGGCTTTAATCCACTTCAGGTGGTGTGTGTGCCAAGTGTAACATCATGGCGTACTCTCGTTGTGTTCCATGTGGCTGTGCAGGCTTCCCAGCACCGTTTATTGTAGAGACTCTCCTTTCTCCGCTGTCTCCACTTGGCTCCCTGGTCCAAAATGGGCTGTCCATGTAAGTTTGAGTTGGGCTCTGGGCTCTCAATTGTTTTGCATGGGTCTTCATGCCTGTTTTGGGGCCCAGACTGTGCCGTTTCGGTACCTAGTGCTTCGTCCTCTATGTTGAAATCAGAAATTGTGACACGTGCTGCTTTGTTCGTTTTCCTGAGGATTCCTTTGCCTAGTCAGGGTCTCGCGTTGCTGGCTAGAAACTTTAGGATTCTCTCTTCTTCTCTGTGGCAAATACTGCTGCAACTTTGACTGGGATTGCATGGAATCCAGAGATCCCTTACTGCGGTATGAACCTTTCAAGTGTGTTAATCCTTCCATTCCTAGATCCCTCGATATCTTTTTTTTTCTTGTGTCTTCTTGAGTTTCTTTCCCCAAAGGTTTGCTAGTTTTTGAATTAACATAGAATTCACCTGTTTTGCTAAGGTTATTCACAGAGATCCTATTCTTCGTAATGGCAAGCTCCTGTTTTTTTGTTTTTTTTTTTCCTTAGCTTCAGTTTTTCTATTCTTTGCAACTTTTAATTGGTTTTGTTTTGGCACAAGTGCATTGCTGTGCTCACATCTGCTGGCAATGCTCCTGTATTTGCTGTGGAAGTCTGGCCCTGTCCAACGTCCCTTCCCATCTGCCTCTACTCTACCTCGGACGCCTGCACCAGAACAACTGAAGCAGTGGTGAGGAGGCCCAAACCGAGGATTCCACCCAGCCCATACTGGGCCACAGACCCAGAAGGTGCGGACCTCACCACTGCACCACCGGCCGGCCACTTACATGTTCAGTGGCAACGTGCAGTTGAGTGCAACGGGAGTTAAATATACTAGTGAGCCCAACTCTAGCACTGTGTAGATGAGGCTAGGTTGTTTTTCGGGTCCATTGTGATGTCAGAGGATTTGTCATAATTGTGTCTCTGAGGTCCAGCATGCTTCCTGGATACAGGTTTCAGAGCCTGCTTGGAGCAGTCTCATAACTCACCCTTCCCAGTTAGCCCATGCTTGACCTTCGCTGCCGTTTTTTGGCTTGTGAATTTCTCTGACTTTCAAACGTTCCAGCAGAGTCTGTCTAAAGACGGACATCATCTTTCATTGTGGATAATTCAGGTGTGATTTCTGTTCACCTTCCATTTTCTGGGTCCTCTTTTTCTTTTCCATAGTATACTCGTCATGGTCTTTCTCAGCTATCTCCCTTAGACATGCTTATCAGTCCGTTCTCCTTCATTCCGAGGGATTAGTTTGTATTTCTTTAATCGCTGTATGTTCTCTAGGGTGAGGTGTGAGTGCTTTCGTGACTCTTGGTTGTTGTCCTTGAATTTGCACCGGTCACTTGTAGGACTCTTGGCTACCCTAGCCTAGGTCAAACTAAGCACTGAGAACACGTGGTCATGTGGGTTGGTTTGACATCCTGAGATCAGAAACTCCAAATTCGAGGTGGTCCTGGCAACCCCCTTCACGGACACAATGTTTCCAAGACAACTTAGACAAATCGGATGAATTCCACTCTCCAGGAAAGATATTTTTCTGTCTCTTTTCCGGATTTGGGAAGTTTCGAACTTGACCCCTGATCCTTGAACGTTCCCCTAGATTCCGTCCAGATACGGGCTTACTTAATTTTTATAGGGTGTGCCATTTGTTTGCCCTACATCCTCTACCCTGGCCTGTTTATTTTTCTTGAAACACAACTGTAAAGTTCTAATTTTCGTGCAACTTCCTTACATATGGTGTCAAAACACATAATCAATAATCCTTCTACGGCAAGAGGTAGGGGGAGAGAATTTCGATGGAGGCAAACAGAGCACACTAGCCTGGGAGGGCAGCCTTCACGAAGGAACGAAGCCCTGTGGAAGAGGGTGCTTTTCAGCACCCTTGTAGAGCACTTCCAAACAAAGAGACATACCCCAAGCGTGACAGGGCTCCATTCCTTCAAGGCTTCCAAGACATCTCTTGGGACACATTACCATGTGCCCAGTGGGCCCACGTGACACCAGAGCTTCGGAAAAAGAGACTGACCTGCAAAGAATGCTATGGGCCTTGGAAAGGAGGCATCGATTCTTCTCTTCAATGTCCTCAAGACATCTTTCTTGACTTTGCATTATGCTTAAGGCACAAGGGCACTGTAGGTGTGATGAACGCCAAGTCCGGCCACTTGTTTCCAATGAAGTTGCAAGCTTGAATCAGCATGACCTCCCCATAGACTTGAATAGATGACAATGTTCTCCTCTCCGTGCCTGTCCCTCTATTCTCACTTGTGGCCTAGGGTTCCTTTCTTATCCCTTGCATCAGACTCTGTTTTATCTCTTCTAGTTTCTGTGCCTGCTTTCTGTTTGCCAAACCTGTTTCTGGGTATCTGTCCCTTTAATAGCCTAGCCTAGGCCAATCCTCAGACTGTAACCATGCGGCCACCCTGGGGGACATGTTCACCGTGATGTCATAAGCGACCTCAAAATTCGAAGTTGTCCTGACAACCTCCGTGCACACAGAGTTTCACAGCCATCTCAGACCAGTCTGACTCCTCACCCTGTCTAGGTAGGATAGTTTTCCTTTTTCTGCAATTGTTGTCAGTTTCTATCTTTCTCCTTGAACTTCGAAAGGGCTCCTACATTCTCTCTAGACACTGGTTTCACTCCTGTAAGATTATCCTGGGTTTTATCTCTTATATCTTGGGTAGATGGCAAAATGGGTGGACCTTACCCAGAAAAAGTCCTGGACTCCCTCACAAGTTGAAGTTGCCCAGGGAATGTTCTGATGCACAATGATGGTGTCATCTCGTGGCACTCTGCCAATTCCACCTTGGCAGGTCACAAGTTTTCCTTCCTTCTGCCTTTGGGAAGTGTACCAGATACTTCCATAGATTGTAATATTCTTATGGTTCCTTTTCTTGTGCGTATTGATAACGTATCCTCACAATTGCTGCTTATTTATGATCTCTGCCCGCACCATACCATGAAATCTATATTTCCTAACACTACTAATGTGATATGCACTCGTAATGTGAAACAGTGAGGCCCGGGCCGCCCAAGCGGAATGTGGGCACTTACCTGCTCCACCACAGGGCCGGCCCTGAATTGTACTTTTGGACCAACCTTTTGCCTGAACTTGGGAAGACGTGGGCCTGTTTGGATTATTCGTGAAGGTGATTAGTAATAACATCATGGACGGTAACATTTTCCGTTCGTTCATGGGTTTAGGACTGATCATGTTCTCTTCGTAGTATTCCTCTTCACCTATTTGGAATGGTCTGCCTTTCTGTAGCATCTGTAAGCATTTGGAGGTGATTTTCCATCCTTGGAAGTTCACCTTCTGTAAACTCTTTCCGCCCCCAAAGCTTTATGACATCATTCTGGACCCCTTTTTGGATTTTTGATTTGAGGTGAATTTATAGCCATGACCCTGCATTAGAACGTACTATAACTTCCAGATTCACGTCCTCATTGCTTTAGACTTCTGTGTAGCTTACATCATCTTCACCAGTGTAAGAGTAATCACAGGCCCTCACCACACACTTGTGCCTAATCTTCTCTTTCACCCTCCGTCACCGCCCCTCTTTGCCTCTGGGAGCCCGCATACAAATGTTCAGTGCCACCTGTTGGTTAGTGCTTGCTTTTTCTTCTCCTTGTAAGTGAGATTCTATGGTATTTGAATTTCTCACTGGGGCTTGTTACACTTCCCCTAAAACCCTCACAGCCATTCTGGTGGTCACAAACGGCTGGATTGCATCATTTGTTCCGGCTGAGTGGTATACCATTGTGTGGCTATAGCCCATCTTCCTTCTCCAATCATCCCTTGCTGGACACCAGGCTGCTTTCCAAGTCTTGGATATCAGGAGTAAGACTGTGGTGAACACAGCCATGCACATGTCTTTATGCGGTAGTCTTTCTGACTGTTTTGGATAAGCAAGCGGCAGATTAATAGCTGGGTCATACGGGACATGGATACTTAAACTTCTGAGGCAGTTCCACACCTTTGGCATCGTGGCTGCACCGGGTTACACTCCCACCAGCAGTGCAGGAGGCTTCCCTTCTCTCCACCTCCTCTCTGACACTTGTTATTTCCTGTCTGCTTCCTTCTAGCCATGCTGACCACAGTGAGCTGCCACGGCCTTGCAGTTTGGATTTGCATTTTCCAGAGACTTCATGATGGTGAACAAGTTTTCATGCACCTACTGGCCCTCTTTCTGTCTTCTTCGGAGAAATCTCTGCTTCCATCTTTTGACCAGGTTTTCATTGGCTTGTTTTTTTTCTTGTGGAGACGTGCGAGTTGATTGTATCTTTGGGCTTTTCACCCCTTGTCCGATGTGTGGTTTGCAAACATCCTCTCCCAATTGTTGTGGTGTCTTAGTATTCAGTTGATGGTTTCCTTGAGTGGGCAGAAGTGTGTGCATTTGATGTGGTCCCGTTTGTTTCTTGTTTCCTTTGTTGCCCTTGCCCAGTCAGACATGCTTCTTCCAAATAGGCGGCTCAGACAGATGGCAAAGAGCACTCTGCCTAGGTCTTCTCCTACAAGGTTCACGGTTTCAAGTCTGCCATTCAAGGCTTTAATCCACTTCAGGTGGTGTGTGTGCCAAGTGTAACATCATGGCGTACTCTCGTTGTGTTCCATGTGGCTGTGCAGGCTTCCCAGCACCGTTTATTGTAGAGACTCTCCTTTCTCCGCTGTCTCCACTTGGCTCCCTGGTCCAAAATGGGCTGTCCATGTAAGTTTGAGTTGGGCTCTGGGCTCTCAATTGTTTTGCATGGGTCTTCATGCCTGTTTTGGGGCCCAGACTGTGCCGTTTCGGTACCTAGCGCTTCGTCCTCTATGTTGAAATCAGAAATTGTGACACGTGCTGCTTTGTTCGTTTTCCTGAGGATTCCTTTGCCTAGTCAGGGTCTCGCGTTGCTGGCTAGAAACTTTAGGATTCTCTCTTCTTCTCTGTGGCAAATACTGCTGCAACTTTGACTGGGATTGCATGGAATCCAGAGATCCCTTACTGCGGTATGAACCTTTCAAGTGTGTTAATCCTTCCATTCCTAGATCCCTCGATATCTTTTTTTTTCTTGTGTCTTCTTGAGTTTCTTTCCCCAAAGGTTTGCTAGTTTTTGAATTAACATAGAATTCACCTGTTTTGCTAAGGTTATTCACAGAGATCCTATTCTTCGTAATGGCAAGCTCCTGTTTTTTTGTTTTTTTTTTTCCTTAGCTTCAGTTTTTCTATTCTTTGCAACTTTTAATTGGTTTTGTTTTGGCACAAGTGCATTGCTGTGCTCACATCTGCTGGCAATGCTCCTGTATTTGCTGTGGAAGTCTGGCCCTGTCCAACGTCCCTTCCCATCTGCCTCTACTCTACCTCGGACGCCTGCACCAGAACAACTGAAGCAGTGGTGAGGAGGCCCAAACCGAGGATTCCACCCAGCCCATACTGGACCACAGACCCAGAAGGTGCGGACCTCACCACTGCACCACCGGCCGGCCACTTACATGTTCAGTGGCAACGTGCAGTTGAGTGCAACGGGAGTTAAATATACTAGTGAGCCCAACTCTAGCACTGTGTAGATGAGGCTAGGTTGTTTTTCGGGTCCATTGTGATGTCAGAGGATTTGTCATAATTGTGTCTCTGAGGTCCAGCATGCTTCCTGGATACAGGTTTCAGAGCCTGCTTGGAGCAGTCTCATAACTCACCCTTCCCAGTTAGCCCATGCTTGACCTTCGCTGCCGTTTTTTGGCTTGTGAATTTCTCTGACTTTCAAACGTTCCAGCAGAGTCTGTCTAAAGACGGACATCATCTTTCATTGTGGATAATTCAGGTGTGATTTCTGTTCACCTTCCATTTTCTGGGTCCTCTTTTTCTTTTCCATAGTATACTCGTCATGGTCTTTCTCAGCTATCTCCCTTAGACATGCTTATCAGTCCGTTCTCCTTCATTCCGAGGGATTAGTTTGTATTTCTTTAATCGCTGTATGTTCTCTAGGGTGAGGTGTGAGTGCTTTCGTGACTCTTGGTTGTTGTCCTTGAATTTGCACCGGTCACTTGTAGGACTCTTGGCTACCCTAGCCAAGGTCAAACTAAGCACTGAGAACACGTGGTCATGTGGGTTGGTTTGACATCCTGAGATCAGAAACTCCAAATTCGAGGTGGTCCTGGCAACCCCCTTCACAGACACAATGTTTCCAAGACAACTTAGACAAATCGGAT
Source organism: Equus asinus (assembly GCF_041296235.1). Taxonomy (NCBI): domain Eukaryota; kingdom Metazoa; phylum Chordata; class Mammalia; order Perissodactyla; family Equidae; genus Equus; species Equus asinus. Next base: position 4,124,983 of record NC_091818.1, read on the forward strand.
GAATTCCACTCTCCAGGAAAGATATTTTTCTGTCTCTTTTCCGGATTTGGGAAGTTTCGAACTTGACCCCTGATCCTTGAACGTTCCCCTAGATTCCGTCCAGATACGGGCTTACTTAATTTTTATAGGGTGTGCCATTTGTTTGCCCTACATCCTCTACCCTGGCCTGTTTATTTTTCTTGAAACACAACTGTAAAGTTCTAATTTTCGTGCAACTTCCTTACATGTGGTGTCAAAACACATAATCAATAATCCTTCTACGGCAAGAGGTAGGGGGAGAGAATTTCGATGGAGGCAAACAGAGCACACTAGCCTGGGAGGGCAGCCTTCACGAAGGAACGAAGCCCTGTGGAAGAGGGTGCTTTTCAGCACCCTTGTAGAGCACTTCCAAACAAAGAGACATACCCCAAGCGTGACAGGGCTCCATTCCTTCAAGGCTTCCAAGACATCTCTTGGGACACATTACCATGAGCCCAGTGGGCCCACGTGACACCAGAGCTTCGGAAAAAGAGACTGACCTGCAAAGAATGCTATGGGCCTTGGAAAGGAGGCATCGATTCTTCTCTTCAATGTCCTCAAGACATCTTTCTTGACTTTGCATTATGCTTAAGGCACAAGGGCACTGTAGGTGTGATGAACGCCAAGTCCGGCCACTTGTTTCCAATGAAGTTGCAAGCTTGAATCAGCATGACCTCCCCATAGACTTGAATAGATGACAATGTTCTCCTCTCCGTGCCTGTCCCTCTATTCTCACTTGTGGCCTAGGGTTCCTTTCTTATCCCTTGCATCAGACTCTGTTTTATCTCTTCTAGTTTCTGTGCCTGCTTTCTGTTTGCCAAACCTGTTTCTGGGTATCCGTCCCTTTAATAGCCTAGCCTAGGCCAATCCTCAGACTGTAACCATGCGGCCACCCTGGGGGACATGTTCACCGTGATGTCATAAGCGACCTCAAAATTCGAAGTTGTCCTGACAACCTCCGTGCACACAGAGTTTCACAGCCATCTCAGACCAGTCTGACTCCTCACCCTGTCTAGGTAGGATAGTTTTCCTTTTTCTGCAATTGTTGTCAGTTTCTATCTTTCTCCTTGAACTTCGAAAGGGCTCCTACATTCTCTCTAGACACTGGTTTCACTCCTGTAAGATTATCCTGGGTTTTATCTCTTATATCTTGGGTAGATGGCAAAATGGGTGGACCTTACCCAGAAAAAGTCCTGGACTCCCTCACAAGTTGAAGTTGCCCAGGGAATGTTCTGATGCACAATGATGGTGTCATCTCGTGGCACTCTGCCAATTCCACCTTGGCAGGTCACAAGTTTTCCTTCCTTCTGCCTTTGGGAAGTGTACCAGATACTTCCATAGATTGTAATATTCTTATGGTTCCTTTTCTTGTGCGTATTGATAACGTATCCTCACAATTGCTGCTTATTTATGATCTCTGCCCGCACCATACCATGAAATCTATATTTCCTAACACTACTAATGTGATATGCACTCGTAATGTGAAACAGTGAGGCCCGGGCCGCCCAAGCGGAATGTGGGCACTTACCTGCTCCACCACAGGGCCGGCCCTGAATTGTACTTTTGGACCAACCTTTTGCCTGAACTTGGGAAGACGTGGGCCTGTTTGGATTATTCGTGAAGGTGATTAGTAATAACATCATGGACGGTAACATTTTCCGTTCGTTCATGGGTTCAGGACTGATCATGTTCTCTTCGTAGTATTCCTCTTCAACTATTTGGAATGGTCTGCCTTTCTGTAGCATCTGTAAGCATTTGGAGGTGATTTTCCATCCTTGGAAGTTCACCTTCTGTAAACTCTTTCCGCCCCCAAAGCTTTATGACATCATTCTGGACCCCTTTTTGGATTTTTGATTTGAGGTGAATTTATAGCCATGACCCTGCATTAGAACGTACTATAACTTCCAGATTCACATCCTCATTGCTTTAGACTTCTGTGTAGCTTACATCATCTTCACCAGTGTAAGACTAATCACAGGCCCTCACCACACACTTGTGCCTAATCTTCTCTTTCACCCTCCGTCACCGCCCCTCTTTGCCTCTGGGAGCCCGCATACAAATGTTCAGTGCCACCTGTTGGTTAGTGCTTGCTTTTTCTTCTCCTTGTAAGTGAGATTCTATGGTATTTGAATTTCTCACTGGGGCTTGTTACACTTCCCCTAAAACCCTCACAGCCATTCTGGTGGTCACAAATGGCTGGATTGCATCATTTGTTCCGGCTGAGTGGTATACCATTGTGTGGCTATAGCCCATCTTCCTTCTCCAATCATCCCTTGCTGGACACCAGGCTGCTTTCCAAGTCTTGGATATCAGGAGTAAGACTGTGGTGAACACAGCCATGCACATGTCTTTATGCGGTAGTCTTTCTGACTTTTTTGGATAAGCAAGCGGCAGATTAATAGCTGGGTCATACGGGACATGGATACTTAAATTTCTGAGGCAGTTCCACACCTTTGGCATCGTGGCTGCACCGGGTTACACTCCCACCAGCAGTGCAGGAGGCTTCCCTTCTCTCCACCTCCTCTCTGACACTTGTTATTTCCTGTCTGCTTCCTTCTAGCCATGCTGACCACAGTGAGCTGCCATGGCCTTGCAGTTTGGATTTGCATTTTCCTGAGACTTAATGATGGTGAACAAGTTTTCATGCACCTACTGGCCCTCTTTCTGTCTTCTTCGGAGAAATCTCTGCTTCCATCTTTTGACCAGGTTTTCATTGGCTTGTTTTTTTTCTTGTGGAGACGTGCGAGTTGATTGTATCTTTGGGCTTTTCACCCCTTGTCCGATGTGTGGTTTGCAAACATCCTCTCCCAATTGTTGTGGTGTCTTAGTATTCAGTTGATGGTTTCCTTGAGTGGGCAGAAGTGTGTGCATTTGATGTGGTCCCGTTTGTTTCTTGTTTCCTTTGTTGCCCTTGCCCAGTCAGACATGCTTCTTCCAAATAGGCGGCTCAGACAGATGGCAAAGAGCACTCTGCCTAGGTCTTCTCCTACAAGGTTCACGGTTTCAAGTCTGCCATTCAAGGCTTTAATCCACTTCAGGTGGTGTGTGTGCCAGGTGTAACATCATGGTGTACTCTCGTTGTGTTCCATGTGGCTGTGCAGGCTTCCCAGCACCGTTTATTGTAGAGACTCTCCTTTCTCCGCTGTCTCCACTTGGCTCCCTGGTCCAAAATGGGCTGTCCATGTAAGTTTGAGTTGGGCTCTGGGCTCTCAATTGTTTTGCATGGGTCTTCATGCCTGTTTTGGGGCCCAGACTGTGCCGTTTCGGTACCTAGCGCTTCGTCCTCTATGTTGAAATCAGAAATTGTGACACGTGCTGCTTTGTTCGTTTTCCTGAGGATTCCTTTGCCTAGTCAGGGTCTCGCGTTGCTGGCTAGAAACTTTAGGATTCTCTCTTCTTCTCTGTGGCAAATACTGCTGCAACTTTGACTGGGATTGCATGGAATCCAGAGATTCCTTACTGCGGTATGAACCTTTCAAGTGTGTTAATCCTTCCATTCCTAGATCCCTCGATATCTTTTTTTTTCTTGTGTCTTCTTGAGTTTCTTTCCCCAAAGGTTTGCTAGTTTTTGAATTAACATAGAATTCACCTGTTTTGCTAAGGTTATTCACAGAGATCCTATTCTTCGTAATGGCAAGCTCCTGTTTTTTTGTTTTTTTTTTCCTTAGCTTCAGTTTTTCTATTCTTTGCAACTTTTAATTGGTTTTGTTTTGGCACAAGTGCATTGCTGTGCTCACATCTGCTGGCAATGCTCCTGTATTTGCTGTGGAAGTCTGGCCCTGTCCAACGTCCCTTCCCATCTGCCTCTACTCTACCTCGGACGCCTGCACCAGAACAACTGAAGCAGTGGTGAGGAGGCCCAAACCGAGGATTCCACCCAGCCCATACTGGGCCACAGACCCAGAAGGTGCGGACCTCACCACTGCACCACCGGCCGGCCACTTACATGTTCAGTGGCAACGTGCAGTTGAGTGCAACGGGAGTTAAATATACTAGTGAGCCCAACTCTAGCACTGTGTAGATGAGGCTAGGTTGTTTTTCGGGTCCATTGTGATGTCAGAGGATTTGTCATAATTGTGTCTCTGAGGTCCAGCATGCTTCCTGGATACAGGTTTCAGAGCCTGCTTGGAGCAGTCTCATAACTCACCCTTCCCAGTTAGCCCATGCTTGACCTTCGCTGCCGTTTTTCGGCTTGTGAATTTCTCTGACTTTCAAACGTTCCAGCAGAGTCTGTCTAAAGACGGACATCATCTTTCATTGTGGATAATTCAGGTGTGATTTCTGTTCACCTTCCATTTTCTGGGTCCTCTTTTTCTTTTCCATAGTATACTCGTCATGGTCTTTCTCAGCTATCTCCCTTAGACATGCTTATCAGTCCGTTCTCCTTCATTCCAAGGGATTAGTTTGTATTTCTTTAATCGCTGTATGTTCTCTAGGGTGAGGTGTGAGTGCTTTCGTGACTCTTGGTTGTTGTCCTTGAATTTGCACCGGTCACTTGTAGGACTCTTGGCTACCCTAGCCTAGGTCAAACTTAGCACTGAGAACACGTGGTCATGTGGGTTGGTTTGACATCCTGAGATCAGAAACTCCAAATTCGAGGTGGTCCTGGCAACCCCCTTCACGGACACAATGTTTCCAAGACAACTTAGACAAATCGGATGAATTCCACTCTCCAGGAAAGATATTTTTCTGTCTCTTTTCCGGATTTGGGAAGTTTCGAACTTGACCCCTGATCCTTGAACGTTCCCCTAGATTCCGTCCAGATACGGGCTTACTTAATTTTTATAGGGTGTGCCATTTGTTTGCCCTACATCCTCTACCCTGGCCTGTTTATTTTTCTTGAAACACAACTGTAAAGTTCTAATTTTCGTGCAACTTCCTTACATATGGTGTCAAAACACATAATCAATAATCCTTCTACGGCAAGAGGTAGGGGGAGAGAATTTCGATGGAGGCAAACAGAGCACACTAGCCTGGGAGGGCAGCCTTCACGAAGGAACGAAGCCCTGTGGAAGAGGGTGCTTTTCAGCACCCTTGTAGAGCACTTCCAAACAAAGAGACATACCCCAAGCGTGACAGGGCTCCATTCCTTCAAGGCTTCCAAGACATCTCTTGGGACACATTACCATGTGCCCAGTGGGCCCACGTGACACCAGAGCTTCGGAAAAAGAGACTGACCTGCAAAGAATGCTATGGGCCTTGGAAAGGAGGCATCGATTCTTCTCTTCAATGTCCTCAAGACATCTTTCTTGACTTTGCATTATGCTTAAGGCACAAGGGCACTGTAGGTGTGATGAACGCCAAGTCCGGCCACTTGTTTCCAATGAAGTTGCAAGCTTGAATCAGCATGACCTCCCCATAGACTTGAATAGATGACAATGTTCTCCTCTCCGTGCCTGTCCCTCTATTCTCACTTGTGGCCTAGGGTTCCTTTCTTATCCCTTGCATCAGACTCTGTTTTATCTCTTCTAGTTTCTGTGCCTGCTTTCTGTTTGCCAAACCTGTTTCTGGGTGTCTGTCCCTTTAATAGCCTAGCCTAGGCCAATCCTCAGACTGTAACCATGCGGCCACCCTGGGGGACATGTTCACCGTGATGTCATAAGCGACCTCAAAATTCGAAGTTGTCCTGACAACCTCCGTGCACACAGAGTTTCACAGCCATCTCAGACCAGTCTGACTCCTCACCCTGTCTAGGTAGGATAGTTTTCCTTTTTCTGCAATTGTTGTCAGTTTCTATCTTTCTCCTTGAACTTCGAAAGGGCTCCTACATTCTCTCTAGACACTGGTTTCACTCCTGTAAGATTATCCTGGGTTTTATCTCTTATATCTTGGGTAGATGGCAAAATGGGTGGACCTTACCCAGAAAAAGTCCTGGACTCCCTCACAAGTTGAAGTTGCCCAGGGAATGTTCTGATGCACAATGATGGTGTCATCTCGTGGCACTCTGCCAATTCCACCTTGGCAGGTCACAAGTTTTCCTTCCTTCTGCCTTTGGGAAGTGTACCAGATACTTCCATAGATTGTAATATTCTTATGGTTCCTTTTCTTGTGCGTATTGATAACGTATCCTCACAATTGCTGCTTATTTGTGATCTCTGCCCGCACCATACCATGAAATCTATATTTCCTAACACTACTAATGTGATATGCACTCGTAATGTGAAACAGTGAGGCCTGGGCCGCCCAAGCGGAATGTGGGCACTTACCTGCTCCACCACAGGGCCGGCCCTGAATTGTACTTTTGGACCAACCTTTTGCCTGAACTTGGGAAGACGTGGGCCTGTTTGGATTATTCGTGAAGGTGATTAGTAATAACATCATGGACGGTAACATTTTCCGTTCGTTCATGGGTTTAGGACTGATCATGTTCTCTTCGTAGTATTCCTCTTCACCTATTTGGAATGGTCTGCCTTTCTGTAGCATCTGTAAGCATTTGGAGGTGATTTTCCATCCTTGGAAGTTCACCTTCTGTAAACTCTTTCCGCCCCCAAAGCTTTATGACATCATTCTGGACCCCTTTTTGGATTTTTGATTTGAGGTGAATTTATAGCCATGACCCTGCATTAGAACGTACTATAACTTCCAGATTCACGTCCTCATTGCTTTAGACTTCTGTGTAGCTTACATCATCTTCACCAGTGTAAGACTAATCACAGGCCCTCACCACACACTTGTGCCTAATCTTCTCTTTCACCCTCCGTCACCGCCCCTCTTTGCCTCTGGGAGCCCGCATACAAATGTTCAGTGCCACCTGTTGGTTAGTGCTTGCTTTTTCTTCTCCTTGTAAGTGAGATTCTATGGTATTTGAATTTCTCACTGGGGCTTGTTACACTTCCCCTAAAACCCTCACAGCCATTCTGGTGGTCACAAACGGCTGGATTGCATCATTTGTTCCGGCTGAGTGGTATACCATTGTGTGGCTATAGCCCATCTTCCTTCTCCAATCATCCCTTGCTGGACACCAGGCTGCTTTCCAAGTCTTGGATATCAGGAGTAAGACTGTGGTGAACACAGCCATGCACATGTCTTTATGCGGTAGTCTTTCTGACTGTTTTGGATAAGCAAGCGGCAGATTAATAGCTGGGTCATACGGGACATGGATACTTAAACTTCTGAGGCAGTTCCACACCTTTGGCATCGTGGCTGCACCGGGTTACACTCCCACCAGCAGTGCAGGAGGCTTCCCTTCTCTCCACCTCCTCTCTGACACTTGTTATTTCCTGTCTGCTTCCTTCTAGCCATGCTGACCACAGTGAGCTGCCATGGCCTTGCAGTTTGGATTTGCATTTTCCTGAGACTTCATGATGGTGAACAAGTTTTCATGCACCTACTGGCCCTCTTTCTGTCTTCTTCGGAGAAATCTCTGCTTCCATCTTTTGACCAGGTTTTCATTGGCTTGTTTTTTTTCTTGTGGAGACGTGCGAGTTGATTGTATCTTTGGGCTTTTCACCCCTTGTCCGATGTGTGGTTTGCAAACATCCTCTCCCAATTGTTGTGGTGTCTTAGTATTCAGTTGATGGTTTCCTTGAGTGGGCAGAAGTGTGTGCATTTGATGTGGTCCCGTTTGTTTCTTGTTTCCTTTGTTGCCCTTGCCCAGTCAGACATGCTTCTTCCAAATAGGCAGCTCAGACAGATGGCAAAGAGCACTCTGCCTAGGTCTTCTCCTACAAGGTTCACGGTTTCAAGTCTGCCATTCAAGGCTTTAATCCACTTCAGGTGGTGTGTGTGCCAGGTGTAACATCATGGTGTACTCTCGTTGTGTTCCATGTGGCTGTGCAGGCTTCCCAGCACCGTTTATTGTAGAGACTCTCCTTTCTCCGCTGTCTCCACTTGGCTCCCTGGTCCAAAATGGGCTGTCCATGTAAGTTTGAGTTGGGCTCTGGGCTCTCAATTGTTTTGCATGGGTCTTCATGCCTGTTTTGGGGCCCAGACTGTGCCGTTTCGGTACCTAGCGCTTCGTCCTCTATGTTGAAATCAGAAATTGTGACACGTGCTGCTTTGTTCGTTTTCCTGAGGATTCCTTTGCCTAGTCAGGGTCTCGCGTTGCTGGCTAGAAACTTTAGGATTCTCTCTTCTTCTCTGTGGCAAATACTGCTGCAACTTTGACTGGGATTGCATGGAATCCAGAGATTCCTTACTGCGGTATGAACCTTTCAAGTGTGTTAATCCTTCCATTCCTAGATCCCTCGATATCTTTTTTTTTCTTGTGTCTTCTTGAGTTTCTTTCCCCAAAGGTTTGCTAGTTTTTGAATTAACATAGAATTCACCTGTTTTGCTAAGGTTATTCACAGAGATCCTATTCTTCGTAATGGCAAGCTCCTGTTTTTTTGTTTTTTTTTTCCTTAGCTTCAGTTTTTCTATTCTTTGCAACTTTTAATTGGTTTTGTTTTGGCACAAGTGCATTGCTGTGCTCACATCTGCTGGCAATGCTCCTGTATTTGCTGTGGAAGTCTGGCCCTGTCCAACGTCCCTTCCCATCTGCCTCTACTCTACCTCGGACGCCTGCACCAGAACAACTGAAGCAGTGGTGAGGAGGCCCAAACCGAGGATTCCACCCAGCCCATACTGGGCCACAGACCCAGAAGGTGCGGACCTCACCACTGCACCACCGGCCGGCCACTTACATGTTCAGTGGCAACGTGCAGTTGAGTGCAACGGGAGTTAAATATACTAGTGAGCCCAACTCTAGCACTGTGTAGATGAGGCTAGGTTGTTTTTCGGGTCCATTGTGATGTCAGAGGATTTGTCATAATTGTGTCTCTGAGGTCCAGCATGCTTCCTGGATACAGGTTTCAGAGCCTGCTTGGAGCAGTCTCATAACTCACCCTTCCCAGTTAGCCCATGCTTGACCTTCGCTGCCGTTTTTCGGCTTGTGAATTTCTCTGACTTTCAAACGTTCCAGCAGAGTCTGTCTAAAGACGGACATCATCTTTCATTGTGGATAATTCAGGTGTGATTTCTGTTCACCTTCCATTTTCTGGGTCCTCTTTTTCTTTTCCATAGTATACTCGTCATGGTCTTTCTCAGCTATCTCCCTTAGACATGCTTATCAGTCCGTTCTCCTTCATTCCAAGGGATTAGTTTGTATTTCTTTAATCGCTGTATGTTCTCTAGGGTGAGGTGTGAGTGCTTTCGTGACTCTTGGTTGTTGTCCTTGAATTTGCACCGGTCACTTGTAGGACTCTTGGCTACCCTTGCCTAGGTCAAACTTAGCACTGAGAACACGTGGTCATGTGGGTTGGTTTGACATCCTGAGATCAGAAACTCCAAATTCGAGGTGGTCCTGGCAACCCCCTTCACGGACACAATGTTTCCAAGACAACTTAGACAAATCGGATGAATTCCACTCTCCAGGAAAGATATTTTTCTGTCTCTTTTCCGGATTTGGGAAGTTTCGAACTTGACCCCTGATCCTTGAACGTTCCCCTAGATTCCGTCCAGATACGGGCTTACTTAATTTTTATAGGGTGTGCCATTTGTTTGCCCTACATCCTCTACCCTGGCCTGTTTATTTTTCTTGAAACACAACTGTAAAGTTCTAATTTTCGTGCAACTTCCTTACATATGGTGTCAAAACACATAATCAATAATCCTTCTACGGCAAGAGGTAGGGGGAGAGAATTTCGATGGAGGCAAACAGAGCACACTAGCCTGGGAGGGCAGCCTTCACGAAGGAACGAAGCCCTGTGGAAGAGGGTGCTTTTCAGCACCCTTGTAGAGCACTTCCAAACAAAGAGACATACCCCAAGCGTGACAGGGCTCCATTCCTTCAAGGCTTCCAAGACATCTCTTGGGACACATTACCATGTGCCCAGTGGGCCCACGTGACACCAGAGCTTCGGAAAAAGAGACTGACCTGCAAAGAATGCTATGGGCCTTGGAAAGGAGGCATCGATTCTTCTCTTCAATGTCCTCAAGACATCTTTCTTGACTTTGCATTATGCTTAAGGCACAAGGGCACTGTAGGTGTGATGAACGCCAAGTCCGGCCACTTGTTTCCAATGAAGTTGCAAGCTTGAATCAGCATGACCTCCCCATAGACTTGAATAGATGACAATGTTCTCCTCTCCGTGCCTGTCCCTCTATTCTCACTTGTGGCCTAGGGTTCCTTTCTTATCCCTTGCATCAGACTCTGTTTTATCTCTTCTAGTTTCTGTGCCTGCTTTCTGTTTGCCAAACCTGTTTCTGGGTGTCTGTCCCTTTAATAGCCTAGCCTAGGCCAATCCTCAGACTGTAACCATGCGGCCACCCTGGGGGACATGTTCACCGTGATGTCATAAGCGACCTCAAAATTCGAAGTTGTCCTGACAACCTCCGTGCACACAGAGTTTCACAGCCATCTCAGACCAGTCTGACTCCTCACCCTGTCTAGGTAGGATAGTTTTCCTTTTTCTGCAATTGTTGTCAGTTTCTATCTTTCTCCTTGAACTTCGAAAGGGCTCCTACATTCTCTCTAGACACTGGTTTCACTCCTGTAAGATTATCCTGGGTTTTATCTCTTATATCTTGGGTAGATGGCAAAATGGGTGGACCTTACCCAGAAAAAGTCCTGGACTCCCTCACAAGTTGAAGTTGCCCAGGGAATGTTCTGATGCACAATGATGGTGTCATCTCGTGGCACTCTGCCAATTCCACCTTGGCAGGTCACAAGTTTTCCTTCCTTCTGCCTTTGGGAAGTGTACCAGATACTTCCATAGATTGTAATATTCTTATGGTTCCTTTTCTTGTGCGTATTGATAACGTATCCTCACAATTGCTGCTTATTTGTGATCTCTGCCCGCACCATACCATGAAATCTATATTTCCTAACACTACTAATGTGATATGCACTCATAATGTGAAACAGTGAGGCCCGGGCCGCCCAAGCGGAATGTGGGCACTTACCTGCTCCACCACAGGGCCGGCCCTGAATTGTACTTTTGGACCAACCTTTTGCCTGAACTTGGGAAGACGTGGGCCTGTTTGGATTATTCGTGAAGGTGATTAGTAATAACATCATGGACGGTAACATTTTCCGTTCGTTCATGGGTTTAGGACTGATCATGTTCTCTTCGTAGTATTCCTCTTCACCTATTTGGAATGGTCTGCCTTTCTGTAGCATCTGTAAGCATTTGGAGGTGATTTTCCATCCTTGGAAGTTCACCTTCTGTAAACTCTTTCCGCCCCCAAAGCTTTATGACATCATTCTGGACCCCTTTTTGGATTTTTGATTTGAGGTGAATTTATAGCCATGACCCTGCATTAGAACGTACTATAACTTCCAGATTCACGTCCTCATTGCTTTAGACTTCTGTGTAGCTTACATCATCTTCACCAGTGTAAGACTAATCACAGGCCCTCACCACACACTTGTGCCTAATCTTCTCTTTCACCCTCCGTCACCGCCCCTCTTTGCCTCTGGGAGCCCGCATACAAATGTTCAGTGCCACCTGTTGGTTAGTGCTTGCTTTTTCTTCTCCTTGTAAGTGAGATTCTATGGTATTTGAATTTCTCACTGGGGCTTGTTACACTTCCCCTAAAACCCTCACAGCCATTCTGGTGGTCACAAACGGCTGGATTGCATCATTTGTTCCGGCTGAGTGGTATACCATTGTGTGGCTATAGCCCATCTTCCTTCTCCAATCATCCCTTGCTGGACACCAGGCTGCTTTCCAAGTCTTGGATATCAGGAGTAAGACTGTGGTGAACACAGCCATGCACATGTCTTTATGCGGTAGTCTTTCTGACTGTTTTGGATAAGCAAGCGGCAGATTAATAGCTGGGTCATACGGGACATGGATACTTAAACTTCTGAGGCAGTTCCACACCTTTGGCATCGTGGCTGCACCGGGTTACACTCCCACCAGCAGTGCAGGAGGCTTCCCTTCTCTCCACCTCCTCTCTGACACTTGTTATTTCCTGTCTGCTTCCTTCTAGCCATGCTGACCACAGTGAGCTGCCATGGCCTTGCAGTTTGGATTTGCATTTTCCTGAGACTTCATGATGGTGAACAAGTTTTCATGCACCTACTGGCCCTCTTTCTGTCTTCTTCGGAGAAATCTCTGCTTCCATCTTTTGACCAGGTTTTCATTGGCTTGTTTTTTTTCTTGTGGAGACGTGCGAGTTGATTGTATCTTTGGGCTTTTCACCCCTTGTCCGATGTGTGGTTTGCAAACATCCTCTCCCAATTGTTGTGGTGTCTTAGTATTCAGTTGATGGTTTCCTTGAGTGGGCAGAAGTGTGTGCATTTGATGTGGTCCCGTTTGTTTCTTGTTTCCTTTGTTGCCCTTGCCCAGTCAGACATGCTTCTTCCAAATAGGCGGCTCAGACAGATGGCAAAGAGCACTCTGCCTAGGTCTTCTCCTACAAGGTTCACGGTTTCAAGTCTGCCATTCAAGGCTTTAATCCACTTCAGGTGGTGTGTGTGCCAGGTGTAACATCATGGTGTACTCTCGTTGTGTTCCATGTGGCTGTGCAGGCTTCCCAGCACCGTTTATTGTAGAGACTCTCCTTTCTCCGCTGTCTCCACTTGGCTCCCTGGTCCAAAATGGGCTGTCCATGTAAGTTTGAGTTGGGCTCTGGGCTCTCAATTGTTTTGCATGGGTCTTCATGCCTGTTTTGGGGCCCAGACTGTGCCGTTTCGGTACCTAGCGCTTCGTCCTCTATGTTGAAATCAGAAATTGTGACACGTGCTGCTTTGTTCGTTTTCCTGAGGATTCCTTTGCCTAGTCAGGGTCTCGTGTTGCTGGCTAGAAACTTTAGGATTCTCTCTTCTTCTCTGTGGCAAATACTGCTGCAACTTTGACTGGGATTGCATGGAATCCAGAGATTCCTTACTGCGGTATGAACCTTTCAAGTGTGTTAATCCTTCCATTCCTAGATCCCTCGATATCTTTTTTTTTCTTGTGTCTTCTTGAGTTTCTTTCCCCAAAGGTTTGCTGGTTTTTGAATTAACATAGAATTCACCTGTTTTGCTAAGGTTATTCACAGAGATCCTATTCTTCGTAATGGCAAGCTCCTGTTTTTTTGTTTTTTTTTTCCTTAGCTTCAGTTTTTCTATTCTTTGCAACTTTTAATTGGTTTTGTTTTGGCACAAGTGCATTGCTGTGCTCACATCTGCTGGCAATGCTCCTGTATTTGCTGTGGAAGTCTGGCCCTGTCCAACGTCCCTTCCCATCTGCCTCTACTCTACCTCGGACGCCTGCACCAGAACAACTGAAGCAGTGGTGAGGAGGCCCAAACCGAGGATTCCACCCAGCCCATACTGGGCCACAGACCCAGAAGGTGCGGACCTCACCACTGCACCACCGGCCGGCCACTTACATGTTCAGTGGCAACGTGCAGTTGAGTGCAACGGGAGTTAAATATACTAGTGAGCCCAACTCTAGCACTGTGTAGATGAGGCTAGGTTGTTTTTCGGGTCCATTGTGATGTCAGAGGATTTGTCATAATTGTGTCTCTGAGGTCCAGCATGCTTCCTGGATACAGGTTTCAGAGCCTGCTTGGAGCAGTCTCATAACTCACCCTTCCCAGTTAGCCCATGCTTGACCTTCGCTGCCGTTTTTCGGCTTGTGAATTTCTCTGACTTTCAAACGTTCCAGCAGAGTCTGTCTAAAGACGGGCATCATCTTTCATTGTGGATAATTCAGGTGTGATTTCTGTTCACCTTCCATTTTCTGGGTCCTCTTTTTCTTTTCCATAGTATACTCGTCATGGTCTTTCTCAGCTATCTCCCTTAGACATGCTTATCAGTCCGTTCTCCTTCATTCCAAGGGATTAGTTTGTATTTCTTTAATCGCTGTATGTTCTCTAGGGTGAGGTGTGAGTGCTTTCGTGACTCTTGGTTGTTGTCCTTGAATTTGCACCGGTCACTTGTAGGACTCTTGGCTACCCTAGCCTAGGTCAAACTTAGCACTGAGAACACGTGGTCATGTGGGTTGGTTTGACATCCTGAGATCAGAAACTCCAAATTCGAGGTGGTCCTGGCAACCCCCTTCACGGACACAATGTTTCCAAGACAACTTAGACAAATCGGATGAATTCCACTCTCCAGGAAAGATATTTTTCTGTCTCTTTTCCGGATTTGGGAAGTTTCGAACTTGACCCCTGATCCTTGAACGTTCCCCTAGATTCCGTCCAGATACGGGCTTACTTAATTTTTATAGGGTGTGCCATTTGTTTGCCCTACATCCTCTACCCTGGCCTGTTTATTTTTCTTGAAACACAACTGTAAAGTTCTAATTTTCGTGCAACTTCCTTACATATGGTGTCAAAACACATAATCAATAATCCTTCTACGGCAAGAGGTAGGGGGAGAGAATTTCGATGGAGGCAAACAGAGCACACTAGCCTGGGAGGGCAGCCTTCACGAAGGAACGAAGCCCTGTGGAAGAGGGTGCTTTTCAGCACCCTTGTAGAGCACTTCCAAACAAAGAGACATACCCCAAGCGTGACAGGGCTCCATTCCTTCAAGGCTTCCAAGACATCTCTTGGGACACATTACCATGTGCCCAGTGGGCCCACGTGACACCAGAGCTTCGGAAAAAGAGACTGACCTGCAAAGAATGCTATGGGCCTTGGAAAGGAGGCATCGATTCTTCTCTTCAATGTCCTCAAGACATCTTTCTTGACTTTGCATTATGCTTAAGGCACAAGGGCACTGTAGGTGTGATGAACGCCAAGTCCGGCCACTTGTTTCCAATGAAGTTGCAAGCTTGAATCAGCATGACCTCCCCATAGACTTGAATAGATGACAATGTTCTCCTCTCCGTGCCTGTCCCTCTATTCTCACTTGTGGCCTAGGGTTCCTTTCTTATCCCTTGCATCAGACTCTGTTTTATCTCTTCTAGTTTCTGTGCCTGCTTTCTGTTTGCCAAACCTGTTTCTGGGTGTCTGTCCCTTTAATAGCCTAGCCTAGGCCAATCCTCAGACTGTAACCATGCGGCCACCCTGGGGGACATGTTCACCGTGATGTCATAAGCGACCTCAAAATTCGAAGTTGTCCTGACAACCTCCGTGCACACAGAGTTTCACAGCCATCTCAGACCAGTCTGACTCCTCACCCTGTCTAGGTAGGATAGTTTTCCTTTTTCTGCAATTGTTGTCAGTTTCTATCTTTCTCCTTGAACTTCGAAAGGGCTCCTACATTCTCTCTAGACACTGGTTTCACTCCTGTAAGATTATCCTGGGTTTTATCTCTTATATCTTGGGTAGATGGCAAAATGGGTGGACCTTACCCAGAAAAAGTCCTGGACTCCCTCACAAGTTGAAGTTGCCCAGGGAATGTTCTGATGCACAATGATGGTGTCATCTCGTGGCACTCTGCCAATTCCACCTTGGCAGGTCACAAGTTTTCCTTCCTTCTGCCTTTGGGAAGTGTACCAGATACTTCCATAGATTGTAATATTCTTATGGTTCCTTTTCTTGTGCGTATTGATAACGTATCCTCACAATTGCTGCTTATTTGTGATCTCTGCCCGCACCATACCATGAAATCTATATTTCCTAACACTACTAATGTGATATGCACTCATAATGTGAAACAGTGAGGCCCGGGCCGCCCAAGCGGAATGTGGGCACTTACCTGCTCCACCACAGGGCCGGCCCTGAATTGTACTTTTGGACCAACCTTTTGCCTGAACTTGGGAAGACGTGGGCCTGTTTGGATTATTCGTGAAGGTGATTAGTAATAACATCATGGACGGTAACATTTTCCGTTCGTTCATGGGTTTAGGACTGATCATGTTCTCTTCGTAGTATTCCTCTTCACCTATTTGGAATGGTCTGCCTTTCTGTAGCATCTGTAAGCATTTGGAGGTGATTTTCCATCCTTGGAAGTTCACCTTCTGTAAACTCTTTCCGCCCCCAAAGCTTTATGACATCATTCTGGACCCCTTTTTGGATTTTTGATTTGAGGTGAATTTATAGCCATGACCCTGCATTAGAACGTACTATAACTTCCAGATTCACGTCCTCATTGCTTTAGACTTCTGTGTAGCTTACATCATCTTCACCAGTGTAAGACTAATCACAGGCCCTCACCACACACTTGTGCCTAATCTTCTCTTTCACCCTCCGTCACCGCCCCTCTTTGCCTCTGGGAGCCCGCATACAAATGTTCAGTGCCACCTGTTGGTTAGTGCTTGCTTTTTCTTCTCCTTGTAAGTGAGATTCTATGGTATTTGAATTTCTCACTGGGGCTTGTTACACTTCCCCTAAAACCCTCACAGCCATTCTGGTGGTCACAAACGGCTGGATTGCATCATTTGTTCCGGCTGAGTGGTATACCATTGTGTGGCTATAGCCCATCTTCCTTCTCCAATCATCCCTTGCTGGACACCAGGCTGCTTTCCAAGTCTTGGATATCAGGAGTAAGACTGTGGTGAACACAGCCATGCACATGTCTTTATGCGGTAGTCTTTCTGACTGTTTTGGATAAGCAAGCGGCAGATTAATAGCTGGGTCATACGGGACATGGATACTTAAACTTCTGAGGCAGTTCCACACCTTTGGCATCGTGGCTGCACCGGGTTACACTCCCACCAGCAGTGCAGGAGGCTTCCCTTCTCTCCACCTCCTCTCTGACACTTGTTATTTCCTGTCTGCTTCCTTCTAGCCATGCTGACCACAGTGAGCTGCCATGGCCTTGCAGTTTGGATTTGCATTTTCCTGAGACTTCATGATGGTGAACAAGTTTTCATGCACCTACTGGCCCTCTTTCTGTCTTCTTCGGAGAAATCTCTGCTTCCATCTTTTGACCAGGTTTTCATTGGCTTGTTTTTTTTCTTGTGGAGACGTGCGAGTTGATTGTATCTTTGGGCTTTTCACCCCTTGTCCGATGTGTGGTTTGCAAACATCCTCTCCCAATTGTTGTGGTGTCTTAGTATTCAGTTGATGGTTTCCTTGAGTGGGCAGAAGTGTGTGCATTTGATGTGGTCCCGTTTGTTTCTTGTTTCCTTTGTTGCCCTTGCCCAGTCAGACATGCTTCTTCCAAATAGGCGGCTCAGACAGATGGCAAAGAGCACTCTGCCTAGGTCTTCTCCTACAAGGTTCACGGTTTCAAGTCTGCCATTCAAGGCTTTAATCCACTTCAGGTGGTGTGTGTGCCAGGTGTAACATCATGGTGTACTCTCGTTGTGTTCCATGTGGCTGTGCAGGCTTCCCAGCACCGTTTATTGTAGAGACTCTCCTTTCTCCGCTGTCTCCACTTGGCTCCCTGGTCCAAAATGGGCTGTCCATGTAAGTTTGAGTTGGGCTCTGGGCTCTCAATTGTTTTGCATGGGTCTTCATGCCTGTTTTGGGGCCCAGACTGTGCCGTTTCGGTACCTAGCGCTTCGTCCTCTATGTTGAAATCAGAAATTGTGACACGTGCTGCTTTGTTCGTTTTCCTGAGGATTCCTTTGCCTAGTCAGGGTCTCGCGTTGCTGGCTAGAAACTTTAGGATTCTCTCTTCTTCTCTGTGGCAAATACTGCTGCAACTTTGACTGGGATTGCATGGAATCCAGAGATTCCTTACTGCGGTATGAACCTTTCAAGTGTGTTAATCCTTCCATTCCTCGATCCCTCGATATCTTTTTTTTTCTTGTGTCTTCTTGAGTTTCTTTCCCCAAAGGTTTGCTAGTTTTTGAATTAACATAGAATTCACCTGTTTTGCTAATGTTATTCACAGAGATCCTATTCTTCGTAATGGCAAGCTCCTGTTTTTTTGTTTTTTTTTTCCTTAGCTTCAGTTTTTCTATTCTTTGCAACTTTTAATTGGTTTTGTTTTGGCACAAGTGCATTGCTGTGCTCACATCTGCTGGCAATGCTCCTGTATTTGCTGTGGAAGTCTGGCCCTGTCCAACGTCCCTTCCCATCTGCCTCTACTCTACCTCGGACGCCTGCACCAGAACAACTGAAGCAGTGGTGAGGAGGCCCAAACCGAGGATTCCACCCAGCCCATACTGGACCACAGACCCAGAAGTTGCGGACCTCACCACTGCACCACCGGCCGGCCACTTACATGTTCAGTGGCAACGTGCAGTTGAGTGCAATGGGAGTTAAATATACTAGTGAGCCCAACTCTAGCACTGTGTAGATGAGGCTAGGTTGTTTTTCGGGTCCATTGTGATGTCAGAGGATTTGTCATAATTGTGTCTCTGAGGTCCAGCATGCTTCCTGGATACAGGTTTCAGAGCCTGCTTGGAGCAGTCTCATAACTCACCCTTCCCAGTTAGCCCATGCTTGACCTTCGCTGCCGTTTTTCGGCTTGTGAATTTCTCTGACTTTCAAACGTTCCAGCAGAGTCTGTCTAAAGACGGGCATCATCTTTCATTGTGGATAATTCAGGTGTGATTTCTGTTCACCTTCCATTTTCTGGGTCCTCTTTTTCTTTTCCATAGTATACTCGTCATGGTCTTTCTCAGCTATCTCCCTTAGACATGCTTATCAGTCCGTTCTCCTTCATTCCAAGGGATTAGTTTGTATTTCTTTAATCGCTGTATGTTCTCTAGGGTGAGGTGTGAGTGCTTTCGTGACTCTTGGTTGTTGTCCTTGAATTTGCACCGGTCACTTGTAGGACTCTTGGCTACCCTAGCCTAGGTCAAACTTAGCACTGAGAACACGTGGTCATGTGGGTTGGTTTGACATCCTGAGATCAGAAACTCCAAATTCGAGGTGGTCCTGGCAACCCCCTTCACGGACACAATGTTTCCAAGACAACTTAGACAAATCGGATGAATTCCACTCTCCAGGAAAGATATTTTTCTGTCTCTTTTCCGGATTTGGGAAGTTTCGAACTTGACCCCTGATCCTTGAACGTTCCCCTAGATTCCGTCCAGATACGGGCTTACTTAATTTTTATAGGGTGTGCCATTTGTTTGCCCTACATCCTCTACCCTGGCCTGTTTATTTTTCTTGAAACACAACTGTAAAGTTCTAATTTTCGTGCAACTTCCTTACATATGGTGTCAAAACACATAATCAATAATCCTTCTACGGCAAGAGGTAGGGGGAGAGAATTTCGATGGAGGCAAACAGAGCACACTAGCCTGGGAGGGCAGCCTTCACGAAGGAACGAAGCCCTGTGGAAGAGGGTGCTTTTCAGCACCCTTGTAGAGCACTTCCAAACAAAGAGACATACCCCAAGCGTGACAGGGCTCCATTCCTTCAAGGCTTCCAAGACATCTCTTGGGACACATTACCATGTGCCCAGTGGGCCCACGTGACACCAGAGCTTCGGAAAAAGAGACTGACCTGCAAAGAATGCTATGGGCCTTGGAAAGGAGGCATCGATTCTTCTCTTCAATGTCCTCAAGACATCTTTCTTGACTTTGCATTATGCTTAAGGCACAAGGGCACTGTAGGTGTGATGAACGCCAAGTCCGGCCACTTGTTTCCAATGAAGTTGCAAGCTTGAATCAGCATGACCTCCCCATAGACTTGAATAGATGACAATGTTCTCCTCTCCGTGCCTGTCCCTCTATTCTCACTTGTGGCCTAGGGTTCCTTTCTTATCCCTTGCATCAGACTCTGTTTTATCTCTTCTAGTTTCTGTGCCTGCTTTCTGTTTGCCAAACCTGTTTCTGGGTGTCTGTCCCTTTAATAGCCTAGCCTAGGCCAATCCTCAGACTGTAACCATGCGGCCACCCTGGGGGACATGTTCACCGTGATGTCATAAGCGACCTCAAAATTCGAAGTTGTCCTGACAACCTCCGTGCACACAGAGTTTCACAGCCATCTCAGACCAGTCTGACTCCTCACCCTGTCTAGGTAGGATAGTTTTCCTTTTTCTGCAATTGTTGTCAGTTTCTATCTTTCTCCTTGAACTTCGAAAGGGCTCCTACATTCTCTCTAGACACTGGTTTCACTCCTGTAAGATTATCCTGGGTTTTATCTCTTATATCTTGGGTAGATGGCAAAATGGGTGGACCTTACCCAGAAAAAGTCCTGGACTCCCTCACAAGTTGAAGTTGCCCAGGGAATGTTCTGATGCACAATGATGGTGTCATCTCGTGGCACTCTGCCAATTCCACCTTGGCAGGTCACAAGTTTTCCTTCCTTCTGCCTTTGGGAAGTGTACCAGATACTTCCATAGATTGTAATATTCTTATGGTTCCTTTTCTTGTGCGTATTGATAACGTATCCTCACAATTGCTGCTTATTTGTGATCTCTGCCCGCACCATACCATGAAATCTATATTTCCTAACACTACTAATGTGATATGCACTCGTAATGTGAAACAGTGAGGCCCGGGCCGCCCAAGCGGAATGTGGGCACTTACCTGCTCCACCACAGGGCCGGCCCTGAATTGTACTTTTGGACCAACCTTTTGCCTGAACTTGGGAAGACGTGGGCCTGTTTGGATTATTCGTGAAGGTGATTAGTAATAACATCATGGACGGTAACATTTTCCGTTCGTTCATGGGTTTAGGACTGATCATGTTCTCTTCGTAGTATTCCTCTTCACCTATTTGGAATGGTCTGCCTTTCTGTAGCATCTGTAAGCATTTGGAGGTGATTTTCCATCCTTGGAAGTTCACCTTCTGTAAACTCTTTCCGCCCCCAAAGCTTTATGACATCATTCTGGACCCCTTTTTGGATTTTTGATTTGAGGTGAATTTATAGCCATGACCCTGCATTAGAACGTACTATAACTTCCAGATTCACGTCCTCATTGCTTTAGACTTCTGTGTAGCTTACATCATCTTCACCAGTGTAAGACTAATCACAGGCCCTCACCACACACTTGTGCCTAATCTTCTCTTTCACCCTCCGTCACCGCCCCTCTTTGCCTCTGGGAGCCCGCATACAAATGTTCAGTGCCACCTGTTGGTTAGTGCTTGCTTTTTCTTCTCCTTGTAAGTGAGATTCTATGGTATTTGAATTTCTCACTGGGGCTTGTTACACTTCCCCTAAAACCCTCACAGCCATTCTGGTGGTCACAAACGGCTGGATTGCATCATTTGTTCCGGCTGAGTGGTATACCATTGTGTGGCTATAGCCCATCTTCCTTCTCCAATCATCCCTTGCTGGACACCAGGCTGCTTTCCAAGTCTTGGATATCAGGAGTAAGACTGTGGTGAACACAGCCATGCACATGTCTTTATGCGGTAGTCTTTCTGACTGTTTTGGATAAGCAAGCGGCAGATTAATAGCTGGGTCATACGGGACATGGATACTTAAACTTCTGAGGCAGTTCCACACCTTTGGCATCGTGGCTGCACCGGGTTACACTCCCACCAGCAGTGCAGGAGGCTTCCCTTCTCTCCACCTCCTCTCTGACACTTGTTATTTCCTGTCTGCTTCCTTCTAGCCATGCTGACCACAGTGAGCTGCCATGGCCTTGCAGTTTGGATTTGCATTTTCCTGAGACTTCATGATGGTGAACAAGTTTTCATGCACCTACTGGCCCTCTTTCTGTCTTCTTCGGAGAAATCTCTGCTTCCATCTTTTGACCAGGTTTTCATTGGCTTGTTTTTTTTCTTGTGGAGACGTGCGAGTTGATTGTATCTTTGGGCTTTTCACCCCTTGTCCGATGTGTGGTTTGCAAACATCCTCTCCCAATTGTTGTGGTGTCTTAGTATTCAGTTGATGGTTTCCTTGAGTGGGCAGAAGTGTGTGCATTTGATGTGGTCCCGTTTGTTTCTTGTTTCCTTTGTTGCCCTTGCCCAGTCAGACATGCTTCTTCCAAATAGGCGGCTCAGACAGATGGCAAAGAGCACTCTGCCTAGGTCTTCTCCTACAAGGTTCACGGTTTCAAGTCTGCCATTCAAGGCTTTAATCCACTTCAGGTGGTGTGTGTGCCAGGTGTAACATCATGGTGTACTCTCGTTGTGTTCCATGTGGCTGTGCAGGCTTCCCAGCACCGTTTATTGTAGAGACTCTCCTTTCTCCGCTGTCTCCACTTGGCTCCCTGGTCCAAAATGGGCTGTCCATGTAAGTTTGAGTTGGGCTCTGGGCTCTCAATTGTTTTGCATGGGTCTTCATGCCTGTTTTGGGGCCCAGACTGTGCCGTTTCGGTACCTAGCGCTTCGTCCTCTATGTTGAAATCAGAAATTGTGACACGTGCTGCTTTGTTCGTTTTCCTGAGGATTCCTTTGCCTAGTCAGGGTCTCGCGTTGCTGGCTAGAAACTTTAGGATTCTCTCTTCTTCTCTGTGGCAAATACTGCTGCAACTTTGACTGGGATTGCATGGAATCCAGAGATTCCTTACTGCGGTATGAACCTTTCAAGTGTGTTAATCCTTCCATTCCTCGATCCCTCGATATCTTTTTTTTTCTTGTGTCTTCTTGAGTTTCTTTCCCCAAAGGTTTGCTAGTTTTTGAATTAACATAGAATTCACCTGTTTTGCTAATGTTATTCACAGAGATCCTATTCTTCGTAATGGCAAGCTCCTGTTTTTTTGTTTTTTTTTTCCTTAGCTTCAGTTTTTCTATTCTTTGCAACTTTTAATTGGTTTTGTTTTGGCACAAGTGCATTGCTGTGCTCACATCTGCTGGCAATGCTCCTGTATTTGCTGTGGAAGTCTGGCCCTGTCCAACGTCCCTTCCCATCTGCCTCTACTCTACCTCGGACGCCTGCACCAGAACAACTGAAGCAGTGGTGAGGAGGCCCAAACCGAGGATTCCACCCAGCCCATACTGGACCACAGACCCAGAAGTTGCGGACCTCACCACTGCACCACCGGCCGGCCACTTACATGTTCAGTGGCAACGTGCAGTTGAGTGCAATGGGAGTTAAATATACTAGTGAGCCCAACTCTAGCACTGTGTAGATGAGGCTAGGTTGTTTTTCGGGTCCATTGTGATGTCAGAGGATTTGTCATAATTGTGTCTCTGAGGTCCAGCATGCTTCCTGGATACAGGTTTCAGAGCCTGCTTGGAGCAGTCTCATAACTCACCCTTCCCAGTTAGCCCATGCTTGACCTTCGCTGCCGTTTTTCGGCTTGTGAATTTCTCTGACTTTCAAACGTTCCAGCAGAGTCTGTCTAAAGACGGGCATCATCTTTCATTGTGGATAATTCAGGTGTGATTTCTGTTCACCTTCCATTTTCTGGGTCCTCTTTTTCTTTTCCATAGTATACTCGTCATGGTCTTTCTCAGCTATCTCCCTTAGACATGCTTATCAGTCCGTTCTCCTTCATTCCAAGGGATTAGTTTGTATTTCTTTAATCGCTGTATGTTCTCTAGGGTGAGGTGTGAGTGCTTTCGTGACTCTTGGTTGTTGTCCTTGAATTTGCACCGGTCACTTGTAGGACTCTTGGCTACCCTAGCCTAGGTCAAACTTAGCACTGAGAACACGTGGTCATGTGGGTTGGTTTGACATCCTGAGATCAGAAACTCCAAATTCGAGGTGGTCCTGGCAACCCCCTTCACGGACACAATGTTTCCAAGACAACTTAGACAAATCGGATGAATTCCACTCTCCAGGAAAGATATTTTTCTGTCTCTTTTCCGGATTTGGGAAGTTTCGAACTTGACCCCTGATCCTTGAACGTTCCCCTAGATTCCGTCCAGATACGGGCTTACTTAATTTTTATAGGGTGTGCCATTTGTTTGCCCTACATCCTCTACCCTGGCCTGTTTATTTTTCTTGAAACACAACTGTAAAGTTCTAATTTTCGTGCAACTTCCTTACATATGGTGTCAAAACACATAATCAATAATCCTTCTACGGCAAGAGGTAGGGGGAGAGAATTTCGATGGAGGCAAACAGAGCACACTAGCCTGGGAGGGCAGCCTTCACGAAGGAACGAAGCCCTGTGGAAGAGGGTGCTTTTCAGCACCCTTGTAGAGCACTTCCAAACAAAGAGACATACCCCAAGCGTGACAGGGCTCCATTCCTTCAAGGCTTCCAAGACATCTCTTGGGACACATTACCATGTGCCCAGTGGGCCCACGTGACACCAGAGCTTCGGAAAAAGAGACTGACCTGCAAAGAATGCTATGGGCCTTGGAAAGGAGGCATCGATTCTTCTCTTCAATGTCCTCAAGACATCTTTCTTGACTTTGCATTATGCTTAAGGCACAAGGGCACTGTAGGTGTGATGAACGCCAAGTCCGGCCACTTGTTTCCAATGAAGTTGCAAGCTTGAATCAGCATGACCTCCCCATAGACTTGAATAGATGACAATGTTCTCCTCTCCGTGCCTGTCCCTCTATTCTCACTTGTGGCCTAGGGTTCCTTTCTTATCCCTTGCATCAGACTCTGTTTTATCTCTTCTAGTTTCTGTGCCTGCTTTCTGTTTGCCAAACCTGTTTCTGGGTGTCTGTCCCTTTAATAGCCTAGCCTAGGCCAATCCTCAGACTGTAACCATGCGGCCACCCTGGGGGACATGTTCACCGTGATGTCATAAGCGACCTCAAAATTCGAAGTTGTCCTGACAACCTCCGTGCACACAGAGTTTCACAGCCATCTCAGACCAGTCTGACTCCTCACCCTGTCTAGGTAGGATAGTTTTCCTTTTTCTGCAATTGTTGTCAGTTTCTATCTTTCTCCTTGAACTTCGAAAGGGCTCCTACATTCTCTCTAGACACTGGTTTCACTCCTGTAAGATTATCCTGGGTTTTATCTCTTATATCTTGGGTAGATGGCAAAATGGGTGGACCTTACCCAGAAAAAGTCCTGGACTCCCTCACAAGTTGAAGTTGCCCAGGGAATGTTCTGATGCACAATGATGGTGTCATCTCGTGGCACTCTGCCAATTCCACCTTGGCAGGTCACAAGTTTTCCTTCCTTCTGCCTTTGGGAAGTGTACCAGATACTTCCATAGATTGTAATATTCTTATGGTTCCTTTTCTTGTGCGTATTGATAACGTATCCTCACAATTGCTGCTTATTTGTGATCTCTGCCCGCACCATACCATGAAATCTATATTTCCTAACACTACTAATGTGATATGCACTCATAATGTGAAACAGTGAGGCCCGGGCCGCCCAAGCGGAATGTGGGCACTTACCTGCTCCACCACAGGGCCGGCCCTGAATTGTACTTTTGGACCAACCTTTTGCCTGAACTTGGGAAGACGTGGGCCTGTTTGGATTATTCGTGAAGGTGATTAGTAATAACATCATGGACGGTAACATTTTCCGTTCGTTCATGGGTTTAGGACTGATCATGTTCTCTTCGTAGTATTCCTCTTCACCTATTTGGAATGGTCTGCCTTTCTGTAGCATCTGTAAGCATTTGGAGGTGATTTTCCATCCTTGGAAGTTCACCTTCTGTAAACTCTTTCCGCCCCCAAAGCTTTATGACATCATTCTGGACCCCTTTTTGGATTTTTGATTTGAGGTGAATTTATAGCCATGACCCTGCATTAGAACGTACTATAACTTCCAGATTCACGTCCTCATTGCTTTAGACTTCTGTGTAGCTTACATCATCTTCACCAGTGTAAGACTAATCACAGGCCCTCACCACACACTTGTGCCTAATCTTCTCTTTCACCCTCCGTCACCGCCCCTCTTTGCCTCTGGGAGCCTGCATACAAATGTTCAGTGCCACCTGTTGGTTAGTGCTTGCTTTTTCTTCACCTTGTAAGTGAGATTCTATGGTATTTGAATTTCTCACTGGGGCTTGTTACACTTCCCCTAAAACCCTCACAGCCATTCTGGTGGTCACAAATGGCTGGATTGCATCATTTGTTCCGGCTGAGTGGTATACCATTGTGTGGCTATAGCCCATCTTCCTTCTCCAATCATCCCTTGCTGGACACCAGGCTGCTTTCCAAGTCTTGGATATCAGGAGTAAGACTGTGGTGAACACAGCCATGCACATGTCTTTATGCGGTAGTCTTTCTGACTTTTTTGGATAAGCAAGCGGCAGATTAATAGCTGGGTCATACGGGACATGGATACTTAAATTTCTGAGGCAGTTCCACACCTTTGGCATCGTGGCTGCACCGGGTTACACTCCCACCAGCAGTGCAGGAGGCTTCCCTTCTCTCCACCTCCTCTCTGACACTTGTTATTTCCTGTCTGCTTCCTTCTAGCCATGCTGACCACAGTGAGCTGCCATGGCCTTGCAGTTTGGATTTGCATTTTCCTGAGACTTAATGATGGTGAACAAGTTTTCATGCACCTACTGGCCCTCTTTCTGTCTTCTTCGGAGAAATCTCTGCTTCCATCTTTTGACCAGGTTTTCATTGGCTTGTTTTTTTTCTTGTGGAGACGTGCGAGTTGATTGTATCTTTGGGCTTTTCACCCCTTGTCCGATGTGTGGTTTGCAAACATCCTCTCCCAATTGTTGTGGTGTCTTAGTATTCAGTTGATGGTTTCCTTGAGTGGGCAGAAGTGTGTGCATTTGATGTGGTCCCGTTTGTTTCTTGTTTCCTTTGTTGCCCTTGCCCAGTCAGACATGCTTCTTCCAAATAGGCGGCTCAGACAGATGGCAAAGAGCACTCTGCCTAGGTCTTCTCCTACAAGGTTCACGGTTTCAAGTCTGCCATTCAAGGCTTTAATCCACTTCAGGTGGTGTGTGTGCCAGGTGTAACATCATGGCGTACTCTCGTTGTGTTCCATGTGGCTGTGCAGGCTTCCCAGCACCGTTTATTGTAGAGACTCTCCTTTCTCCGCTGTCTCCACTTGGCTCCCTGGTCCAAAATGGGCTGTCCATGTAAGTTTGAGTTGGGCTCTGGGCTCTCAATTGTTTTGCATGGGTCTTCATGCCTGTTTTGGGGCCCAGACTGTGCCGTTTCGGTACCTAGCGCTTCGTCCTCTATGTTGAAATCAGAAATTGTGACACGTGCTGCTTTGTTCGTTTTCCTGAGGATTCCTTTGCCTAGTCAGGGTCTCGCGTTGCTGGCTAGAAACTTTAGGATTCTCTCTTCTTCTCTGTGGCAAATACTGCTGCAACTTTGACTGGGATTGCATGGAATCCAGAGATTCCTTACTGCGGTATGAACCTTTCAAGTGTGTTAATCCTTCCATTCCTAGATCCCTCGATATCTTTTTTTTTCTTGTGTCTTCTTGAGTTTCTTTCCCCAAAGGTTTGCTAGTTTTTGAATTAACATAGAATTCACCTGTTTTGCTAAGGTTATTCACAGAGATCCTATTCTTCGTAATGGCAAGCTCCTGTTTTTTTGTTTTTTTTTTCCTTAGCTTCAGTTTTTCTATTCTTTGCAACTTTTAATTGGTTTTGTTTTGGCACAAGTGCATTGCTGTGCTCACATCTGCTGGCAATGCTCCTGTATTTGCTGTGGAAGTCTGGCCCTGTCCAACGTCCCTTCCCATCTGCCTCTACTCTACCTCGGACGCCTGCACCAGAACAACTGAAGCAGTGGTGAGGAGGCCCAAACCGAGGATTCCACCCAGCCCATACTGGGCCACAGACCCAGAAGTTGCGGACCTCACCACTGCACCACCGGCCGGCCACTTACATGTTCAGTGGCAACGTGCAGTTGAGTGCAATGGGAGTTAAATATACTAGTGAGCCCAACTCTAGCACTGTGTAGATGAGGCTAGGTTGTTTTTCGGGTCCATTGTGATGTCAGAGGATTTGTCATAATTGTGTCTCTGAGGTCCAGCATGCTTCCTGGATACAGGTTTCAGAGCCTGCTTGGAGCAGTCTCATAACTCACCCTTCCCAGTTAGCCCATGCTTGACCTTCGCTGCCGTTTTTCGGCTTGTGAATTTCTCTGACTTTCAAACGTTCCAGCAGAGTCTGTCTAAAGACAGACATCATCTTTCATTGTGGATAATTCAGGTGTGATTTCTGTTCACCTTCCATTTTCTGGGTCCTCTTTTTCTTTTCCATAGTATACTCGTCATGGTCTTTCTCAGCTATCTCCCTTAGACATGCTTATCAGTCCGTTCTCCTTCATTCCAAGGGATTAGTTTGTATTTCTTTAATCGCTGTATGTTCTCTAGGGTGAGGTGTGAGTGCTTTCGTGACTCTTGGTTGTTGTCCTTGAATTTGCACCGGTCACTTGTAGGACTCTTGGCTACCCTAGCCAAGGTCAAACTAAGCACTGAGAACACGTGGTCATGTGGGTTGGTTTGACATCCTGAGATCAGAAACTCCAAATTCGAGGTGGTCCTTGCAACCCCCTTCACGGACACAATGTTTCCAAGACAACTTAGACAAATCGGATGAATTCCACTCTCCAGGAAAGATATTTTTCTGTCTCTTTTCCGGATTTGGGAAGTTTCGAACTTGACCCCTGATCCTTGAACGTTCCCCTAGATTCCGTCCAGATACGGGCTTACTTAATTTTTATAGGGTGTGCCATTTGTTTGCCCTACATCCTCTACCCTGGCCTGTTTATTTTTCTTGAAACACAACTGTAAAGTTCTAATTTTCGTGCAACTTCCTTACATATGATGTCAAAACACATAATCAATAATCCTTCTACGGCAAGAGGTAGGGGGAGAGAATTTCGATGGAGGCAAACAGAGCACACTAGCCTGGGAGGGCAGCCTTCACGAAGGAACGAAGCCCTGTGGAAGAGGGTGCTTTTCAGCACCCTTGTAGAGCACTTCCAAACAAAGAGACATACCCCAAGCGTGACAGGGCTCCATTCCTTCAAGGCTTCCAAGACATCTCTTGGGACACATTACCATGTGCCCAGTGGGCCCACGTGACACCAGAGCTTCGGAAAAAGAGACTGACCTGCAAAGAATGCTATGGGCCTTGGAAAGGAGGCATCGATTCTTCTCTTCAATGTCCTCAAGACATCTTTCTTGACTTTGCATTATGCTTAAGGCACAAGGGCACTGTAGGTGTGATGAACGCCAAGTCCGGCCACTTGTTTCCAATGAAGTTGCAAGCTTGAATCAGCATGACCTCCCCATAGACTTGAATAGATGACAATGTTCTCCTCTCCGTGCCTGTCCCTCTATTCTCACTTGTGGCCTAGGGTTCCTTTCTTATCCCTTGCATCAGACTCTGTTTTATCTCTTCTAGTTTCTGTGCCTGCTTTCTGTTTGCCAAACCTGTTTCTGGGTGTCCGTCCCTTTAATAGCCTAGCCTAGGCCAATCCTCAGACTGTAACCATGCGGCCACCCTGGGGGACATGTTCACCGTGATGTCATAAGCGACCTCAAAATTCGAAGTTGTCCTGACAACCTCCGTGCACACAGAGTTTCACAGCCATCTCAGACCAGTCTGACTCCTCACCCTGTCTAGGTAGGATAGTTTTCCTTTTTCTGCAATTGTTGTCAGTTTCTATCTTTCTCCTTGAACTTCGAAAGGGCTCCTACATTCTCTCTAGACACTGGTTTCACTCCTGTAAGATTATCCTGGGTTTTATCTCTTATATCTTGGGTAGATGGCAAAATGGGTGGACCTTACCCAGAAAAAGTCCTGGACTCCCTCACAAGTTGAAGTTGCCCAGGGAATGTTCTGATGCACAATGATGGTGTCATCTCGTGGCACTCTGCCAATTCCACCTTGGCAGGTCACAAGTTTTCCTTCCTTCTGCCTTTGGGAAGTGTACCAGATACTTCCATAGATTGTAATATTCTTATGGTTCCTTTTCTTGTGCGTATTGATAACGTATCCTCACAATTGCTGCTTATTTGTGATCTCTGCCCGCACCATACCATGAAATCTATATTTCCTAACACTACTAATGTGATATGCACTCGTAATGTGAAACAGTGAGGCCCGGGCCGCCCAAGCGGAATGTGGGCACTTACCTGCTCCACCACAGGGCCGGCCCTGAATTGTACTTTTGGACCAACCTTTTGCCTGAACTTGGGAAGACGTGGGCCTGTTTGGATTATTCGTGAAGGTGATTAGTAATAACATCATGGACGGTAACATTTTCCGTTCGTTCATGGGTTTAGGACTGATCATGTTCTCTTCGTAGTATTCCTCTTCACCTATTTGGAATGGTCTGCCTTTCTGTAGCATCTGTAAGCATTTGGAGGTGATTTTCCATCCTTGGAAGTTCACCTTCTGTAAACTCTTTCCGCCCCCAAAGCTTTATGACATCATTCTGGACCCCTTTTTGGATTTTTGATTTGAGGTGAATTTATAGCCATGACCCTGCATTAGAACGTACTATAACTTCCAGATTCACATCCTCATTGCTTTAGACTTCTGTGTAGCTTACATCATCTTCACCAGTGTAAGACTAATCACAGGCCCTCACCACACACTTGTGCCTAATCTTCTCTTTCACCCTCCGTCACCGCCCCTCTTTGCCTCTGGGAGCCCGCATACAAATGTTCAGTGCCACCTGTTGGTTAGTGCTTGCTTTTTCTTCTCCTTGTAAGTGAGATTCTATGGTATTTGAATTTCTCACTGGGGCTTGTTACACTTCCCCTAAAACCCTCACAGCCATTCTGGTGGTCACAAATGGCTGGATTGCATCATTTGTTCCGGCTGAGTGGTATACCATTGTGTGGCTATAGCCCATCTTCCTTCTCCAATCATCCCTTGCTGGACACCAGGCTGCTTTCCAAGTCTTGGATATCAGGAGTAAGACTGTGGTGAACACAGCCATGCACATGTCTTTATGCGGTAGTCTTTCTGACTTTTTTGGATAAGCAAGCGGCAGATTAATAGCTGGGTCATACGGGACATGGATACTTAAACTTCTGAGGCAGTTCCACACCTTTGGCATCGTGGCTGCACCGGGTTACACTCCCACCAGCAGTGCAGGAGGCTTCCCTTCTCTCCACCTCCTCTCTGACACTTGTTATTTCCTGTCTGCTTCCTTCTAGCCATGCTGACCACAGTGAGCTGCCATGGCCTTGCAGTTTGGATTTGCATTTTCCTGAGACTTCATGATGGTGAACAAGTTTTCATGCACCTACTGGCCCTCTTTCTGTCTTCTTCGGAGAAATCTCTGCTTCCATCTTTTGACCAGGTTTTCATTGGCTTGTTTTTTTTCTTGTGGAGACGTGCGAGTTGATTGTATCTTTGGGCTTTTCACCCCTTGTCCGATGTGTGGTTTGCAAACATCCTCTCCCAATTGTTGTGGTGTCTTAGTATTCAGTTGATGGTTTCCTTGAGTGGGCAGAAGTGTGTGCATTTGATGTGGTCCCGTTTGTTTCTTGTTTCCTTTGTTGCCCTTGCCCAGTCAGACATGCTTCTTCCAAATAGGCGGCTCAGACAGATGGCAAAGAGCACTCTGCCTAGGTCTTCTCCTACAAGGTTCACGGTTTCAAGTCTGCCATTCAAGGCTTTAATCCACTTCAGGTGGTGTGTGTGCCAGGTGTAACATCATGGCGTACTCTCGTTGTGTTCCATGTGGCTGTGCAGGCTTCCCAGCACCGTTTATTGTAGAGACTCTCCTTTCTCCGCTGTCTCCACTTGGCTCCCTGGTCCAAAATGGGCTGTCCATGTAAGTTTGAGTTGGGCTCTGGGCTCTCAATTGTTTTGCATGGGTCTTCATGCCTGTTTTGGGGCCCAGACTGTGCCGTTTCGGTACCTAGCGCTTCATCCTCTATGTTGAAATCAGAAATTGTGACACGTGCTGCTTTGTTCGTTTTCCTGAGGATTCCTTTGCCTAGTCAGGGTCACGCGTTGCTGGCT
The DNA here is from genome assembly GCF_041296235.1 of Equus asinus. Classification (NCBI taxonomy): domain Eukaryota; kingdom Metazoa; phylum Chordata; class Mammalia; order Perissodactyla; family Equidae; genus Equus; species Equus asinus. The sequence goes on from NC_091818.1 coordinate 4,156,443, forward strand.
AGAAACTTTAGGATTCTCTCTTCTTCTCTGTGGCAAATACTGCTGCAACTTTGACTGGGATTGCATGGAATCCAGAGATTCCTTACTGCGGTATGAACCTTTCAAGTGTGTTAATCCTTCCATTCCTAGATCCCTCGATATCTTTTTTTTTCTTGTGTCTTCTTGAGTTTCTTTCCCCAAAGGTTTGCTAGTTTTTGAATTAACATAGAATTCACCTGTTTTGCTAAGGTTATTCACAGAGATCCTATTCTTCGTAATGGCAAGCTCCTGTTTTTTTGTTTTTTTTTTCCTTAGCTTCAGTTTTTCTATTCTTTGCAACTTTTAATTGGTTTTGTTTTGGCACAAGTGCATTGCTGTGCTCACATCTGCTGGCAATGCTCCTGTATTTGCTGTGGAAGTCTGGCCCTGTCCAACGTCCCTTCCCATCTGCCTCTACTCTACCTCGGACGCCTGCACCAGAACAACTGAAGCAGTGGTGAGGAGGCCCAAACCGAGGATTCCACCCAGCCCATACTGGGCCACAGACCCAGAAGGTGCGGACCTCACCACTGCACCACCGGCCGGCCACTTACATGTTCAGTGGCAACGTGCAGTTGAGTGCAACGGGAGTTAAATATACTAGTGAGCCCAACTCTAGCACTGTGTAGATGAGGCTAGGTTGTTTTTCGGGTCCATTGTGATGTCAGAGGATTTGTCATAATTGTGTCTCTGAGGTCCAGCATGCTTCCTGGATACAGGTTTCAGAGCCTGCTTGGAGCAGTCTCATAACTCACCCTTCCCAGTTAGCCCATGCTTGACCTTCGCTGCCGTTTTTCGGCTTGTGAATTTCTCTGACTTTCAAACGTTCCAGCAGAGTCTGTCTAAAGACGGACATCATCTTTCATTGTGGATAATTCAGGTGTGATTTCTGTTCACCTTCCATTTTCTGGGTCCTCTTTTTCTTTTCCATAGTATACTCGTCATGGTCTTTCTCAGCTATCTCCCTTAGACATGCTTATCAGTCCGTTCTCCTTCATTCCAAGGGATTAGTTTGTATTTCTTTAATCGCTGTATGTTCTCTAGGGTGAGGTGTGAGTGCTTTCGTGACTCTTGTTTGTTGTCCTTGAATTTGCACCGGTCACTTGTAGGACTCTTGGCTACCCTAGCCAAGGTCAAACTAAGCACTGAGAACACGTGGTCATGTGGGTTGGTTTGACATCCTGAGATCAGAAACTCCAAATTCGAGGTGGTCCTGGCAACCCCCTTCACGGACACAATGTTTCCAAGACAACTTAGACAAATCGGATGAATTCCACTCTCCAGGAAAGATATTTTTCTGTCTCTTTTCCGGATTTGGGAAGTTTCGAACTTGACCCCTGATCCTTGAACGTTCCCCTAGATTCCGTCCAGATACGGGCTTACTTAATTTTTATAGGGTGTGCCATTTGTTTGCCCTACATCCTCTACCCTGGCCTGTTTATTTTTCTTGAAACACAACTGTAAAGTTCTAATTTTCGTGCAACTTCCTTACATATGGTGTCAAAACACATAATCAATAATCCTTCTACGGCAAGAGGTAGGGGGAGAGAATTTCGATGGAGGCAAACAGAGCACACTAGCCTGGGAGGGCAGCCTTCACGAAGGAACGAAGCCCTGTGGAAGAGGGTGCTTTTCAGCACCCTTGTAGAGCACTTCCAAACAAAGAGACATACCCCAAGCGTGACAGGGCTCCATTCCTTCAAGGCTTCCAAGACATCTCTTGGGACACATTACCATGTGCCCAGTGGGCCCACGTGACACCAGAGCTTCGGAAAAAGAGACTGACCTGCAAAGAATGCTATGGGCCTTGGAAAGGAGGCATCGATTCTTCTCTTCAATGTCCTCAAGACATCTTTCTTGACTTTGCATTATGCTTAAGGCACAAGGGCACTGTAGGTGTGATGAACGCCAAGTCCGGCCACTTGTTTCCAATGAAGTTGCAAGCTTGAATCAGCATGACCTCCCCATAGACTTGAATAGATGACAATGTTCTCCTCTCCGTGCCTGTCCCTCTATTCTCACTTGTGGCCTAGGGTTCCTTTCTTATCCCTTGCATCAGACTCTGTTTTATCTCTTCTAGTTTCTGTGCCTGCTTTCTGTTTGCCAAACCTGTTTCTGGGTATCCGTCCCTTTAATAGCCTAGCCTAGGCCAATCCTCAGACTGTAACCATGCGGCCACCCTGGGGGACATGTTCACCGTGATGTCATAAGCGACCTCAAAATTCGAAGTTGTCCTGACAACCTCCGTGCACACAGAGTTTCACAGCCATCTCAGACCAGTCTGACTCCTCACCCTGTCTAGGTAGGATAGTTTTCCTTTTTCTGCAATTGTTGTCAGTTTCTATCTTTCTCCTTGAACTTCGAAAGGGCTCCTACATTCTCTCTAGACACTGGTGTCACTCCTGTAAGATTATCCTGGGTTTTATCTCTTATATCTTGGGTAGATGGCAAAATGGGTGGACCTTACCCAGAAAAAGTCCTGGACTCCCTCACAAGTTGAAGTTGCCCAGGGAATGTTCTGATGCACAATGATGGTGTCATCTCGTGGCACTCTGCCAATTCCACCTTGGCAGGTCACAAGTTTTCCTTCCTTCTGCCTTTGGGAAGTGTACCAGATACTTCCATAGATTGTAATATTCTTATGGTTCCTTTTCTTGTGCGTATTGATAACGTATCCTCACAATTGCTGCTTATTTATGATCTCTGCCCGCACCATACCATGAAATCTATATTTCCTAACACTACTAATGTGATATGCACTCGTAATGTGAAACAGTGAGGCCCGGGCCGCCCAAGCGGAATGTGGGCACTTACCTGCTCCACCACAGGGCCGGCCCTGAATTGTACTTTTGGACCAACCTTTTGCCTGAACTTGGGAAGACGTGGGCCTGTTTGGATTATTCGTGAAGGTGATTAGTAATAACATCATGGACGGTAACATTTTCCGTTCGTTCATGGGTTTAGGACTGATCATGTTCTCTTCGTAGTATTCCTCTTCACCTATTTGGAATGGTCTGCCTTTCTGTAGCATCTGTAAGCATTTGGAGGTGATTTTCCATCCTTGGAAGTTCACCTTCTGTAAACTCTTTCCGCCCCCAAAGCTTTATGACATCCTTCTGGACCCCTTTTTGGATTTTTGATTTGAGGTGAATTTATAGCCATGACCCTGCATTAGAACGTACTATAACTTCCAGATTCACATCCTCATTGCTTTAGACTTCTGTGTAGCTTACATCATCTTCACCAGTGTAAGACTAATCACAGGCCCTCACCACACACTTGTGCCTAATCTTCTCTTTCACCCTCCGTCACCGCCCCTCTTTGCCTCTGGGAGCCCGCATACAAATGTTCAGTGCCACCTGTTGGTTAGTGCTTGCTTTTTCTTCGCCTTGTAAGTGAGATTCTATGGTATTTGAATTTCTCACTGGGGCTTGTTACACTTCCCCTAAAACCCTCACAGCCATTCTGGTGGTCACAAATGGCTGGATTGCATCATTTGTTCCGGCTGAGTGGTATACCATTGTGTGGCTATAGCCCATCTTCCTTCTCCAATCATCCCTTGCTGGACACCAGGGTGCTTTCCAAGTCTTGGATATCCGGAGTAAGACTGTGGTGAACACAGCCATGCACATGTCTTTATGCGGTAGTCTTTCTGACTGTTTTGGATAAGCAAGCGGCAGATTAATAGCTGGGTCATACGGGACATGGATACTTAAACTTCTGTGGCAGTTCCACACCTTTGGCATCGTGGCTGCACCGGGTTACACTCCCACCAGCAGTGCAGGAGGCTTCCCTTCTCTCCACCTCCTCTCTGACACTTGTTATTTCCTGTCTGCTTCCTTCTAGCCATGCTGACCACAGTGAGCTGCCATGGCCTTGCAGTTTGGATTTGCATTTTCCTGAGACTTCATGATGGTGAACAAGTTTTCATGCACCTACTGGCCCTCTTTCTGTCTTCTTCGGAGAAATCTCTGCTTCCATCTTTTGACCAGGTTTTCATTGGCTTGTTTTTTTTCTTGTGGAGACGTGCGAGTTGATTGTATCTTTGGGCTTTTCACCCCTTGTCCGATGTGTGGTTTGCAAACATCCTCTCCCAATTGTTGTGGTGTCTTAGTATTCAGTTGATGGTTTCCTTGAGTGGGCAGAAGTGTGTGCATTTGATGTGGTCCCGTTTGTTTCTTGTTTCCTTTGTTGCCCTTGCCCAGTCAGACATGCTTCTTCCAAATAGGCGGCTCAGACAGATGGCAAAGAGCACTCTGCCTAGGTCTTCTCCTACAAGGTTCACGGTTTCAAGTCTGCCATTCAAGGCTTTAATCCATTTCAGGTGGTGTGTGTGCCAGGTGTAACATCATGGCGTACTCTCGTTGTGTTCCATGTGGCTGTGCAGGCTTCCCAGCACCGTTTATTGTAGAGACTCTCCTTCCTCCGCTGTCTCCACTTGGCTCCCTGGTCCAAAATGGGCTGTCCATGTAAGTTTGAGTTGGGCTCTGGGCTCTCAATTGTTTTGCATGGGTCTTCATGCCTGTTTTGGGGCCCAGACTGTGCCGTTTCGGTACCTAGCGCTTCGTCCTCTATGTTGAAATCAGAAATTGTGACACGTGCTGCTTTGTTCGTTTTCCTGAGGATTCCTTTGCCTAGTCAGGGTCTCCCGTTGCTGGCTAGAAACTTTAGGATTCTCTCTTCTTCTCTGTGGCAAATACTGCTGCAACTTTGACTGGGATTGCATGGAATCCAGAGATTCCTTACTGCGGTATGAACCTTTCAAGTGTGTTAATCCTTCCATTCCTCGATCCCTCGATGTCTTTTTTTTTCTTGTGTCTTCTTGAGTTTCTTTCCCCAAAGGTTTGCTAGTTTTTGAATTAACATAGAATTCACCTGTTTTGCTAAGGTTATTCACAGAGATCCTATTCTTCGTAATGGCAAGCTCCTGTTTTTTTGTTTTTTTTTTCCTTAGCTTCAGTTTTTCTGTTCTTTGCAACTTTTAATTGGTTTTGTTTTGACACAAGTGCATTGCTGTGCTCACATCTGCTGGCAATGCACCTGTATTTGCTGTGGAAGTCTGGCCCTGTCCAACGTCCCTTCCCATCTGCCTCTACTCTACCTCGGACGCCTGCACCAGAACAACTGAAGCAGTGGTGAGGAGGCCCAAACCGAGGATTCCACCCAGCCCATACTGGGCCACAGAACCAGAAGGTGCGGACCTCACCACTGCACCACCGGCCGGCCACTTACATGTTCAGTGGCAACGTGCAGTTGAGTGCAATGGGAGTTAAATATACTAGTGAGCCCAACTCTAGCACTGTGTAGATGAGGCTAGGTTGTTTTTCGGGTCCATTGTGATGTCAGAGGATTTGTCATAATTGTGTCTCTGAGGTCCAGCATGCTTCCTGGATACAGGTTTCAGAGCCTGCTTGGAGCAGTCTCATAACTCACCCTTCCCAGTTAGCCCATGCTTGACCTTCGCTGCCGTTTTTTGGCTTGTGAATTTCTCTGACTTTCAAACGTTCCAGCAGAGTCTGTCTAAAGACGGACATCATCTTTCATTGTGGATAATTCAGGTGTGATTTCTGTTCACCTTCCATTTTCTGGGTCCTCTTTTTCTTTTCCATAGTATACTCGTCATGGTCTTTCTCAGCTATCTCCCTTAGACATGCTTATCAGTCCGTTCTCCTTCATTCCAAGGGATTAGTTTGTATTTCTTTAATCGCTGTATGTTCTCTAGGGTGAGGTGTGAGTGCTTTAGTGACTCTTGTTTGTTGTCCTTGAATTTGCACCGGTCACTTGTAGGACTCTTGGCTACCCTAGCCAAGGTCAAACTAAGCACTGAGAACACGTGGTCATGTGGGTTGGTTTGACATCCTGAGATCAGAAACTCCAAATTCGAGGTGGTCCTGGCAACCCCCTTCACGGACACAATGTTTCCAAGACAACTTAGACAAATCGGATGAATTCCACTCTCCAGGAAAGATATTTTTCTGTCTCTTTTCCGGATTTGGGAAGTTTCGAACTTGACCCCTGATCCTTGAACGTTCCCCTAGATTCCGTCCAGATACGGGCTTACTTAATTTTTATAGGGTGTGCCATTTGTTTGCCCTACATCCTCTACCCTGGCCTGTTTATTTTTCTTGAAACACAACTGTAAAGTTCTAATTTTCGTGCAACTTCCTTACATATGGTGTCAAAACACATAATCAATAATCCTTCTACGGCAAGAGGTAGGGGGAGAGAATTTCGATGGAGGCAAACAGAGCACACTAGCCTGGGAGGGCAGCCTTCACGAAGGAACGAAGCCCTGTGGAAGAAGGTGCTTTTCAGCACCCTTGTAGAGCACTTCCAAACAAAGAGACATACCCCAAGCGTGACAGGGCTCCATTCCTTCAAGGCTTCCAAGACATCTCTTGGGACACATTACCATGTGCCCAGTGGGCCCACGTGACACCAGAGCTTCGGAAAAAGAGACTGACCTTCAAAGAATGCTATGGGCCTTGGAAAGGAGGCATCGATTCTTCTCTTCAATGTCCTCAAGACATCTTTCTTGACTTTGCATTATGCTTAAGGCACAAGGGCACTGTAGGTGTGATGAACGCCAAGTCCGGCCACTTGTTTCCAATGAAGTTGCAAGCTTGAATCAGCATGACCTCCCCATAGACTTGAATAGATGACAATGTTCTCCTCTCCGTGCCTGTCCCTCTATTCTCACTTGTGGCCTAGGGTTCCTTTCTTATCCCTTGCATCAGACTCTGTTTTATCTCTTCTAGTTTCTGTGCCTGCTTTCTGTTTGCCAAACCTGTTTCTGGGTATCCGTCCCTTTAATAGCCTAGCCTAGGCCAATCCTCAGACTGTAACCATGCGGCCACCCTGGGGGACATGTTCACCGTGATGTCATAAGCGACCTCAAAATTCGAAGTTGTCCTGACAACCTCCGTGCACACAGAGTTTCACAGCCATCTCAGACCAGTCTGACTCCTCACCCTGTCTAGGTAGGATAGTTTTCCTTTTTCTGCAATTGTTGTCAGTTTCTATCTTTCTCCTTGAACTTCGAAAGGGCTCCTACATTCTCTCTAGACACTGGTTTCACTCCTGTATGATTATCCTGGGTTTTATCTCTTATATCTTGGGTAGATGGCAAAATGGGTGGACCTTACCCAGAAAAAGTCCTGGACTCCCTCACAAGTTGAAGTTGCCCAGGGAATGTTCTGATGCACAATGATGGTGTCATCTCGTGGCACTCTGCCAATTCCACCTTGGCAGGTCACAAGTTTTCCTTCCTTCTGCCTTTGGGAAGTGTACCAGATACTTCCATAGATTGTAATATTCTTATGGTTCCTTTTCTTGTGCGTATTGATAACGTATCCTCACAATTGCTGCTTATTTATGATCTCTGCCCGCACCATACCATGAAATCTATATTTCCTAACACTACTAATGTGATATGCACTCGTAATGTGAAACAGTGAGGCCCGGGCCGCCCAAGCGGAATGTGGGCACTTACCTGCTCCACCACAGGGCCGGCCCTGAATTGTACTTTTGGACCAACCTTTTGCCTGAACTTGGGAAGACGTGGGCCTGTTTGGATTATTCGTGAAGGTGATTAGTAATAACATCATGGACGGTAACATTTTCCGTTCGTTCATGGGTTCAGGACTGATCATGTTCTCTTCGTAGTATTCCTCTTCACCTATTTGGAATGGTCTGCCTTTCTGTAGCATCTGTAAGCATTTGGAGGTGATTTTCCATCCTTGGAAGTTCACCTTCTGTAAACTCTTTCCGCCCCCAAAGCTTTATGACATCATTCTGGACCCCTTTTTGGATTTTTGATTTGAGGTGAATTTATAGCCATGACCCTGCATTAGAACGTACTATAACTTCCAGATTCACGTCCTCATTGCTTTAGACTTCTGTGTAGCTTACATCATCTTCACCAGTGTAAGACTAATCACAGGCCCTCACCACACACTTGTGCCTAATCTTCTCTTTCACCCTCCGTCACCGCCCCTCTTTGCCTCTGGGAGCCCGCATACAAATGTTCAGTGCCACCTGTTGGTTAGTGCTTGCTTTTTCTTCACCTTGTAAGTGAGATTCTATGGTATTTGAATTTCTCACTGGGGCTTGTTACACTTCCCCTAAAACCCTCACAGCCATTCTGGTGGTCACAAATGGCTGGATTGCATCATTTGTTCCGGCTGAGTGGTATACCATTGTGTGGCTATAGCCCATCTTCCTTCTCCAATCATCCCTTGCTGGACACCAGGCTGCTTTCCAAGTCTTGGATATCCGGAGTAAGACTGTGGTGAACACAGCCATGCACATGTCTTTATGCGGTAGTCTTTCTGACTGTTTTGGATAAGCAAGCGGCAGATTAATAGCTGGGTCATACGGGACATGGATACTTAAACTTCTGAGGCAGTTCCACACCTTTGGCATCGTGGCTGCACCGGGTTACACTCCCACCAGCAGTGCAGGAGGCTTCCCTTCTCTCCACCTCCTCTCTGACACTTGTTATTTCCTGTCTGCTTCCTTCTAGCCATGCTGACCACAGTGAGCTGCCATGGCCTTGCAGTTTGGATTTGCATTTTCCTGAGACTTAATGATGGTGAACAAGTTTTCATGCACCTACTGGCCCTCTTTCTGTCTTCTTCGGAGAAATCTCTGCTTCCATCTTTTGACCAGGTTTTCATTGGCTTGTTTTTTTTCTTGTGGAGACGTGCGAGTTGATTGTATCTTTGGGCTTTTCACCCCTTGTCCGATGTGTGGTTTGCAAACATCCTCTCCCAATTGTTGTGGTGTCTTAGTATTCAGTTGATGGTTTCCTTGAGTGGGCAGAAGTGTGTGCATTTGATGTGGTCCCGTTTGTTTCTTGTTTCCTTTGTTGCCCTTGCCCAGTCAGACATGCTTCTTCCAAATAGGCGGCTCAGACAGATGGCAAAGAGCACTCTGCCTAGGTCTTCTCCTACAAGGTTCACGGTTTCAAGTCTGCCATTCAAGGCTTTAATCCATTTCAGGTGGTGTGTGTGCCAGGTGTAACATCATGGTGTACTCTCGTTGTGTTCCATGTGGCTGTGCAGGCTTCCCAGCACCGTTTATTGTAGAGACTCTCCTTTCTCCGCTGTCTCCACTTGGCTCCCTGGTCCAAAATGGGCTGTCCATGTAAGTTTGAGTTGGGCTCTGGGCTCTCAATTGTTTTGCATGGGTCTTCATGCCTGTTTTGGGGCCCAGACTGTGCCGTTTCGGTACCTAGCGCTTCGTCCTCTATGTTGAAATCAGAAATTGTGACACGTGCTGCTTTGTTCGTTTTCCTGAGGATTCCTTTGCCTAGTCAGGGTCTCGTGTTGCTGGCTAGAAACTTTAGGATTCTCTCTTCTTCTCTGTGGCAAATACTGCTGCAACTTTGACTGGGATTGCATGGAATCCAGAGATTCCTTACTGCGGTATGAACCTTTCAAGTGTGTTAATCCTTCCATTCCTAGATCCCTCGATATCTTTTTTTTTCTTGTGTCTTCTTGAGTTTCTTTCCCCAAAGGTTTGCTAGTTTTTGAATTAACATAGAATTCACCTGTTTTGCTAAGGTTATTCACAGAGATCCTATTCTTCGTAATGGCAAGCTCCTGTTTTTTTGTTTTTTTTTTTCCTTAGCTTCAGTTTTTCTGTTCTTTGCAACTTTTAATTGGTTTTGTTTTGGCACAAGTGCATTGCTGTGCTCACATCTGCTGGCAATGCACCTGTATTTGCTGTGGAAGTCTGGCCCTGTCCAACGTCCCTTCCCATCTGCCTCTACTCTACCTCGGACGCCTGCACCAGAACAACTGAAGCAGTGGTGAGGAGGCCCAAACCGAGGATTCCACCCAGCCCATACTGGGCCACAGACCCAGAAGGTGCGGACCTCACCACTGCACCACCGGCCGGCCACTTACATGTTCAGTGGCAACGTGCAGTTGAGTGCAACGGGAGTTAAATATACTAGTGAGCCCAACTCTAGCACTGTGTAGATGAGGCTAGGTTGTTTTTCGGGTCCATTGTGATGTCAGAGGATTTGTCATAATTGTGTCTCTGAGGTCCAGCATGCTTCCTGGATACAGGTTTCAGAGCCTGCTTGGAGCAGTCTCATAACTCACCCTTCCCAGTTAGCCCATGCTTGACCTTCGCTGCCGTTTTTTGGCTTGTGAATTTCTCTGACTTTCAAACGTTCCAGCAGAGTCTGTCTAAAGACGGACATCATCTTTCATTGTGGATAATTCAGGTGTGATTTCTGTTCACCTTCCATTTTCTGGGTCCTCTTTTTCTTTTCCATAGTATACTCGTCATGGTCTTTCTCAGCTATCTCCCTTAGACATGCTTATCAGTCCGTTCTCCTTCATTCCAAGGGATTAGTTTGTATTTCTTTAATCGCTGTATGTTCTCTAGGGTGAGGTGTGAGTGCTTTCGTGACTCTTGGTTGTTGTCCTTGAATTTGCACCGGTCACTTGTAGGACTCTTGGCTACCCTAGCCAAGGTCAAACTAAGCACTGAGAACACGTGGTCATGTGGGTTGGTTTGACATCCTGAGATCAGAAACTCCAAATTCGAGGTGGTCCTGGCAACCCCCTTCACGGACACAATGTTTCCAAGACAACTTAGACAAATCGGATGAATTCCACTCTCCAGGAAAGATATTTTTCTGTCTCTTTTCCGGATTTGGGAAGTTTCGAACTTGACCCCTGATCCTTGAACGTTCCCCTAGATTCCGTCCAGATACGGGCTTACTTAATTTTTATAGGGTGTGCCATTTGTTTGCCCTACATCCTCTACCCTGGCCTGTTTATTTTTCTTGAAACACAACTGTAAAGTTCTAATTTTCGTGCAACTTCCTTACATATGGTGTCAAAACACATAATCAATAATCCTTCTACGGCAAGAGGTAGGGGGAGAGAATTTCGATGGAGGCAAACAGAGCACACTAGCCTGGGAGGGCAGCCTTCACGAAGGAACGAAGCCCTGTGGAAGAGGGTGCTTTTCAGCACCCTTGTAGAGCACTTCCAAACAAAGAGACATACCCCAAGCGTGACAGGGCTCCATTCCTTCAAGGCTTCCAAGACATCTCTTGGGACACATTACCATGTGCCCAGTGGGCCCACGTGACACCAGAGCTTCGGAAAAAGAGACTGACCTGCAAAGAATGCTATGGGCCTTGGAAAGGAGGCATCGATTCTTCTCTTCAATGTCCTCAAGACATCTTTCTTGACTTTGCATTATGCTTAAGGCACAAGGGCACTGTAGGTGTGATGAACCCCAAGTCCGGCCACTTGTTTCCAATGAAGTTGCAAGCTTGAATCAGCATGACCTCCCCATAGACTTGAATAGATGACAATGTTCTCCTCTCCGTGCCTGTCCCTCTATTCTCACTTGTGGCCTAGGGTTCCTTTCTTATCCCTTGCATCAGACTCTGTTTTATCTCTTCTAGTTTCTGTGCCTGCTTTCTGTTTGCCAAACCTGTTTCTGGGTATCTGTCCCTTTAATAGCCTAGCCTAGGCCAATCCTCAGACTGTAACCATGCGGCCACCCTGGGGGACATGTTCACCGTGATGTCATAAGCGACCTCAAAATTCGAAGTTGTCCTGACAACCTCCGTGCACACAGAGTTTCACAGCCATCTCAGACCAGTCTGACTCCTCACCCTGTCTAGGTAGGATAGTTTTCCTTTTTCTGCAATTGTTGTCAGTTTCTATCTTTCTCCTTGAACTTCGAAAGGGCTCCTACATTCTCTCTAGACACTGGTGTCACTCCTGTAAGATTATCCTGGGTTTTATCTCTTATATCTTGGGTAGATGGCAAAATGGGTGGACCTTACCCAGAAAAAGTCCTGGACTCCCTCACAAGTTGAAGTTGCCCAGGGAATGTTCTGATGCACAATGATGGTGTCATCTCGTGGCACTCTGCCAATTCCACCTTGGCAGGTCACAAGTTTTCCTTCCTTCTGCCTTTGGGAAGTGTACCAGATACTTCCATAGATTGTAATATTCTTATGGTTCCTTTTCTTGTGCGTATTGATAACGTATCCTCACAATTGCTGCTTATTTATGATCTCTGCCCGCACCATACCATGAAATCTATATTTCCTAACACTACTAATGTGATATGCACTCGTAATGTGAAACAGTGAGGCCCGGGCCGCCCAAGCGGAATGTGGGCACTTACCTGCTCCACCACAGGGCCGGCCCTGAATTGTACTTTTGGACCAACCTTTTGCCTGAACTTGGGAAGACGTGGGCCTGTTTGGATTATTCGTGAAGGTGATTAGTAATAACATCATGGACGGTAACATTTTCCGTTCGTTCATGGGTTTAGGACTGATCATGTTCTCTTCGTAGTATTCCTCTTCACCTATTTGGAATGGTCTGCCTTTCTGTAGCATCTGTAAGCATTTGGAGGTGATTTTCCATCCTTGGAAGTTCACCTTCTGTAAACTCTTTCCGCCCCCAAAGCTTTATGACATCATTCTGGACCCCTTTTTGGATTTTTGATTTGAGGTGAATTTATAGCCATGACCCTGCATTAGAACGTACTATAACTTCCAGATTCACGTCCTCATTGCTTTAGACTTCTGTGTAGCTTACATCATCTTCACCAGTGTAAGACTAATCACAGGCCCTCACCACACACTTGTGCCTAATCTTCTCTTTCACCCTCCGTCACCGCCCCTCTTTGCCTCTGGGAGCCCGCATACAAATGTTCAGTGCCACCTGTTGGTTAGTGCTTGCTTTTTCTTCTCCTTGTAAGTGAGATTCTATGGTATTTGAATTTCTCACTGGGGCTTGTTACACTTCCCCTAAAACCCTCACAGCCATTCTGGTGGTCACAAACGGCTGGATTGCATCATTTGTTCCGGCTGAGTGGTATACCATTGTGTGGCTATAGCCCATCTTCCTTCTCCAATCATCCCTTGCTGGACACCAGGGTGCTTTCCAAGTCTTGGATATCAGGAGTAAGACTGTGGTGAACACAGCCATGCACATGTCTTTATGCGGTAGTCTTTCTGACTTTTTTGGATAAGCAAGCGGCAGATTAATAGCTGGGTCATACGGGACATGGATACTTAAATTTCTGAGGCAGTTCCACACCTTTGGCATCGTGGCTGCACCGGGTTACACTCCCACCAGCAGTGCAGGAGGCTTCCCTTCTCTGCACCTCCTCTCTGACACTTGTTATTTCCTGTCTGCTTCCTTCTAGCCATGCTGACCACAGTGAGCTGCCACGGCCTTGCAGTTTGGATTTGCATTTTCCTGAGACTTCATGATGGTGAACAAGTTTTCATGCACCTACTGGCCCTCTTTCTGTCTTCTTCGGAGAAATCTCTGCTTCCATCTTTTGACCAGGTTTTCATTGGCTTGTTTTTTTTCTTGTGGAGACGTGCGAGTTGATTGTATCTTTGGGCTTTTCACCCCTTGTCCGATGTGTGGTTTGCAAACATCCTCTCCCAATTGTTGTGGTGTCTTAGTATTCAGTTGATGGTTTCCTTGAGTGGGCAGAAGTGTGTGCATTTGATGTGGTCCCGTTTGTTTCTTGTTTCCTTTGTTGCCCTTGCCCAGTCAGACATGCTTCTTCCAAATAGGCGGCTCAGACAGATGGCAAAGAGCACTCTGCCTAGGTCTTCTCCTACAAGGTTCACGGTTTCAAGTCTGCCATTCAAGGCTTTAATCCACTTCAGGTGGTGTGTGTGCCAAGTTTAACATCATGGCGTACTCTCGTTGTGTTCCATGTGGCTGTGCAGGCTTCCCAGCACCGTTTATTGTAGAGACTCTCCTTTCTCCGCTGTCTCCACTTGGCTCCCTGGTCCAAAATGGGCTGTCCATGTAAGTTTGAGTTGGGCTCTGGGCTCTCAATTGTTTTGCATGGGTCTTCATGCCTGTTTTGGGGCCCAGACTGTGCCGTTTCGGTACCTAGCGCTTCGTCCTCTATGTTGAAATCAGAAATTGTGACACGTGCTGCTTTGTTCGTTTTCCTGAGGATTCCTTTGCCTAGTCAGGGTCTCGCGTTGCTGGCTAGAAACTTTAGGATTCTCTCTTCTTCTCTGTGGCAAATACTGCTGCAACTTTGACTGGGATTGCATGGAATCCAGAGATTCCTTACTGCGGTATGAACCTTTCAAGTGTGTTAATCCTTCCATTCCTAGATCCCTCGATATCTTTTTTTTTCTTGTGTCTTCTTGAGTTTCTTTCCCCAAAGGTTTGCTAGTTTTTGAATTAACATAGAATTCACCTGTTTTGCTAAGGTTATTCACAGAGATCCTATTCTTCGTAATGGCAAGCTCCTGTTTTTTTGTTTTTTTTTTTCCTTAGCTTCAGTTTTTCTATTCTTTGCAACTTTTAATTGGTTTTGTTTTGGCACAAGTGCATTGCTGTGCTCACATCTGCTGGCAATGCTCCTGTATTTGCTGTGGAAGTCTGGCCCTGTCCAACGTCCCTTCCCATCTGCCTCTACTCTACCTCGGACGCCTGCACCAGAACAACTGAAGCAGTGGTGAGGAGGCCCAAACCGAGGATTCCACCCAGCCCATACTGGGCCACAGACCCAGAAGGTGCGGACCTCACCACTGCACCACCGGCCGGCCACTTACATGTTCAGTGGCAACGTGCAGTTGAGTGCAACGGGAGTTAAATATACTAGTGAGCCCAACTCTAGCACTGTGTAGATGAGGCTAGGTTGTTTTTCGGGTCCATTGTGATGTCAGAGGATTTGTCATAATTGTGTCTCTGAGGTCCAGCATGCTTCCTGGATACAGGTTTCAGAGCCTGCTTGGAGCAGTCTCATAACTCACCCTTCCCAGTTAGCCCATGCTTGACCTTCGCTGCCGTTTTTTGGCTTGTGAATTTCTCTGACTTTCAAACGTTCCAGCAGAGTCTGTCTAAAGACGGACATCATCTTTCATTGTGGATAATTCAGGTGTGATTTCTGTTCACCTTCCATTTTCTGGGTCCTCTTTTTCTTTTCCATAGTATACTCGTCATGGTCTTTCTCAGCTATCTCCCTTAGACATGCTTATCAGTCCGTTCTCCTTCATTCCAAGGGATTAGTTTGTATTTCTTTAATCGCTGTATGTTCTCTAGGGTGAGGTGTGAGTGCTTTCGTGACTCTTGGTTGTTGTCCTTGAATTTGCACCGGTCACTTGTAGGACTCTTGGCTACCCTAGCCAAGGTCAAACTAAGCACTGAGAACACGTGGTCATGTGGGTTGGTTTGACATCCTGAGATCAGAAACTCCAAATTCGAGGTGGTCCTGGCAACCCCCTTCACAGACACAATGTTTCCAAGACAACTTAGACAAATCGGATGAATTCCACTCTCCAGGAAAGATATTTTTCTGTCTCTTTTCCGGATTTGGGAAGTTTCGAACTTGACCCCTGATCCTTGAACGTTCCCCTAGATTCCGTCCAGATACGGGCTTACTTAATTTTTATAGGGTGTGCCATTTGTTTGCCCTACATCCTCTACCCTGGCCTGTTTATTTTTCTTGAAACACAACTGTAAAGTTCTAATTTTCGTGCAACTTCCTTACATGTGGTGTCAAAACACATAATCAATAATCCTTCTACGGC
Organism: Equus asinus; assembly: GCF_041296235.1. Lineage (NCBI taxonomy): Eukaryota > Metazoa > Chordata > Mammalia > Perissodactyla > Equidae > Equus > Equus asinus. Next base: position 4,172,029 of record NC_091818.1, read on the forward strand.
AAGAGGTAGGGGGAGAGAATTTCGATGGAGGCAAACAGAGCACACTAGCCTGGGAGGGCAGCCTTCACGAAGGAACGAAGCCCTGTGGAAGAGGGTGCTTTTCAGCACCCTTGTAGAGCACTTCCAACCGAAGAGACATACCCCAAGCGTGACAGGGCTCCATTCCTTCAAGGCTTCCAAGACATCTCTTGGGACACATTACCATGTGCCCAGTGGGCCCACGTGACACCAGAGCTTCGGAAAAAGAGACTGACCTGCAAAGAATGCTATGGGCCTTGGAAAGGAGGCATCGATTCTTCTCTTCAATGTCCTCAAGACATCTTTCTTGACTTTGCATTATGCTTAAGACACAAGGGCACTGTAGGCGTGATGAACCCCAAGTCCGGCCACTTGTTTCCAATGAAGTTGCAAGCTTGAATCAGCATGACCTCCCCATAGACTTGAATAGATGACAATGTTCTCCTCTCCGTGCCTGTCCCTCTATTCTCACTTGTGGCCTAGGGTTCCTTTCTTATCCCTTGCATCAGACTCTGTTTTATCTCTTCTAGTTTCTGTGCCTGCTTTCTGTTTGCCAAACCTGTTTCTGGGTATCTGTCCCTTTAATAGCCTAGCCTAGGCCAATCCTCAGACTGTAACCATGCGGCCACCCTGGGGGACATGTTCACCGTGATGTCATAAGCGACCTCAAAATTCGAAGTTGTCCTGACAACCTCCGTGCACACAGAGTTTCACAGCCATCTCAGACCAGTCTGACTCCTCACCCTGTCTAGGTAGGATAGTTTTCCTTTTTCTGCAATTGTTGTCAGTTTCTATCTTTCTCCTTGAACTTCGAAAGGGCTCCTACATTCTCTCTAGACACTGGTGTCACTCCTGTAAGATTATCCTGGGTTTTATCTCTTATATCTTGGGTAGATGGCAAAATGGGTGGACCTTACCCAGAAAAAGTCCTGGACTCCCTCACAAGTTGAAGTTGCCCAGGGAATGTTCTGATGCACAATGATGGTGTCATCTCGTGGCACTCTGCCAATTCCACCTTGGCAGGTCACAAGTTTTCCTTCCTTCTGCCTTTGGGAAGTGTACCAGATACTTCCATAGATTGTAATATTCTTATGGTTCCTTTTCTTGTGCGTATTGATAACGTATCCTCACAATTGCTGCTTATTTGTGATCTCTGCCCGCACCATACCATGAAATCTATATTTCCTAACACTACTAATGTGATATGCACTCGTAATGTGAAACAGTGAGGCCCGGGCCGCCCAAGCGGAATGTGGGCACTTACCTGCTCCACCACAGGGCCGGCCCTGAATTGTACTTTTGGACCAACCTTTTGCCTGAACTTGGGAAGACGTGGGCCTGTTTGGATTATTCGTGAAGGTGATTAGTAATAACATCATGGACGGTAACATTTTCCGTTCGTTCATGGGTTTAGGACTGATCATGTTCTCTTCGTAGTATTCCTCTTCACCTATTTGGAATGGTCTGCCTTTCTGTAGCATCTGTAAGCATTTGGAGGTGATTTTCCATCCTTGGAAGTTCACCTTCTGTAAACTCTTTCCGCCCCCAAAGCTTTATGACATCATTCTGGACCCCTTTTTGGATTTTTGATTTGAGGTGAATTTATAGCCATGACCCTGCATTAGAACGTACTATAACTTCCAGATTCACATCCTCATTGCTTTAGACTTCTGTGTAGCTTACATCATCTTCACCAGTGTAAGACTAATCACAGGCCCTCACCACACACTTGTGCCTAATCTTCTCTTTCACCCTCCGTCACCGCCCCTCTTTGCCTCTGGGAGCCCGCATACAAATGTTCAGTGCCACCTGTTGGTTAGTGCTTGCTTTTTCTTCTCCTTGTAAGTGAGATTCTATGGTATTTGAATTTCTCACTGGGGCTTGTTACACTTCCCCTAAAACCCTCACAGCCATTCTGGTGGTCACAAACGGCTGGATTGCATCATTTGTTCCGGCTGAGTGGTATACCATTGTGTGGCTATAGCCCATCTTCCTTCTCCAATCATCCCTTGCTGGACACCAGGGTGCTTTCCAAGTCTTGGATATCCGGAGTAAGACTGTGGTGAACACAGCCATGCACATGTCTTTATGCGGTAGTCTTTCTGACTTTTTTGGATAAGCAAGCGGCAGATTAATAGCTGGGTCATACGGGACATGGATACTTAAACTTCTGAGGCAGTTCCACACCTTTGGCATCGTGGCTGCACCGGGTTACACTCCCACCAGCAGTGCAGGAGGCTTCCCTTCTCTCCACCTCCTCTCTGACACTTGTTATTTCCTGTCTGCTTCCTTCTAGCCATGCTGACCACAGTGAGCTGCCATGGCCTTGCAGTTTGGATTTGCATTTTCCTGAGACTTCATGATGGTGAACAAGTTTTCATGCACCTACTGGCCCTCTTTCTGTCTTCTTCGGAGAAATCTCTGCTTCCATCTTTTGACCAGGTTTTCATTGGCTTGTTTTTTTTCTTGTGGAGACGTGCGAGTTGATTGTATCTTTGGGCTTTTCACCCCTTGTCCGATGTGTGGTTTGCAAACATCCTCTCCCAATTGTTGTGGTGTCTTAGTATTCAGTTGATGGTTTCCTTGAGTGGGCAGAAGTGTGTGCATTTGATGTGGTCCCGTTTGTTTCTTGTTTCCTTTGTTGCCCTTGCCCAGTCAGACATGCTTCTTCCAAATAGGCGGCTCAGACAGATGGCAAAGAGCACTCTGCCTAGGTCTTCTCCTACAAGGTTCACGGTTTCAAGTCTGCCATTCAAGGCTTTAATCCACTTCAGGTGGTGTGTGTGCCAGGTGTAACATCATGGTGTACTCTCGTTGTGTTCCATGTGGCTGTGCAGGCTTCCCAGCACCGTTTATTGTAGAGACTCTCCTTTCTCCGCTGTCTCCACTTGGCTCCCTGGTCCAAAATGGGCTGTCCATGTAAGTTTGAGTTGGGCTCTGGGCTCTCAATTGTTTTGCATGGGTCTTCATGCCTGTTTTGGGGCCCAGACTGTGCCGTTTCGGTACCTCGCGCTTCGTCCTCTATGTTGAAATCAGAAATTGTGACACGTGCTGCTTTGTTCGTTTTCCTGAGGATTCCTTTGCCTAGTCAGGGTCTCGTGTTGCTGGCTAGAAACTTTAGGATTCTCTCTTCTTCTCTGTGGCAAATACTGCTGCAACTTTGACTGGGATTGCATGGAATCCAGAGATCCCTTACTGCGGTATGAACCTTTCAAGTGTGTTAATCCTTCCATTCCTAGATCCCTCGATATCTTTTTTTTCTTGTGTCTTCTTGAGTTTCTTTCCCCAAAGGTTTGCTAGTTTTTGAATTAACATAGAATTCACCTGTTTTGCTAAGGTTATTCACAGAGATCCTATTCTTCGTAATGGCAAGCTCCTGTTTTTTTGTTTTTTTTTTCCTTAGCTTCAGTTTTTCTATTCTTTGCAACTTTTAATTGGTTTTGTTTTGGCACAAGTGCATTGCTGTGCTCACATCTGCTGGCAATGCTCCTGTATTTGCTGTGGAAGTCTGGCCCTGTCCAACGTCCCTTCCCATCTGCCTCTACTCTACCTCGGACGCCTGCACCAGAACAACTGAAGCAGTGGTGAGGAGGCCCAAACCGAGGATTCCACCCAGCCCATACTGGGCCACAGACCCAGAAGGTGCGGACCTCACCACTGCACCACCGGCCGGCCACTTACATGTTCAGTGGCAACGTGCAGTTGAGTGCAACGGGAGTTAAATATACTAGTGAGCCCAACTCTAGCACTGTGTAGATGAGGCTAGGTTGTTTTTCGGGTCCATTGTGATGTCAGAGGATTTGTCATAATTGTGTCTCTGAGGTCCAGCATGCTTCCTGGATACAGGTTTCAGAGCCTGCTTGGAGCAGTCTCATAACTCACCCTTCCCAGTTAGCCCATGCTTGACCTTCGCTGCCGTTTTTTGGCTTGTGAATTTCTCTGACTTTCAAACGTTCCAGCAGAGTCTGTCTAAAGACGGACATCATCTTTCATTGTGGATAATTCAGGTGTGATTTCTGTTCACCTTCCATTTTCTGGGTCCTCTTTTTCTTTTCCATAGTATACTCGTCATGGTCTTTCTCAGCTATCTCCCTTAGACATGCTTATCAGTCCGTTCTCCTTCATTCCAAGGGATTAGTTTGTATTTCTTTAATCGCTGTATGTTCTCTAGGGTGAGGTGTGAGTGCTTTCGTGACTCTTGGTTGTTGTCCTTGAATTTGCACCGGTCACTTGTAGGACTCTTGGCTACCCTAGCCAAGGTCAAACTAAGCACTGAGAACACGTGGTCATGTGGGTTGGTTTGACATCCTGAGATCAGAAACTCCAAATTCGAGGTGGTCCTGGCAACCCCCTTCACAGACACAATGTTTCCAAGACAACTTAGACAAATCGGATGAATTCCACTCTCCAGGAAAGATATTTTTCTGTCTCTTTTCCGGATTTGGGAAGTTTCGAACTTGACCCCTGATCCTTGAACGTTCCCCTAGATTCCGTCCAGATACGGGCTTACTTAATTTTTATAGGGTGTGCCATTTGTTTGCCCTACATCCTCTACCCTGGCCTGTTTATTTTTCTTGAAACACAACTGTAAAGTTCTAATTTTCGTGCAACTTCCTTACATGTGGTGTCAAAACACATAATCAATAATCCTTCTACGGCAAGAGGTAGGGGGAGAGAATTTCGATGGAGGCAAACAGAGCACACTAGCCTGGGAGGGCAGCCTTCACGAAGGAACGAAGCCCTGTGGAAGAGGGTGCTTTTCAGCACCCTTGTAGAGCACTTCCAAACAAAGAGACATACCCCAAGCGTGACAGGGCTCCATTCCTTCAAGGCTTCCAAGACATCTCTTGGGACACATTCCCATGTGCCCAGTGGGCCCACGTGACACCAGAGCTTCGGAAAAAGAGACTGACCTGCAAAGAATGCTATGGGCCTTGGAAAGGAGGCATCGATTCTTCTCTTCAATGTCCTCAAGACATCTTTCTTGACTTTGCATTATGCTTAAGGCACAAGGGCACTGTAGGTGTGATGAACCCCAAGTCCGGCCACTTGTTTCCAATGAAGTTGCAAGCTTGAATCAGCATGACCTCCCCATAGACTTGAATAGATGACAATGTTCTCCTCTCCGTGCCTGTCCCTCTATTCTCACTTGTGGCCTAGGGTTCCTTTCTTATCCCTTGCATCAGACTCTGTTTTATCTCTTCTAGTTTCTGTGCCTGCTTTCTGTTTGCCAAACCTGTTTCTGGGTATCTGTCCCTTTAATAGCCTAGCCTAGGCCAATCCTCAGACTGTAACCATGCGGCCACCCTGGGGGACATGTTCACCGTGATGTCATAAGCGACCTCAAAATTCGAAGTTGTCCTGACAACCTCCGTGCACACAGAGTTTCACAGCCATCTCAGACCAGTCTGACTCCTCACCCTGTCTAGGTAGGATAGTTTTCCTTTTTCTGCAATTGTTGTCAGTTTCTATCTTTCTCCTTGAACTTCGAAAGGGCTCCTACATTCTCTCTAGACACTGGTGTCACTCCTGTAAGATTATCCTGGGTTTTATCTCTTATATCTTGGGTAGATGGCAAAATGGGTGGACCTTACCCAGAAAAAGTCCTGGACTCCCTCACAAGTTGAAGTTGCCCAGGGAATGTTCTGATGCACAATGATGGTGTCATCTCGTGGCACTCTGCCAATTCCACCTTGGCAGGTCACAAGTTTTCCTTCCTTCTGCCTTTGGGAAGTGTACCAGATACTTCCATAGATTGTAATATTCTTATGGTTCCTTTTCTTGTGCGTATTGATAACGTATCCTCACAATTGCTGCTTATTTGTGATCTCTGCCCGCACCATACCATGAAATCTATATTTCCTAACACTACTAATGTGATATGCACTCGTAATGTGAAACAGTGAGGCCCGGGCCGCCCAAGCGGAATGTGGGCACTTACCTGCTCCACCACAGGGCCGGCCCTGAATTGTACTTTTGGACCAACCTTTTGCCTGAACTTGGGAAGACGTGGGCCTGTTTGGATTATTCGTGAAGGTGATTAGTAATAACATCATGGACGGTAACATTTTCCGTTCGTTCATGGGTTTAGGACTGATCATGTTCTCTTCGTAGTATTCCTCTTCACCTATTTGGAATGGTCTGCCTTTCTGTAGCATCTGTAAGCATTTGGAGGTGATTTTCCATCCTTGGAAGTTCACCTTCTGTAAACTCTTTCCGCCCCCAAAGCTTTATGACATCATTCTGGACCCCTTTTTGGATTTTTGATTTGAGGTGAATTTATAGCCATGACCCTGCATTAGAACGTACTATAACTTCCAGATTCACATCCTCATTGCTTTAGACTTCTGTGTAGCTTACATCATCTTCACCAGTGTAAGACTAATCACAGGCCCTCACCACACACTTGTGCCTAATCTTCTCTTTCACCCTCCGTCACCGCCCCTCTTTGCCTCTGGGAGCCCGCATACAAATGTTCAGTGCCACCTGTTGGTTAGTGCTTGCTTTTTCTTCTCCTTGTAAGTGAGATTCTATGGTATTTGAATTTCTCACTGGGGCTTGTTACACTTCCCCTAAAACCCTCACAGCCATTCTGGTGGTCACAAACGGCTGGATTGCATCATTTGTTCCGGCTGAGTGGTATACCATTGTGTGGCTATAGCCCATCTTCCTTCTCCAATCATCCCTTGCTGGACACCAGGGTGCTTTCCAAGTCTTGGATATCCGGAGTAAGACTGTGGTGAACACAGCCATGCACATGTCTTTATGCGGTAGTCTTTCTGACTTTTTTGGATAAGCAAGCGGCAGATTAATAGCTGGGTCATACGGGACATGGATACTTAAACTTCTGAGGCAGTTCCACACCTTTGGCATCGTGGCTGCACCGGGTTACACTCCCACCAGCAGTGCAGGAGGCTTCCCTTCTCTCCACCTCCTCTCTGACACTTGTTATTTCCTGTCTGCTTCCTTCTAGCCATGCTGACCACAGTGAGCTGCCATGGCCTTGCAGTTTGGATTTGCATTTTCCTGAGACTTAATGATGGTGAACAAGTTTTCATGCACCTACTGGCCCTCTTTCTGTCTTCTTCGGAGAAATCTCTGCTTCCATCTTTTGACCAGGTTTTCATTGGCTTGTTTTTTTTCTTGTGGAGACGTGCGAGTTGATTGTATCTTTGGGCTTTTCACCCCTTGTCCGATGTGTGGTTTGCAAACATCCTCTCCCAATTGTTGTGGTGTCTTAGTATTCAGTTGATGGTTTCCTTGAGTGGGCAGAAGTGTGTGCATTTGATGTGGTCCCGTTTGTTTCTTGTTTCCTTTGTTGCCCTTGCCCAGTCAGACATGCTTCTTCCAAATAGGCGGCTCAGACAGATGGCAAAGAGCACTCTGCCTAGGTCTTCTCCTACAAGGTTCACGGTTTCAAGTCTGCCATTCAAGGCTTTAATCCACTTCAGGTGGTGTGTGTGCCAGGTGTAACATCATGGTGTACTCTCGTTGTGTTCCATGTGGCTGTGCAGGCTTCCCAGCACCGTTTATTGTAGAGACTCTCCTTTCTCCGCTGTCTCCACTTGGCTCCCTGGTCCAAAATGGGCTGTCCATGTAAGTTTGAGTTGGGCTCTGGGCTCTCAATTGTTTTGCATGGGTCTTCATGCCTGTTTTGGGGCCCAGACTGTGCCGTTTCGGTACCTCGCGCTTCGTCCTCTATGTTGAAATCAGAAATTGTGACACGTGCTGCTTTGTTCGTTTTCCTGAGGATTCCTTTGCCTAGTCAGGGTCTCGTGTTGCTGGCTAGAAACTTTAGGATTCTCTCTTCTTCTCTGTGGCAAATACTGCTGCAACTTTGACTGGGATTGCATGGAATCCAGAGATCCCTTACTGCGGTATGAACCTTTCAAGTGTGTTAATCCTTCCATTCCTAGATCCCTCGATATCTTTTTTTTCTTGTGTCTTCTTGAGTTTCTTTCCCCAAAGGTTTGCTAGTTTTTGAATTAACATAGAATTCACCTGTTTTGCTAAGGTTATTCACAGAGATCCTATTCTTCGTAATGGCAAGCTCCTGTTTTTTTGTTTTTTTTTTCCTTAGCTTCAGTTTTTCTATTCTTTGCAACTTTTAATTGGTTTTGTTTTGGCACAAGTGCATTGCTGTGCTCACATCTGCTGGCAATGCTCCTGTATTTGCTGTGGAAGTCTGGCCCTGTCCAACGTCCCTTCCCATCTGCCTCTACTCTACCTCGGACGCCTGCACCAGAACAACTGAAGCAGTGGTGAGGAGGCCCAAACCGAGGATTCCACCCAGCCCATACTGGGCCACAGACCCAGAAGGTGCGGACCTCACCACTGCACCACCGGCCGGCCACTTACATGTTCAGTGGCAACGTGCAGTTGAGTGCAACGGGAGTTAAATATACTAGTGAGCCCAACTCTAGCACTGTGTAGATGAGGCTAGGTTGTTTTTCGGGTCCATTGTGATGTCAGAGGATTTGTCATAATTGTGTCTCTGAGGTCCAGCATGCTTCCTGGATACAGGTTTCAGAGCCTGCTTGGAGCAGTCTCATAACTCACCCTTCCCAGTTAGCCCATGCTTGACCTTCGCTGCCGTTTTTTGGCTTGTGAATTTCTCTGACTTTCAAACGTTCCAGCAGAGTCTGTCTAAAGACGGACATCATCTTTCATTGTGGATAATTCAGGTGTGATTTCTGTTCACCTTCCATTTTCTGGGTCCTCTTTTTCTTTTCCATAGTATACTCGTCATGGTCTTTCTCAGCTATCTCCCTTAGACATGCTTATCAGTCCGTTCTCCTTCATTCCAAGGGATTAGTTTGTATTTCTTTAATCGCTGTATGTTCTCTAGGGTGAGGTGTGAGTGCTTTCGTGACTCTTGGTTGTTGTCCTTGAATTTGCACCGGTCACTTGTAGGACTCTTGGCTACCCTAGCCAAGGTCAAACTTAGCACTGAGAACACGTGGTCATGTGGGTTGGTTTGACATCCTGAGATCAGAAACTCCAAATTCGAGGTGGTCCTGGCAACCCCCTTCACGGACACAATGTTTCCAAGACAACTTAGACAAATCGGATGAATTCCACTCTCCAGGAAAGATATTTTTCTGTCTCTTTTCCGGATTTGGGAAGTTTCGAACTTGACCCCTGATCCTTGAACGTTCCCCTAGATTCCGTCCAGATACGGGCTTACTTAATTTTTATAGGGTGTGCCATTTGTTTGCCCTACATCCTCTACCCTGGCCTGTTTATTTTTCTTGAAACACAACTGTAAAGTTCTAATTTTCGTGCAACTTCCTTACATGTGGTGTCAAAACACATAATCAATAATCCTTCTACGGCAAGAGGTAGGGGGAGAGAATTTCGATGGAGGCAAACAGAGCACACTAGCCTGGGAGGGCAGCCTTCACGAAGGAACGAAGCCCTGTGGAAGAGGGTGCTTTTCAGCACCCTTGTAGAGCACTTCCAAACAAAGAGACATACCCCAAGCGTGACAGGGCTCCATTCCTTCAAGGCTTCCAAGACATCTCTTGGGACACATTACCATGTGCCCAGTGGGCCCACGTGACACCAGAGCTTCGGAAAAAGAGACTGACCTGCAAAGAATGCTATGGGCCTTGGAAAGGAGGCATCGATTCTTCTCTTCAATGTCCTCAAGACATCTTTCTTGACTTTGCATTATGCTTAAGGCACAAGGGCACTGTAGGTGTGATGAACGCCAAGTCCGGCCACTTGTTTCCAATGAAGTTGCAAGCTTGAATCAGCATGACCTCCCCATAGACTTGAATAGATGACAATGTTCTCCTCTCCGTGCCTGTCCCTCTATTCTCACTTGTGGCCTAGGGTTCCTTTCTTATCCCTTGCATCAGACTCTGTTTTATCTCTTCTAGTTTCTGTGCCTGCTTTCTGTTTGCCAAACCTGTTTCTGGGTATCTGTCCCTTTAATAGCCTAGCCTAGGCCAATCCTCAGACTGTAACCATGCGGCCACCCTGGGGGACATGTTCACCGTGATGTCATAAGCGACCTCAAAATTCGAAGTTGTCCTGACAACCTCCGTGCACACAGAGTTTCACAGCCATCTCAGACCAGTCTGACTCCTCACCCTGTCTAGGTAGGATAGTTTTCCTTTTTCTGCAATTGTTGTCAGTTTCTATCTTTCTCCTTGAACTTCGAAAGGGCTCCTACATTCTCTCTAGACACTGGTGTCACTCCTGTAAGATTATCCTGGGTTTTATCTCTTATATCTTGGGTAGATGGCAAAATGGGTGGACCTTACCCAGAAAAAGTCCTGGACTCCCTCACAAGTTGAAGTTGCCCAGGGAATGTTCTGATGCACAATGATGGTGTCATCTCGTGGCACTCTGCCAATTCCACCTTGGCAGGTCACAAGTTTTCCTTCCTTCTGCCTTTGGGAAGTGTACCAGATACTTCCATAGATTGTAATATTCTTATGGTTCCTTTTCTTGTGCGTATTGATAACGTATCCTCACAATTGCTGCTTATTTGTGATCTCTGCCCGCACCATACCATGAAATCTATATTTCCTAACACTACTAATGTGATATGCACTCGTAATGTGAAACAGTGAGGCCCGGGCCGCCCAAGCGGAATGTGGGCACTTACCTGCTCCACCACAGGGCCGGCCCTGAATTGTACTTTTGGACCAACCTTTTGCCTGAACTTGGGAAGACGTGGGCCTGTTTGGATTATTCGTGAAGGTGATTAGTAATAACATCATGGACGGTAACATTTTCCGTTCGTTCATGGGTTTAGGACTGATCATGTTCTCTTCGTAGTATTCCTCTTCACCTATTTGGAATGGTCTGCCTTTCTGTAGCATCTGTAAGCATTTGGAGGTGATTTTCCATCCTTGGAAGTTCACCTTCTGTAAACTCTTTCCGCCCCCAAAGCTTTATGACATCATTCTGGACCCCTTTTTGGATTTTTGATTTGAGGTGAATTTATAGCCATGACCCTGCATTAGAACGTACTATAACTTCCAGATTCACATCCTCATTGCTTTAGACTTCTGTGTAGCTTACATCATCTTCACCAGTGTAAGACTAATCACAGGCCCTCACCACACACTTGTGCCTAATCTTCTCTTTCACCCTCCGTCACCGCCCCTCTTTGCCTCTGGGAGCCCGCATACAAATGTTCAGTGCCACCTGTTGGTTAGTGCTTGCTTTTTCTTCGCCTTGTAAGTGAGATTCTATGGTATTTGAATTTCTCACTGGGGCTTGTTACACTTCCCCTAAAACCCTCACAGCCATTCTGGTGGTCACAAATGGCTGGATTGCATCATTTGTTCCGGCTGAGTGGTATACCATTGTGTGGCTATAGCCCATCTTCCTTCTCCAATCATCCCTTGCTGGACACCAGGGTGCTTTCCAAGTCTTGGATATCAGGAGTAAGACGGTGGTGAACACAGCCATGCACATGTCTTTATGCGGTAGTCTTTCTGACTTTTTTGGATAAGCAAGCGGCAGATTAATAGCTGGGTCATACGGGACATGGATACTTAAACTTCTGAGGCAGTTCCACACCTTTGGCATCGTGGCTGCACCGGGTTACACTCCCACCAGCAGTGCAGGAGGCTTCCCTTCTCTCCACCTCCTCTCTGACACTTGTTATTTCCTGTCTGCTTCCTTCTAGCCATGCTGACCACAGTGAGCTGCCATGGCCTTGCAGTTTGGATTTGCATTTTCCTGAGACTTCATGATGGTGAACAAGTTTTCATGCACCTACTGGCCCTCTTTCTGTCTTCTTCGGAGAAATCTCTGCTTCCATCTTTCGACCAGGTTTTCATTGGCTTGTTTTTTTTCTTGTGGAGACGTGCGAGTTGATTGTATCTTTGGGCTTTTCACCCCTTGTCCGATGTGTGGTTTGCAAACATCCTCTCCCAATTGTTGTGGTGTCTTAGTATTCAGTTGATGGTTTCCTTGAGTGGGCAGAAGTGTGTGCATTTGATGTGGTCCCGTTTGTTTCTTGTTTCCTTTGTTGCCCTTGCCCAGTCAGACATGCTTCTTCCAAATAGGCGGCTCAGACAGATGGCAAAGAGCACTCTGCCTAGGTCTTCTCCTACAAGGTTCACGGTTTCAAGTCTGCCATTCAAGGCTTTAATTCATTTCAGGTGGTGTGTGTGCCAGGTGTAACATCATGGTGTACTCTCGTTGTGTTCCATGTGGCTGTGCAGGCTTCCCAGCACCGTTTATTGTAGAGACTCTCCTTTCTCCGCTGTCTCCACTTGGCTCCCTGGTCCAAAATGGGCTGTCCATGTAAGTTTGAGTTGGGCTCTGGGCTCTCAATTGTTTTGCATGGGTCTTCATGCCTGTTTTGGGGCCCAGACTGTGCCGTTTCGGTACCTAGCGCTTCGTCCTCTATGTTGAAATCAGAAATTGTGACACGTGCTGCTTTGTTCGTTTTCCTGAGGATTCCTTTGCCTAGTCAGGGTCTCGTGTTGCTGGCTAGAAACTTTAGGATTCTCTCTTCTTCTCTGTGGCAAATACTGCTGCAACTTTGACTGGGATTGCATGGAATCCAGAGATTCCTTACTGCGGTATGAACCTTTCAAGTGTGTTAATCCTTCCATTCCTAGATCCCTCGATATCTTTTTTTTTCTTGTGTCTTCTTGAGTTTCTTTCCCCAAAGGTTTGCTAGTTTTTGAATTAACATAGAATTCACCTGTTTTGCTAAGGTTATTCACAGAGATCCTATTCTTCGTAATGGCAAGCTCCTGTTTTTTTGTTTTTTTTTTTCCTTAGCTTCAGTTTTTCTATTCTTTGCAACTTTTAATTGGTTTTGTTTTGGCACAAGTGCATTGCTGTGCTCACATCTGCTGGCAATGCTCCTGTATTTGCTGTGGAAGTCTGGCCCTGTCCAACGTCCCTTCCCATCTGCCTCTACTCTACCTCGGACGCCTGCACCAGAACAACTGAAGCAGTGGTGAGGAGGCCCAAACCGAGGATTCCACCCAGCCCATACTGGGCCACAGACCCAGAAGGTGCGGACCTCACCACTGCACCACCGGCCGGCCACTTACATGTTCAGTGGCAACGTGCAGTTGAGTGCAACGGGAGTTAAATATACTAGTGAGCCCAACTCTAGCACTGTGTAGATGAGGCTAGGTTGTTTTTCGGGTCCATTGTGATGTCAGAGGATTTGTCATAATTGTGTCTCTGAGGTCCAGCATGCTTCCTGGATACAGGTTTCAGAGCCTGCTTGGAGCAGTCTCATAACTCACCCTTCCCAGTTAGCCCATGCTTGACCTTCGCTGCCGTTTTTTGGCTTGTGAATTTCTCTGACTTTCAAACGTTCCAGCAGAGTCTGTCTAAAGACGGACATCATCTTTCATTGTGGATAATTCAGGTGTGATTTCTGTTCACCTTCCATTTTCTGGGTCCTCTTTTTCTTTTCCATAGTATACTCGTCATGGTCTTTCTCAGCTATCTCCCTTAGACATGCTTATCAGTCCGTTCTCCTTCATTCCAAGGGATTAGTTTGTATTTCTTTAATCGCTGTATGTTCTCTAGGGTGAGGTGTGAGTGCTTTCGTGACTCTTGGTTGTTGTCCTTGAATTTGCACCGGTCACTTGTAGGACTCTTGGCTACCCTAGCCAAGGTCAAACTTAGCACTGAGAACACGTGGTCATGTGGGTTGGTTTGACATCCTGAGATCAGAAACTCCAAATTCGAGGTGGTCCTGGCAACCCCCTTCACGGACACAATGTTTCCAAGACAACTTAGACAAATCGGATGAATTCCACTCTCCAGGAAAGATATTTTTCTGTCTCTTTTCCGGATTTGGGAAGTTTCGAACTTGACCCCTGATCCTTGAACGTTCCCCTAGATTCCGTCCAGATACGGGCTTACTTAATTTTTATAGGGTGTGCCATTTGTTTGCCCTACATCCTCTACCCTGGCCTGTTTATTTTTCTTGAAACACAACTGTAAAGTTCTAATTTTCGTGCAACTTCCTTACATATGGTGTCAAAACACATAATCAATAATCCTTCTACGGCAAGAGGTAGGGGGAGAGAATTTCGATGGAGGCAAACAGAGCACACTAGCCTGGGAGGGCAGCCTTCACGAAGGAACGAAGCCCTGTGGAAGAGGGTGCTTTTCAGCACCCTTGTAGAGCACTTCCAAACAAAGAGACATACCCCAAGCGTGACAGGGCTCCATTCCTTCAAGGCTTCCAAGACATCTCTTGGGACACATTACCATGTGCCCAGTGGGCCCACGTGACACCAGAGCTTCGGAAAAAGAGACTGACCTGCAAAGAATGCTATGGGCCTTGGAAAGGAGGCATCGATTCTTCTCTTCAATGTCCTCAAGACATCTTTCTTGACTTTGCATTATGCTTAAGGCACAAGGGCACTGTAGGTGTGATGAACGCCAAGTCCGGCCACTTGTTTCCAATGAAGTTGCAAGCTTGAATCAGCATGACCTCCCCATAGACTTGAATAGATGACAATGTTCTCCTCTCCGTGCCTGTCCCTCTATTCTCACTTGTGGCCTAGGGTTCCTTTCTTATCCCTTGCATCAGACTCTGTTTTATCTCTTCTAGTTTCTGTGCCTGCTTTCTGTTTGCCAAACCTGTTTCTGGGTATCTGTCCCTTTAATAGCCTAGCCTAGGCCAATCCTCAGACTGTAACCATGCGGCCACCCTGGGGGACATGTTCACCGTGATGTCATAAGCGACCTCAAAATTCGAAGTTGTCCTGACAACCTCCGTGCACACAGAGTTTCACAGCCATCTCAGACCAGTCTGACTCCTCACCCTGTCTAGGTAGGATAGTTTTCCTTTTTCTGCAATTGTTGTCAGTTTCTATCTTTCTCCTTGAACTTCGAAAGGGCTCCTACATTCTCTCTAGACACTGGTGTCACTCCTGTAAGATTATCCTGGGTTTTATCTCTTATATCTTGGGTAGATGGCAAAATGGGTGGACCTTACCCAGAAAAAGTCCTGGACTCCCTCACAAGTTGAAGTTGCCCAGGGAATGTTCTGATGCACAATGATGGTGTCATCTCGTGGCACTCTGCCAATTCCACCTTGGCAGGTCACAAGTTTTCCTTCCTTCTGCCTTTGGGAAGTGTACCAGATACTTCCATAGATTGTAATATTCTTATGGTTCCTTTTCTTGTGCGTATTGATAACGTATCCTCACAATTGCTGCTTATTTATGATCTCTTCCCGCACCATACCATGAAATCTATATTTCCTAACACTACTAATGTGATATGCACTCGTAATGTGAAACAGTGAGGCCCGGGCCGCCCAAGCGGAATGTGGGCACTTACCTGCTCCACCACAGGGCCGGCCCTGAATTGTACTTTTGGACCAACCTTTTGCCTGAACTTGGGAAGACGTGGGCCTGTTTGGATTATTCGTGAAGGTGATTAGTAATAACATCATGGACGGTAACATTTTCCGTTCGTTCATGGGTTTAGGACTGATCATGTTCTCTTCGTAGTATTCCTCTTCACCTATTTGGAATGGTCTGCCTTTCTGTAGCATCTGTAAGCATTTGGAGGTGATTTTCCATCCTTGGAAGTTCACCTTCTGTAAACTCTTTCCGCCCCCAAAGCTTTATGACATCATTCTGGACCCCTTTTTGGATTTTTGATTTGAGGTGAATTTATAGCCATGACCCTGCATTAGAACGTACTATAACTTCCAGATTCACATCCTCATTGCTTTAGACTTCTGTGTAGCTTACATCATCTTCACCAGTGTAAGACTAATCACAGGCCCTCACCACACACTTGTGCCTAATCTTCTCTTTCACCCTCCGTCACCGCCCCTCTTTGCCTCTGGGAGCCCGCATACAAATGTTCAGTGCCACCTGTTGGTTAGTGCTTGCTTTTTCTTCTCCTTGTAAGTGAGATTCTATGGTATTTGAATTTCTCACTGGGGCTTGTTACACTTCCCCTAAAACCCTCACAGCCATTCTGGTGGTCACAAACGGCTGGATTGCATCATTTGTTCTGGCTGAGTGGTATACCATTGTGTGGCTATAGCCCATCTTCCTTCTCCAATCATCCCTTGCTGGACACCAGGGTGCTTTCCAAGTCTTGGATATCCGGAGTAAGACTGTGGTGAACACAGCCATGCACATGTCTTTATGCGGTAGTCTTTCTGACTTTTTTGGATAAGCAAGCGGCAGATTAATAGCTGGGTCATACGGGACATGGATACTTAAACTTCTGAGGCAGTTCCACACCTTTGGCATCGTGGCTGCACCGGGTTACACTCCCACCAGCAGTGCAGGAGGCTTCCCTTCTCTCCACCTCCTCTCTGACACTTGTTATTTCCTGTCTGCTTCCTTCTAGCCATGCTGACCACAGTGAGCTGCCATGGCCTTGCAGTTTGGATTTGCATTTTCCTGAGACTTCATGATGGTGAACAAGTTTTCATGCACCTACTGGCCCTCTTTCTGTCTTCTTCGGAGAAATCTCTGCTTCCATCTTTTGACCAGGTTTTCATTGGCTTGTTTTTTTTCTTGTGGAGACGTGCGAGTTGATTGTATCTTTGGGCTTTTCACCCCTTGTCCGATGTGTGGTTTGCAAACATCCTCTCCCAATTGTTGTGGTGTCTTAGTATTCAGTTGATGGTTTCCTTGAGTGGGCAGAAGTGTGTGCATTTGATGTGGTCCCGTTTGTTTCTTGTTTCCTTTGTTGCCCTTGCCCAGTCAGACATGCTTCTTCCAAATAGGCGGCTCAGACAGATGGCAAAGAGCACTCTGCCTAGGTCTTCTCCTACAAGGTTCACGGTTTCAAGTCTGCCATTCAAGGCTTTAATCCACTTCAGGTGGTGTGTGTGCCAGGTGTAACATCATGGTGTACTCTCGTTGTGTTCCATGTGGCTGTGCAGGCTTCCCAGCACCGTTTATTGTAGAGACTCTCCTTTCTCCGCTGTCTCCACTTGGCTCCCTGGTCCAAAATGGGCTGTCCATGTAAGTTTGAGTTGGGCTCTGGGCTCTCAATTGTTTTGCATGGGTCTTCATGCCTGTTTTGGGGCCCAGACTGTGCCGTTTCGGTACCTCGCGCTTCGTCCTCTATGTTGAAATCAGAAATTGTGACACGTGCTGCTTTGTTCGTTTTCCTGAGGATTCCTTTGCCTAGTCAGGGTCTCGTGTTGCTGGCTAGAAACTTTAGGATTCTCTCTTCTTCTCTGTGGCAAATACTGCTGCAACTTTGACTGGGATTGCATGGAATCCAGAGATCCCTTACTGCGGTATGAACCTTTCAAGTGTGTTAATCCTTCCATTCCTAGATCCCTCGATATCTTTTTTTTCTTGTGTCTTCTTGAGTTTCTTTCCCCAAAGGTTTGCTAGTTTTTGAATTAACATAGAATTCACCTGTTTTGCTAAGGTTATTCACAGAGATCCTATTCTTCGTAATGGCAAGCTCCTGTTTTTTTGTTTTTTTTTTCCTTAGCTTCAGTTTTTCTATTCTTTGCAACTTTTAATTGGTTTTGTTTTGGCACAAGTGCATTGCTGTGCTCACATCTGCTGGCAATGCTCCTGTATTTGCTGTGGAAGTCTGGCCCTGTCCAACGTCCCTTCCCATCTGCCTCTACTCTACCTCGGACGCCTGCACCAGAACAACTGAAGCAGTGGTGAGGAGGCCCAAACCGAGGATTCCACCCAGCCCATACTGGGCCACAGACCCAGAAGGTGCGGACCTCACCACTGCACCACCGGCCGGCCACTTACATGTTCAGTGGCAACGTGCAGTTGAGTGCAACGGGAGTTAAATATACTAGTGAGCCCAACTCTAGCACTGTGTAGATGAGGCTAGGTTGTTTTTCGGGTCCATTGTGATGTCAGAGGATTTGTCATAATTGTGTCTCTGAGGTCCAGCATGCTTCCTGGATACAGGTTTCAGAGCCTGCTTGGAGCAGTCTCATAACTCACCCTTCCCAGTTAGCCCATGCTTGACCTTCGCTGCCGTTTTTTGGCTTGTGAATTTCTCTGACTTTCAAACGTTCCAGCAGAGTCTGTCTAAAGACGGACATCATCTTTCATTGTGGATAATTCAGGTGTGATTTCTGTTCACCTTCCATTTTCTGGGTCCTCTTTTTCTTTTCCATAGTATACTCGTCATGGTCTTTCTCAGCTATCTCCCTTAGACATGCTTATCAGTCCGTTCTCCTTCATTCCAAGGGATTAGTTTGTATTTCTTTAATCGCTGTATGTTCTCTAGGGTGAGGTGTGAGTGCTTTCGTGACTCTTGGTTGTTGTCCTTGAATTTGCACCGGTCACTTGTAGGACTCTTGGCTACCCTAGCCTAGGTCAAACTTAGCACTGAGAACACGTGGTCATGTGGGTTGGTTTGACATCCTGAGATGAGAAACTCCAAATTCGAGGTGGTCCTGGCAACCCCCTTCACGGACACAATGTTTCCAAGACAACTTAGACAAATCGGATGAATTCCACTCTCCAGGAAAGATATTTTTCTGTCTCTTTTCCGGATTTGGGAAGTTTCGAACTTGACCCCTGATCCTTGAACGTTCCCCTAGATTCCGTCCAGATACGGGCTTACTTAATTTTTATAGGGTGTGCCATTTGTTTGCCCTACATCCTCTACCCTGGCCTGTTTATTTTTCTTGAAACACAACTGTAAAGTTCTAATTTTCGTGCAACTTCCTTACATGTGGTGTCAAAACACATAATCAATAATCCTTCTACGGCAAGAGGTAGGGGGAGAGAATTTCGATGGAGGCAAACAGAGCACACTAGCCTGGGAGGGCAGCCTTCACGAAGGAACGAAGCCCTGTGGAAGAGGGTGCTTTTCAGCACCCTTGTAGAGCACTTCCAAACAAAGAGACATACCCCAAGCGTGACAGGGCTCCATTCCTTCAAGGCTTCCAAGACATCTCTTGGGACACATTACCATGTGCCCAGTGGGCCCACGTGACACCAGAGCTTCGGAAAAAGAGACTGACCTGCAAAGAATGCTATGGGCCTTGGAAAGGAGGCATCGATTCTTCTCTTCAATGTCCTCAAGACATCTTTCTTGACTTTGCATTATGCTTAAGGCACAAGGGCACTGTAGGTGTGATGAACGCCAAGTCCGGCCACTTGTTTCCAATGAAGTTGCAAGCTTGAATCAGCATGACCTCCCCATAGACTTGAATAGATGACAATGTTCTCCTCTCCGTGCCTGTCCCTCTATTCTCACTTGTGGCCTAGGGTTCCTTTCTTATCCCTTGCATCAGACTCTGTTTTATCTCTTCTAGTTTCTGTGCCTGCTTTCTGTTTGCCAAACCTGTTTCTGGGTATCTGTCCCTTTAATAGCCTAGCCTAGGCCAATCCTCAGACTGTAACCATGCGGCCACCCTGGGGGACATGTTCACCGTGATGTCATAAGCGACCTCAAAATTCGAAGTTGTCCTGACAACCTCCGTGCACACAGAGTTTCACAGCCATCTCAGACCAGTCTGACTCCTCACCCTGTCTAGGTAGGATAGTTTTCCTTTTTCTGCAATTGTTGTCAGTTTCTATCTTTCTCCTTGAACTTCGAAAGGGCTCCTACATTCTCTCTAGACACTGGTGTCACTCCTGTAAGATTATCCTGGGTTTTATCTCTTATATCTTGGGTAGATGGCAAAATGGGTGGACCTTACCCAGAAAAAGTCCTGGACTCCCTCACAAGTTGAAGTTGCCCAGGGAATGTTCTGATGCACAATGATGGTGTCATCTCGTGGCACTCTGCCAATTCCACTTGGCAGGTCACAAGTTTTCCTTCCTTCTGCCTTTGGGAAGTGTACCAGATACTTCCATAGATTGTAATATTCTTATGGTTCCTTTTCTTGTGCGTATTGATAACGTATCCTCACAATTGCTGCTTATTTGTGATCTCTGCCCGCACCATACCATGAAATCTATATTTCCTAACACTACTAATGTGATATGCACTCGTAATGTGAAACAGTGAGGCCCGGGCCGCCCAAGCGGAATGTGGGCACTTACCTGCTCCACCACAGGGCCGGCCCTGAATTGTACTTTTGGACCAACCTTTTGCCTGAACTTGGGAAGACGTGGGCCTGTTTGGATTATTCGTGAAGGTGATTAGTAATAACATCATGGACGGTAACATTTTCCGTTCGTTCATGGGTTTAGGACTGATCATGTTCTCTTCGTAGTATTCCTCTTCACCTATTTGGAATGGTCTGCCTTTCTGTAGCATCTGTAAGCATTTGGAGGTGATTTTCCATCCTTGGAAGTTCACCTTCTGTAAACTCTTTCCGCCCCCAAAGCTTTATGACATCATTCTGGACCCCTTTTTGGATTTTTGATTTGAGGTGAATTTATAGCCATGACCCTGCATTAGAACGTACTATAACTTCCAGATTCACGTCCTCATTGCTTTAGACTTCTGTGTAGCTTACATCATCTTCACCAGTGTAAGACTAATCACAGGCCCTCACCACACACTTGTGCCTAATCTTCTCTTTCACCCTCCGTCACCGCCCCTCTTTGCCTCTGGGAGCCCGCATACAAATGTTCAGTGCCACCTGTTGGTTAGTGCTTGCTTTTTCTTCGCCTTGTAAGTGAGATTCTATGGTATTTGAATTTCTCACTGGGGCTTGTTACACTTCCCCTAAAACCCTCACAGCCATTCTGGTGGTCACAAATGGCTGGATTGCATCATTTGTTCCGGCTGAGTGGTATACCATTGTGTGGCTATAGCCCATCTTCCTTCTCCAATCATACCTTGCTGGACACCAGGGTGCTTTCCAAGTCTTGGATATCAGGAGTAAGACGGTGGTGAACACAGCCATGCACATGTCTTTATGCGGTAGTCTTTCTGACTTTTTTGGATAAGCAAGCGGCAGATTAATAGCTGGGTCATACGGGACATGGATACTTAAACTTCTGAGGCAGTTCCACACCTTTGGCATCGTGGCTGCACCGGGTTACACTCCCACCAGCAGTGCAGGAGGCTTCCCTTCTCTGCACCTCCTCTCTGACACTTGTTATTTCCTGTCTGCTTCCTTCTAGCCATGCTGACCACAGTGAGCTGCCATGGCCTTGCAGTTTGGATTTGCATTTTCCTGAGACTTCATGATGGTGAACAAGTTTTCATGCACCTACTGGCCCTCTTTCTGTCTTCTTCGGAGAAATCTCTGCTTCCATCTTTTGACCAGGTTTTCATTGGCTTGTTTTTTTTCTTGTGGAGACGTGCGAGTTGATTGTATCTTTGGGCTTTTCACCCCTTGTCCGATGTGTGGTTTGCAAACATCCTCTCCCAATTGTTGTGGTGTCTTAGTATTCAGTTGATGGTTTCCTTGAGTGGGCAGAAGTGTGTGCATTTGATGTGGTCCCGTTTGTTTCTTGTTTCCTTTGTTGCCCTTGCCCAGTCAGACATGCTTCTTCCAAATAGGCGGCTCAGACAGATGGCAAAGAGCACTCTGCCTAGGTCTTCTCCTACAAGGTTCACGGTTTCAAGTCTGCCATTCAAGGCTTTAATCCACTTCAGGTGGTGTGTGTGCCAGGTGTAACATCATGGTGTACTCTCGTTGTGTTCCATGTGGCTGTGCAGGCTTCCCAGCACCGTTTATTGTAGAGACTCTCCTTTCTCCGCTGTCTCCACTTGGCTCCCTGGTCCAAAATGGGCTGTCCATGTAAGTTTGAGTTGGGCTCTGGGCTCTCAATTGTTTTGCATGGGTCTTCATGCCTGTTTTGGGGCCCAGACTGTGCCGTTTCGGTACCTAGCGCTTCGTCCTCTATGTTGAAATCAGAAATTGTGACACGTGCTGCTTTGTTCGTTTTCCTGAGGATTCCTTTGCCTAGTCAGGGTCTCGTGTTGCTGGCTAGAAACTTTAGGATTCTCTCTTCTTCTCTGTGGCAAATACTGCTGCAACTTTGACTGGGATTGCATGGAATCCAGAGATTCCTTACTGCGGTATGAACCTTTCAAGTGTGTTAATCCTTCCATTCCTAGATCCCTCGATATCTTTTTTTTTCTTGTGTCTTCTTGAGTTTCTTTCCCCAAAGGTTTGCTAGTTTTTGAATTAACATAGAATTCACCTGTTTTGCTAAGGTTATTCACAGAGATCCTATTCTTCGTAATGGCAAGCTCCTGTTTTTTTGTTTTTTTTTTTTCCTTAGCTTCAGTTTTTCTATTCTTTGCAACTTTTAATTGGTTTTGTTTTGGCACAAGTGCATTGCTGTGCTCACATCTGCTGGCAATGCTCCTGTATTTGCTGTGGAAGTCTGGCCCTGTCCAACGTCCCTTCCCATCTGCCTCTACTCTACCTCGGACGCCTGCACCAGAACAACTGAAGCAGTGGTGAGGAGGCCCAAACCGAGGATTCCACCCAGCCCATACTGGGCCACAGACCCAGAAGGTGCGGACCTCACCACTGCACCACCGGCCGGCCACTTACATGTTCAGTGGCAACGTGCAGTTGAGTGCAACGGGAGTTAAATATACTAGTGAGCCCAACTCTAGCACTGTGTAGATGAGGCTAGGTTGTTTTTCGGGTCCATTGTGATGTCAGAGGATTTGTCATAATTGTGTCTCTGAGGTCCAGCATGCTTCCTGGATACAGGTTTCAGAGCCTGCTTGGAGCAGTCTCATAACTCACCCTTCCCAGTTAGCCCATGCTTGACCTTCGCTGCCGTTTTTTGGCTTGTGAATTTCTCTGACTTTCAAACGTTCCAGCAGAGTCTGTCTAAAGACGGACATCATCTTTCATTGTGGATAATTCAGGTGTGATTTCTGTTCACCTTCCATTTTCTGGGTCCTCTTTTTCTTTTCCATAGTATACTCGTCATGGTCTTTCTCAGCTATCTCCCTTAGACATGCTTATCAGTCCGTTCTCCTTCATTCCAAGGGATTAGTTTGTATTTCTTTAATCGCTGTATGTTCTCTAGGGTGAGGTGTGAGTACTTTCGTGACTCTTGGTTGTTGTCCTTGAATTTGCACCGGTCACTTGTAGGACTCTTGGCTACCCTAGCCAAGGTCAAACTAAGCACTGAGAACACGTGGTCATGTGGGTTGGTTTGACATCCTGAGATCAGAAACTCCAAATTCGAGGTGGTCCTGGCAAGTCCCTTCACGGACACAATGTTTCCAAGACAACTTAGACAAATCGGATGAATTCCACTCTCCAGGAAAGATATTTTTCTGTCTCTTTTCCGGATTTGGGAAGTTTCGAACTTGACCCCTGATCCTTGAACGTTCCCCTAGATTCCGTCCAGATACGGGCTTACTTAATTTTTATAGGGTGTGCCATTTGTTTGCCCTACATCCTCTACCCTGGCCTGTTTATTTTTCTTGAAACACAACTGTAAAGTTCTAATTTTCGTGCAACTTCCTTACATGTGGTGTCAAAACACATAATCAATAATCCTTCTACGGCAAGAGGTAGGGGGAGAGAATTTCGATGGAGGCAAACAGAGCACACTAGCCTGGGAGGGCAGCCTTCACGAAGGAACGAAGCCCTGTGGAAGAGGGTGCTTTTCAGCACCCTTGTAGAGCACTTCCAAACAAAGAGACATACCCCAAGCGTGACAGGGCTCCATTCCTTCAAGGCTTCCAAGACATCTCTTGGGACACATTACCATGTGCCCAGTGGGCCCACGTGACACCAGAGCTTCGGAAAAAGAGACTGACCTGCAAAGAATGCTATGGGCCTTGGAAAGGAGGCATCGATTCTTCTCTTCAATGTCCTCAAGACATCTTTCTTGACTTTGCATTATGCTTAAGGCACAAGGGCACTGTAGGTGTGATGAACGCCAAGTCCGGCCACTTGTTTCCAATGAAGTTGCAAGCTTGAATCAGCATGACCTCCCCATAGACTTGAATAGATGACAATGTTCTCCTCTCCGTGCCTGTCCCTCTATTCTCACTTGTGGCCTAGGGTTCCTTTCTTATCCCTTGCATCAGACTCTGTTTTATCTCTTCTAGTTTCTGTGCCTGCTTTCTGTTTGCCAAACCTGTTTCTGGGTATCTGTCCCTTTAATAGCCTAGCCTAGGCCAATCCTCAGACTGTAACCATGCGGCCACCCTGGGGGACATGTTCACCGTGATGTCATAAGCGACCTCAAAATTCGAAGTTGTCCTGACAACCTCCGTGCACACAGAGTTTCACAGCCATCTCAGACCAGTCTGACTCCTCACCCTGTCTAGGTAGGATAGTTTTCCTTTTTCTGCAATTGTTGTCAGTTTCTATCTTTCTCCTTGAACTTCGAAAGGGCTCCTACATTCTCTCTAGACACTGGTTTCACTCCTGTAAGATTATCCTGGGTTTTATCTCTTATATCTTGGGTAGATGGCAAAATGGGTGGACCTTACCCAGAAAAAGTCCTGGACTCCCTCACAAGTTGAAGTTGCCCAGGGAATGTTCTGATGCACAATGATGGTGTCATCTCGTGGCACTCTGCCAATTCCACCTTGGCAGGTCACAAGTTTTCCTTCCTTCTGCCTTTGGGAAGTGTACCAGATACTTCCATAGATTGTAATATTCTTATGGTTCCTTTTCTTGTGCGTATTGATAACGTATCCTCACAATTGCTGCTTATTTGTGATCTCTGCCCGCACCATACCATGAAATCTATATTTCCTAACACTACTAATGTGATATGCACTCGTAATGTGAAACAGTGAGGCCCGGGCCGCCCAAGCGGAATGTGGGCACTTACCTGCTCCACCACAGGGCCGGCCCTGAATTGTACTTTTGGACCAACCTTTTGCCTGAACTTGGGAAGACGTGGGCCTGTTTGGATTATTCGTGAAGGTGATTAGTAATAACATCATGGACGGTAACATTTTCCGTTCGTTCATGGGTTTAGGACTGATCATGTTCTCTTCGTAGTATTCCTCTTCACCTATTTGGAATGGTCTGCCTTTCTGTAGCATCTGTAAGCATTTGGAGGTGATTTTCCATCCTTGGAAGTTCACCTTCTGTAAACTCTTTCCGCCCCCAAAGCTTTATGACATCATTCTGGACCCCTTTTTGGATTTTTGATTTGAGGTGAATTTATAGCCATGACCCTGCATTAGAACGTACTATAACTTCCAGATTCACATCCTCATTGCTTTAGACTTCTGTGTAGCTTACATCATCTTCACCAGTGTAAGACTAATCACAGGCCCTCACCACACACTTGTGCCTAATCTTCTCTTTCACCCTCCGTCACCGCCCCTCTTTGCCTCTGGGAGCCCGCATACAAATGTTCAGTGCCACCTGTTGGTTAGTGCTTGCTTTTTCTTCTCCTTGTAAGTGAGATTCTATGGTATTTGAATTTCTCACTGGGGCTTGTTACACTTCCCCTAAAACCCTCACAGCCATTCTGGTGGTCACAAACGGCTGGATTGCATCATTTGTTCCGGCTGAGTGGTATACCATTGTGTGGCTATAGCCCATCTTCCTTCTCCAATCATCCCTTGCTGGACACCAGGGTGCTTTCCAAGTCTTGGATATCCGGAGTAAGACTGTGGTGAACACAGCCATGCACATGTCTTTATGCGGTAGTCTTTCTGACTTTTTTGGATAAGCAAGCGGCAGATTAATAGCTGGGTCATACGGGACATGGATACTTAAACTTCTGAGGCAGTTCCACACCTTTGGCATCGTGGCTGCACCGGGTTACACTCCCACCAGCAGTGCAGGAGGCTTCCCTTCTCTCCACCTCCTCTCTGACACTTGTTATTTCCTGTCTGCTTCCTTCTAGCCATGCTGACCACAGTGAGCTGCCATGGCCTTGCAGTTTGGATTTGCATTTTCCTGAGACTTCATGATGGTGAACAAGTTTTCATGCACCTACTGGCCCTCTTTCTGTCTTCTTCGGAGAAATCTCTGCTTCCATCTTTTGACCAGGTTTTCATTGGCTTGTTTTTTTTCTTGTGGAGACGTGCGAGTTGATTGTATCTTTGGGCTTTTCACCCCTTGTCCGATGTGTGGTTTGCAAACATCCTCTCCCAATTGTTGTGGTGTCTTAGTATTCAGTTGATGGTTTCCTTGAGTGGGCAGAAGTGTGTGCATTTGATGTGGTCCCGTTTGTTTCTTGTTTCCTTTGTTGCCCTTGCCCAGTCAGACATGCTTCTTCCAAATAGGCGGCTCAGACAGATGGCAAAGAGCACTCTGCCTAGGTCTTCTCCTACAAGGTTCACGGTTTCAAGTCTGCCATTCAAGGCTTTAATCCACTTCAGGTGGTGTGTGTGCCAGGTGTAACATCATGGTGTACTCTCGTTGTGTTCCATGTGGCTGTGCAGGCTTCCCAGCACCGTTTATTGTAGAGACTCTCCTTTCTCCGCTGTCTCCACTTGGCTCCCTGGTCCAAAATGGGCTGTCCATGTAAGTTTGAGTTGGGCTCTGGGCTCTCAATTGTTTTGCATGGGTCTTCATGCCTGTTTTGGGGCCCAGACTGTGCCGTTTCGGTACCTCGCGCTTCGTCCTCTATGTTGAAATCAGAAATTGTGACACGTGCTGCTTTGTTCGTTTTCCTGAGGATTCCTTTGCCTAGTCAGGGTCTCGTGTTCCTGGCTAGAAACTTTAGGATTCTCTCTTCTTCTCTGTGGCAAATACTGCTGCAACTTTGACTGGGATTGCATGGAATCCAGAGATCCCTTACTGCGGTATGAACCTTTCAAGTGTGTTAATCCTTCCATTCCTAGATCCCTCGATATCTTTTTTTTCTTGTGTCTTCTTGAGTTTCTTTCCCCAAAGGTTTGCTAGTTTTTGAATTAACATAGAATTCACCTGTTTTGCTAAGGTTATTCACAGAGATCCTATTCTTCGTAATGGCAAGCTCCTGTTTTTTTGTTTTTTTTTTCCTTAGCTTCAGTTTTTCTATTCTTTGCAACTTTTAATTGGTTTTGTTTTGGCACAAGTGCATTGCTGTGCTCACATCTGCTGGCAATGCTCCTGTATTTGCTGTGGAAGTCTGGCCCTGTCCAACGTCCCTTCCCATCTGCCTCTACTCTACCTCGGACGCCTGCACCAGAACAACTGAAGCAGTGGTGAGGAGGCCCAAACCGAGGATTCCACCCAGCCCATACTGGGCCACAGACCCAGAAGGTGCGGACCTCACCACTGCACCACCGGCCGGCCACTTACATGTTCAGTGGCAACGTGCAGTTGAGTGCAACGGGAGTTAAATATACTAGTGAGCCCAACTCTAGCACTGTGTAGATGAGGCTAGGTTGTTTTTCGGGTCCATTGTGATGTCAGAGGATTTGTCATAATTGTGTCTCTGAGGTCCAGCATGCTTCCTGGATACAGGTTTCAGAGCCTGCTTGGAGCAGTCTCATAACTCACCCTTCCCAGTTAGCCCATGCTTGACCTTCGCTGCCGTTTTTTGGCTTGTGAATTTCTCTGACTTTCAAACGTTCCAGCAGAGTCTGTCTAAAGACAGACATCATCTTTCATTGTGGATAATTCAGGTGTGATTTCTGTTCACCTTCCATTTTCTGGGTCCTCTTTTTCTTTTCCATAGTATACTCGTCATGGTCTTTCTCAGCTATCTCCCTTAGACATGCTTATCAGTCCGTTCTCCTTCATTCCAAGGGATTAGTTTGTATTTCTTTAATCGCTGTATGTTCTCTAGGGTGAGGTGTGAGTGCTTTCGTGACTCTTGGTTGTTGTCCTTGAATTTGCACCGGTCACTTGTAGGACTCTTGGCTACCCTAGCCTAGGTCAAACTTAGCACTGAGAACACGTGGTCATGTGGGTTGGTTTGACATCCTGAGATCAGAAACTCCAAATTCGAGGTGGTCCTGGCAACCCCCTTCACGGACACAATGTTTCCAAGACAACTTAGACAAATCGGATGAATTCCACTCTCCAGGAAAGATATTTTTCTGTCTCTTTTCCGGATTTGGGAAGTTTCGAACTTGACCCCTGATCCTTGAACGTTCCCCTAGATTCCGTCCAGATACGGGCTTACTTAATTTTTATAGGGTGTGCCATTTGTTTGCCCTACATCCTCTACCCTGGCCTGTTTATTTTTCTTGAAACACAACTGTAAAGTTCTAATTTTCGTGCAACTTCCTTACATGTGGTGTCAAAACACATAATCAATAATCCTTCTACGGCAAGAGGTAGGGGGAGAGAATTTCGATGGAGGCAAACAGAGCACACTAGCCTGGGAGGGCAGCCTTCACGAAGGAACGAAGCCCTGTGGAAGAGGGTGCTTTTCAGCACCCTTGTAGAGCACTTCCAAACAAAGAGACATACCCCAAGCGTGACAGGGCTCCATTCCTTCAAGGCTTCCAAGACATCTCTTGGGACACATTACCATGTGCCCAGTGGGCCCACGTGACACCAGAGCTTCGGAAAAAGAGACTGACCTTCAAAGAATGCTATGGGCCTTGGAAAGGAGGCATCGATTCTTCTCTTCAATGTCCTCAAGACATCTTTCTTGACTTTGCATTATGCTTAAGGCACAAGGGCACTGTAGGTGTGATGAACGCCAAGTCCGGCCACTTGTTTCCAATGAAGTTGCAAGCTTGAATCAGCATGACCTCCCCATAGACTTGAATAGATGACAATGTTCTCCTCTCCGTGCCTGTCCCTCTATTCTCACTTGTGGCCTAGGGTTCCTTTCTTATCCCTTGCATCAGACTCTGTTTTATCTCTTCTAGTTTCTGTGCCTGCTTTCTGTTTGCCAAACCTGTTTCTGGGTATCTGTCCCTTTAATAGCCTAGCCTAGGCCAATCCTCAGACTGTAACCATGCGGCCACCCTGGGGGACATGTTCACCGTGATGTCATAAGCGACCTCAAAATTCGAAGTTGTCCTGACAACCTCCGTGCACACAGAGTTTCACAGCCATCTCAGACCAGTCTGACTCCTCACCCTGTCTAGGTAGGATAGTTTTCCTTTTTCTGCAATTGTTGTCAGTTTCTATCTTTCTCCTTGAACTTCGAAAGGGCTCCTACATTCTCTCTAGACACTGGTTTCACTCCTGTAAGATTATCCTGGGTTTTATCTCTTATATCTTGGGTAGATGGCAAAATGGGTGGACCTTACCCAGAAAAAGTCCTGGACTCCCTCACAAGTTGAAGTTGCCCAGGGAATGTTCTGATGCACAATGATGGTGTCATCTCGTGGCACTCTGCCAATTCCACCTTGGCAGGTCACAAGTTTTCCTTCCTTCTGCCTTTGGGAAGTGTACCAGATACTTCCATAGATTTTAATATTCTTATGGTTCCTTTTCTTGTGCGTATTGATAACGTATCCTCACAATTGCTGCTTATTTGTGATCTCTGCCCGCACCATACCATGAAATCTATATTTCCTAACACTACTAATGTGATATGCACTCGTAATGTGAAACAGTGAGGCCCGGGCCGCCCAAGCGGAATGTGGGCACTTACCTGCTCCACCACAGGGCCGGCCCTGAATTGTACTTTTGGACCAACCTTTTGCCTGAACTTGGGAAGACGTGGGCCTGTTTGGATTATTCGTGAAGGTGATTAGTAATAACATCATGGACGGTAACATTTTCCGTTCGTTCATGGGTTTAGGACTGATCATGTTCTCTTCGTAGTATTCCTCTTCACCTATTTGGAATGGTCTGCCTTTCTGTAGCATCTGTAAGCATTTGGAGGTGATTTTCCATCCTTGGAAGTTCACCTTCTGTAAACTCTTTCCGCCCCCAAAGCTTTATGACATCATTCTGGACCCCTTTTTGGATTTTTGATTTGAGGTGAATTTATAGCCATGACCCTGCATTAGAACGTACTATAACTTCCAGATTCACATCCTCATTGCTTTAGACTTCTGTGTAGCTTACATCATCTTCACCAGTGTAAGACTAATCACAGGCCCTCACCACACACTTGTGCCTAATCTTCTCTTTCACCCTCCGTCACCGCCCCTCTTTGCCTCTGGGAGCCCGCATACAAATGTTCAGTGCCACCTGTTGGTTAGTGCTTGCTTTTTCTTCTCCTTGTAAGTGAGATTCTATGGTATTTGAATTTCTCACTGGGGCTTGTTACACTTCCCCTAAAACCCTCACAGCCATTCTGGTGGTCACAAACGGCTGGATTGCATCATTTGTTCCGGCTGAGTGGTATACCATTGTGTGGCTATAGCCCATCTTCCTTCTCCAATCATCCCTTGCTGGACACCAGGGTGCTTTCCAAGTCTTGGATATCCGGAGTAAGACTGTGGTGAACACAGCCATGCACATGTCTTTATGCGGTAGTCTTTCTGACTTTTTTGGATAAGCAAGCGGCAGATTAATAGCTGGGTCATACGGGACATGGATACTTAAACTTCTGAGGCAGTTCCACACCTTTGGCATCGTGGCTGCACCGGGTTACACTCCCACCAGCAGTGCAGGAGGCTTCCCTTCTCTCCACCTCCTCTCTGACACTTGTTATTTCCTGTCTGCTTCCTTCTAGCCATGCTGACCACAGTGAGCTGCCATGGCCTTGCAGTTTGGATTTGCATTTTCCTGAGACTTCATGATGGTGAACAAGTTTTCATGCACCTACTGGCCCTCTTTCTGTCTTCTTCGGAGAAATCTCTGCTTCCATCTTTTGACCAGGTTTTCATTGGCTTGTTTTTTTTCTTGTGGAGACGTGCGAGTTGATTGTATCTTTGGGCTTTTCACCCCTTGTCCGATGTGTGGTTTGCAAACATCCTCTCCCAATTGTTGTGGTGTCTTAGTATTCAGTTGATGGTTTCCTTGAGTGGGCAGAAGTGTGTGCATTTGATGTGGTCCCGTTTGTTTCTTGTTTCCTTTGTTGCCCTTGCCCAGTCAGACATGCTTCTTCCAAATAGGCGGCTCAGACAGATGGCAAAGAGCACTCTGCCTAGGTCTTCTCCTACAAGGTTCACGGTTTCAAGTCTGCCATTCAAGGCTTTAATCCACTTCAGGTGGTGTGTGTGCCAGGTGTAACATCATGGTGTACTCTCGTTGTGTTCCATGTGGCTGTGCAGGCTTCCCAGCACCGTTTATTGTAGAGACTCTCCTTTCTCCGCTGTCTCCACTTGGCTCCCTGGTCCAAAATGGGCTGTCCATGTAAGTTTGAGTTGGGCTCTGGGCTCTCAATTGTTTTGCATGGGTCTTCATGCCTGTTTTGGGGCCCAGACTGTGCCGTTTCGGTACCTCGCGCTTCGTCCTCTATGTTGAAATCAGAAATTGTGACACGTGCTGCTTTGTTCGTTTTCCTGAGGATTCCTTTGCCTAGTCAGGGTCTCGTGTTGCTGGCTAGAAACTTTAGGATTCTCTCTTCTTCTCTGTGGCAAATACTGCTGCAACTTTGACTGGGATTGCATGGAATCCAGAGATCCCTTACTGCGGTATGAACCTTTCAAGTGTGTTAATCCTTCCATTCCTAGATCCCTCGATATCTTTTTTTTCTTGTGTCTTCTTGAGTTTCTTTCCCCAAAGGTTTGCTAGTTTTTGAATTAACATAGAATTCACCTGTTTTGCTAAGGTTATTCACAGAGATCCTATTCTTCGTAATGGCAAGCTCCTGTTTTTTTGTTTTTTTTTTCCTTAGCTTCAGTTTTTCTATTCTTTGCAACTTTTAATTGGTTTTGTTTTGGCACAAGTGCATTGCTGTGCTCACATCTGCTGGCAATGCTCCTGTATTTGCTGTGGAAGTCTGGCCCTGTCCAACGTCCCTTCCCATCTGCCTCTACTCTACCTCGGACGCCTGCACCAGAACAACTGAAGCAGTGGTGAGGAGGCCCAAACCGAGGATTCCACCCAGCCCATACTGGGCCACAGACCCAGAAGGTGCGGACCTCACCACTGCACCACCGGCCGGCCACTTACATGTTCAGTGGCAACGTGCAGTTGAGTGCAACGGGAGTTAAATATACTAGTGAGCCCAACTCTAGCACTGTGTAGATGAGGCTAGGTTGTTTTTCGGGTCCATTGTGATGTCAGAGGATTTGTCATAATTGTGTCTCTGAGGTCCAGCATGCTTCCTGGATACAGGTTTCAGAGCCTGCTTGGAGCAGTCTCATAACTCACCCTTCCCAGTTAGCCCATGCTTGACCTTCGCTGCCGTTTTTTGGCTTGTGAATTTCTCTGACTTTCAAACGTTCCAGCAGAGTCTGTCTAAAGACAGACATCATCTTTCATTGTGGATAATTCAGGTGTGATTTCTGTTCACCTTCCATTTTCTGGGTCCTCTTTTTCTTTTCCATAGTATACTCGTCATGGTCTTTCTCAGCTATCTCCCTTAGACATGCTTATCAGTCCGTTCTCCTTCATTCCAAGGGATTAGTTTGTATTTCTTTAATCGCTGTATGTTCTCTAGGGTGAGGTGTGAGTGCTTTCGTGACTCTTGGTTGTTGTCCTTGAATTTGCACCGGTCACTTGTAGGACTCTTGGCTACCCTAGCCTAGGTCAAACTTAGCACTGAGAACACGTGGTCATGTGGGTTGGTTTGACATCCTGAGATCAGAAACTCCAAATTCGAGGTGGTCCTGGCAACCCCCTTCACGGACACAATGTTTCCAAGACAACTTAGACAAATCGGATGAATTCCACTCTCCAGGAAAGATATTTTTCTGTCTCTTTTCCGGATTTGGGAAGTTTCGAACTTGACCCCTGATCCTTGAACGTTCCCCTAGATTCCGTCCAGATACGGGCTTACTTAATTTTTATAGGGTGTGCCATTTGTTTGCCCTACATCCTCTACCCTGGCCTGTTTATTTTTCTTGAAACACAACTGTAAAGTTCTAATTTTCGTGCAACTTCCTTACATGTGGTGTCAAAACACATAATCAATAATCCTTCTACGGCAAGAGGTAGGGGGAGAGAATTTCGATGGAGGCAAACAGAGCACACTAGCCTGGGAGGGCAGCCTTCACGAAGGAACGAAGCCCTGTGGAAGAGGGTGCTTTTCAGCACCCTTGTAGAGCACTTCCAAACAAAGAGACATACCCCAAGCGTGACAGGGCTCCATTCCTTCAAGGCTTCCAAGACATCTCTTGGGACACATTACCATGTGCCCAGTGGGCCCACGTGACACCAGAGCTTCGGAAAAAGAGACTGACCTTCAAAGAATGCTATGGGCCTTGGAAAGGAGGCATCGATTCTTCTCTTCAATGTCCTCAAGACATCTTTCTTGACTTTGCATTATGCTTAAGGCACAAGGGCACTGTAGGTGTGATGAACCCCAAGTCCGGCCACTTGTTTCCAATGAAGTTGCAAGCTTGAATCAGCATGACCTCCCCATAGACTTGAATAGATGACAATGTTCTCCTCTCCGTGCCTGTCCCTCTATTCTCACTTGTGGCCTAGGGTTCCTTTCTTATCCCTTGCATCAGACTCTGTTTTATCTCTTCTAGTTTCTGTGCCTGCTTTCTGTTTGCCAAACCTGTTTCTGGGTATCTGTCCCTTTAATAGCCTAGCCTAGGCCAATCCTCAGACTGTAACCATGCGGCCACCCTGGGGGACATGTTCACCGTGATGTCATAAGCGACCTCAAAATTCGAAGTTGTCCTGACAACCTCCGTGCACACAGAGTTTCACAGCCATCTCAGACCA
The DNA here is from genome assembly GCF_041296235.1 of Equus asinus. Classification (NCBI taxonomy): domain Eukaryota; kingdom Metazoa; phylum Chordata; class Mammalia; order Perissodactyla; family Equidae; genus Equus; species Equus asinus. The sequence goes on from NC_091818.1 coordinate 4,205,519, forward strand.
GTCTGACTCCTCACCCTGTCTAGGTAGGATAGTTTTCCTTTTTCTGCAATTGTTGTCAGTTTCTATCTTTCTCCTTGAACTTCGAAAGGGCTCCTACATTCTCTCTAGACACTGGTGTCACTCCTGTAAGATTATCCTGGGTTTTATCTCTTATATCTTGGGTAGATGGCAAAATGGGTGGACCTTACCCAGAAAAAGTCCTGGACTCCCTCACAAGTTGAAGTTGCCCAGGGAATGTTCTGATGCACAATGATGGTGTCATCTCGTGGCACTCTGCCAATTCCACCTTGGCAGGTCACAAGTTTTCCTTCCTTCTGCCTTTGGGAAGTGTACCAGATACTTCCATAGATTGTAATATTCTTATGGTTCCTTTTCTTGTGCGTATTGATAACGTATCCTCACAATTGCTGCTTATTTGTGATCTCTGCCCGCACCATACCATGAAATCTATATTTCCTAACACTACTAATGTGATATGCACTCGTAATGTGAAACAGTGAGGCCCGGGCCGCCCAAGCGGAATGTGGGCACTTACCTGCTCCACCACAGGGCCGGCCCTGAATTGTACTTTTGGACCAACCTTTTGCCTGAACTTGGGAAGACGTGGGCCTGTTTGGATTATTCGTGAAGGTGATTAGTAATAACATCATGGACGGTAACATTTTCCGTTCGTTCATGGGTTTAGGACTGATCATGTTCTCTTCGTAGTATTCCTCTTCACCTATTTGGAATGGTCTGCCTTTCTGTAGCATCTGTAAGCATTTGGAGGTGATTTTCCATCCTTGGAAGTTCACCTTCCGTAAACTCTTTCCGCCCCCAAAGCTTTATGACATCATTCTGGACCCCTTTTTGGATTTTTGATTTGAGGTGAATTTATAGCCATGACCCTGCATTAGAACGTACTATAACTTCCAGATTCACATCCTCATTGCTTTAGACTTCTGTGTAGCTTACATCATCTTCACCAGTGTAAGACTAATCACAGGCCCTCACCACACACTTGTGCCTAATCTTCTCTTTCACCCTCCGTCACCGCCCCTCTTTGCCTCTGGGAGCCCGCATACAAATGTTCAGTGCCACCTGTTGGTTAGTGCTTGCTTTTTCTTCGCCTTGTAAGTGAGATTCTATGGTATTTGAATTTCTCACTGGGGCTTGTTACACTTCCCCTAAAACCCTCACAGCCATTCTGGTGGTCACAAACGGCTGGATTGCATCATTTGTTCCGGCTGAGTGGTATACCATTGTGTGGCTATAGCCCATCTTCCTTCTCCAATCATCCCTTGCTGGACACCAGGGTGCTTTCCAAGTCTTGGATATCCGGAGTAAGACTGTGGTGAACACAGCCATGCACATGTCTTTATGCGGTAGTCTTTCTGACTGTTTTGGATAAGCAAGCGGCAGATTAATAGCTGGGTCATACGGGACATGGATACTTAAACTTCTGAGGCAGTTCCACACCTTTGGCATCGTGGCTGCACCGGGTTACACTCCCACCAGCAGTGCAGGAGGCTTCCCTTCTCTCCACCTCCTCTCTGACACTTGTTATTTCCTGTCTGCTTCCTTCTAGCCATGCTGACCACAGTGAGCTGCCATGGCCTTGCAGTTTGGATTTGCATTTTCCTGAGACTTCATGATGGTGAACAAGTTTTCATGCACCTACTGGCCCTCTTTCTGTCTTCTTCGGAGAAATCTCTGCTTCCATCTTTTGACCAGGTTTTCATTGGCTTGTTTTTTTTCTTGTGGAGACGTGCGAGTTGATTGTATCTTTGGGCTTTTCACCCCTTGTCCGATGTGTGGTTTGCAAACATCCTCTCCCAATTGTTGTGGTGTCTTAGTATTCAGTTGATGGTTTCCTTGAGTGGGCAGAAGTGTGTGCATTTGATGTGGTCCCGTTTGTTTCTTGTTTCCTTTGTTGCCCTTGCCCAGTCAGACATGCTTCTTCCAAATAGGCGGCTCAGACAGATGGCAAAGAGCACTCTGCCTAGGTCTTCTCCTACAAGGTTCACGGTTTCAAGTCTGCCATTCAAGGCTTTAATCCATTTCAGGTGGTGTGTGTGCCAGGTGTAACATCATGGTGTACTCTCGTTGTGTTCCATGTGGCTGTGCAGGCTTCCCAGCACCGTTTATTGTAGAGACTCTCCTTTCTCCGCTGTCTCCACTTGGCTCCCTGGTCCAAAATGGGCTGTCCATGTAAGTTTGAGTTGGGCTCTGGGCTCTCAATTGTTTTGCATGGGTCTTCATGCCTGTTTTGGGGCCCAGACTGTGCCGTTTCGGTACCTAGCGCTTCGTCCTCTATGTTGAAATCAGAAATTGTGACACGTGCTGCTTTGTTCGTTTTCCTGAGGATTCCTTTGCCTAGTCAGGGTCTCGTGTTGCTGGCTAGAAACTTTAGGATTCTCTCTTCTTCTCTGTGGCAAATACTGCTGCAACTTTGACTGGGATTGCATGGAATCCAGAGATTCCTTACTGCGGTATGAACCTTTCAAGTGTGTTAATCCTTCCATTCCTAGATCCCTCGATATCTTTTTTTTCCTTGTGTCTTCTTGAGTTTCTTTCCCCAAAGGTTTGCTAGTTTTTGAATTAACATAGAATTCACCTGTTTTGCTAAGGTTATTCACAGAGATCCTATTCTTCGTAATGGCAAGCTCCTGTTTTTTTGTTTTTTTTTTTCCTTAGCTTCAGTTTTTCTATTCTTTGCAACTTTTAATTGGTTTTGTTTTGGCACAAGTGCATTGCTGTGCTCACATCTGCTGGCAATGCTCCTGTATTTGCTGTGGAAGTCTGGCCCTGTCCAACGTCCCTTCCCATCTGCCTCTACTCTACCTCGGACGCCTGCACCAGAACAACTGAAGCAGTGGTGAGGAGGCCCAAACCGAGGATTCCACCCAGCCCATACTGGGCCACAGACCCAGAAGGTGCGGACCTCACCACTGCACCACCGGCCGGCCACTTACATGTTCAGTGGCAACGTGCAGTTGAGTGCAACGGGAGTTAAATATACTAGTGAGCCCAACTCTAGCACTGTGTAGATGAGGCTAGGTTGTTTTTCGGGTCCATTGTGATGTCAGAGGATTTGTCATAATTGTGTCTCTGAGGTCCAGCATGCTTCCTGGATACAGGTTTCAGAGCCTGCTTGGAGCAGTCTCATAACTCACCCTTCCCAGTTAGCCCATGCTTGACCTTCGCTGCCGTTTTTTGGCTTGTGAATTTCTCTGACTTTCAAACGTTCCAGCAGAGTCTGTCTAAAGACGGACATCATCTTTCATTGTGGATAATTCAGGTGTGATTTCTGTTCACCTTCCATTTTCTGGGTCCTCTTTTTCTTTTCCATAGTATACTCGTCATGGTCTTTCTCAGCTATCTCCCTTAGACATGCTTATCAGTCCGTTCTCCTTCATTCCAAGGGATTAGTTTGTATTTCTTTAATCGCTGTATGTTCTCTAGGGTGAGGTGTGAGTGCTTTCGTGACTCTTGGTTGTTGTCCTTGAATTTGCACCGGTCACTTGTAGGACTCTTGGCTACCCTAGCCAAGGTCAAACTAAGCACTGAGAACACGTGGTCATGTGGGTTGGTTTGACATCCTGAGATCAGAAACTCCAAATTCGAGGTGGTCCTGGCAAGTCCCTTCACGGACACAATGTTTCCAAGACAACTTAGACAAATCGGATGAATTCCACTCTCCAGGAAAGATATTTTTCTGTCTCTTTTCCGGATTTGGGAAGTTTCGAACTTGACCCCTGATCCTTGAACGTTCCCCTAGATTCCGTCCAGATACGGGCTTACTTAATTTTTATAGGGTGTGCCATTTGTTTGCCCTACATCCTCTACCCTGGCCTGTTTATTTTTCTTGAAACACAACTGTAAAGTTCTAATTTTCGTGCAACTTCCTTACATGTGGTGTCAAAACACATAATCAATAATCCTTCTACGGCAAGAGGTAGGGGGAGAGAATTTCGATGGAGGCAAACAGAGCACACTAGCCTGGGAGGGCAGCCTTCACGAAGGAACGAAGCCCTGTGGAAGAGGGTGCTTTTCAGCACCCTTGTAGAGCACTTCCAAACAAAGAGACATACCCCAAGCGTGACAGGGCTCCATTCCTTCAAGGCTTCCAAGACATCTCTTGGGACACATTACCATGTGCCCAGTGGGCCCACGTGACACCAGAGCTTCGGAAAAAGAGACTGACCTTCAAAGAATGCTATGGGCCTTGGAAAGGAGGCATCGATTCTTCTCTTCAATGTCCTCAAGACATCTTTCTTGACTTTGCATTATGCTTAAGGCACAAGGGCACTGTAGGTGTGATGAACCCCAAGTCCGGCCACTTGTTTCCAATGAAGTTGCAAGCTTGAATCAGCATGACCTCCCCATAGACTTGAATAGATGACAATGTTCTCCTCTCCGTGCCTGTCCCTCTATTCTCACTTGTGGCCTAGGGTTCCTTTCTTATCCCTTGCATCAGACTCTGTTTTATCTCTTCTAGTTTCTGTGCCTGCTTTCTGTTTGCCAAACCTGTTTCTGGGTATCTGTCCCTTTAATAGCCTAGCCTAGGCCAATCCTCAGACTGTAACCATGCGGCCACCCTGGGGGACATGTTCACCGTGATGTCATAAGCGACCTCAAAATTCGAAGTTGTCCTGACAACCTCCGTGCACACAGAGTTTCACAGCCATCTCAGACCAGTCTGACTCCTCACCCTGTCTAGGTAGGATAGTTTTCCTTTTTCTGCAATTGTTGTCAGTTTCTATCTTTCTCCTTGAACTTCGAAAGGGCTCCTACATTCTCTCTAGACACTGGTTTCACTCCTGTAAGATTATCCTGGGTTTTATCTCTTATATCTTGGGTAGATGGCAAAATGGGTGGACCTTACCCAGAAAAAGTCCTGGACTCCCTCACAAGTTGAAGTTGCCCAGGGAATGTTCTGATGCACAATGATGGTGTCATCTCGTGGCACTCTGCCAATTCCACCTTGGCAGGTCACAAGTTTTCCTTCCTTCTGCCTTTGGGAAGTGTACCAGATACTTCCATAGATTGTAATATTCTTATGGTTCCTTTTCTTGTGCGTATTGATAACGTATCCTCACAATTGCTGCTTATTTGTGATCTCTGCCCGCACCACACCATGAAATCTATATTTCCTAACACTACTAATGTGATATGCACTCGTAATGTGAAACAGTGAGGCCCGGGCCGCCCAAGCGGAATGTGGGCACTTACCTGCTCCACCACAGGGCCGGCCCTGAATTGTACTTTTGGACCAACCTTTTGCCTGAACTTGGGAAGACGTGGGCCTGTTTGGATTATTCGTGAAGGTGATTAGTAATAACATCATGGACGGTAACATTTTCCGTTCGTTCATGGGTTTAGGACTGATCATGTTCTCTTCGTAGTATTCCTCTTCACCTATTTGGAATGGTCTGCCTTTCTGTAGCATCTGTAAGCATTTGGAGGTGATTTTCCATCCTTGGAAGTTCACCTTCCGTAAACTCTTTCCGCCCCCAAAGCTTTATGACATCATTCTGGACCCCTTTTTGGATTTTTGATTTGAGGTGAATTTATAGCCATGACCCTGCATTAGAACGTACTATAACTTCCAGATTCACATCCTCATTGCTTTAGACTTCTGTGTAGCTTACATCATCTTCACCAGTGTAAGACTAATCACAGGCCCTCACCACACACTTGTGCCTAATCTTCTCTTTCACCCTCCGTCACCGCCCCTCTTTGCCTCTGGGAGCCCGCATACAAATGTTCAGTGCCACCTGTTGGTTAGTGCTTGCTTTTTCTTCGCCTTGTAAGTGAGATTCTATGGTATTTGAATTTCTCACTGGGGCTTGTTACACTTCCCCTAAAACCCTCACAGCCATTCTGGTGGTCACAAATGGCTGGATTGCATCATTTGTTCCGGCTGAGTGGTATACCATTGTGTGGCTATAGCCCATCTTCCTTCTCCAATCATCCCTTGCTGGACACCAGGGTGCTTTCCAAGTCTTGGATATCCGGAGTAAGACTGTGGTGAACACAGCCATGCACATGTCTTTATGCGGTAGTCTTTCTGACTGTTTTGGATAAGCAAGCGGCAGATTAATAGCTGGGTCATACGGGACATGGATACTTAAACTTCTGAGGCAGTTCCACACCTTTGGCATCGTGGCTGCACCGGGTTACACTCCCACCAGCAGTGCAGGAGGCTTCCCTTCTCTCCACCTCCTCTCTGACACTTGTTATTTCCTGTCTGCTTCCTTCTAGCCATGCTGACCACAGTGAGCTGCCATGGCCTTGCAGTTTGGATTTGCATTTTCCTGAGACTTCATGATGGTGAACAAGTTTTCATGCACCTACTGGCCCTCTTTCTGTCTTCTTCGGAGAAATCTCTGCTTCCATCTTTTGACCAGGTTTTCATTGGCTTGTTTTTTTTCTTGTGGAGACGTGCGAGTTGATTGTATCTTTGGGCTTTTCACCCCTTGTCCGATGTGTGGTTTGCAAACATCCTCTCCCAATTGTTGTGGTGTCTTAGTATTCAGTTGATGGTTTCCTTGAGTGGGCAGAAGTGTGTGCATTTGATGTGGTCCCGTTTGTTTCTTGTTTCCTTTGTTGCCCTTGCCCAGTCAGACATGCTTCTTCCAAATAGGCGGCTCAGACAGATGGCAAAGAGCACTCTGCCTAGGTCTTCTCCTACAAGGTTCACGGTTTCAAGTCTGCCATTCAAGGCTTTAATCCACTTCAGGTGGTGTGTGTGCCAGGTGTAACATCATGGTGTACTCTCGTTGTGTTCCATGTGGCTGTGCAGGCTTCCCAGCACCGTTTATTGTAGAGACTCTCCTTTCTCCGCTGTCTCCACTTGGCTCCCTGGTCCAAAATGGGCTGTCCATGTAAGTTTGAGTTGGGCTCTGGGCTCTCAATTGTTTTGCATGGGTCTTCATGCCTGTTTTGGGGCCCAGACTGTGCCGTTTCGGTACCTAGCGCTTCGTCCTCTATGTTGAAATCAGAAATTGTGACACGTGCTGCTTTGTTCGTTTTCCTGAGGATTCCTTTGCCTAGTCTGGGTCTCGTGTTGCTGGCTAGAAACTTTAGGATTCTCTCTTCTTCTCTGTGGCAAATACTGCTGCAACTTTGACTGGGATTGCATGGAATCCAGAGATTCCTTACTGCGGTATGAACCTTTCAAGTGTGTTAATCCTTCCATTCCTAGATCCCTCGATATCTTTTTTTTTCTTGTGTCTTCTTGAGTTTCTTTCCCCAAAGGTTTGCTAGTTTTTGAATTAACATAGAATTCACCTGTTTTGCTAAGGTTATTCACAGAGATCCTATTCTTCGTAATGGCAAGCTCCTGTTTTTTTGTTTTTTTTTTCCTTAGCTTCAGTTTTTCTATTCTTTGCAACTTTTAATTGGTTTTGTTTTGGCACAAGTGCATTGCTGTGCTCACATCTGCTGGCAATGCTCCTGTATTTGCTGTGGAAGTCTGGCCCTGTCCAACGTCCCTTCCCATCTGCCTCTACTCTACCTCGGACGCCTGCACCAGAACAACTGAAGCAGTGGTGAGGAGGCCCAAACCGAGGATTCCACCCAGCCCATACTGGGCCACAGACCCAGAAGGTGCGGACCTCACCACTGCACCACCGGCCGGCCACTTACATGTTCAGTGGCAACGTGCAGTTGAGTGCAACGGGAGTTAAATATACTAGTGAGCCCAACTCTAGCACTGTGTAGATGAGGCTAGGTTGTTTTTCGGGTCCATTGTGATGTCAGAGGATTTGTCATAATTGTGTCTCTGAGGTCCAGCATGCTTCCTGGATACAGGTTTCAGAGCCTGCTTGGAGCAGTCTCATAACTCACCCTTCCCAGTTAGCCCATGCTTGACCTTCGCTGCCGTTTTTTGGCTTGTGAATTTCTCTGACTTTCAAACGTTCCAGCAGAGTCTGTCTAAAGACGGACATCATCTTTCATTGTGGATAATTCAGGTGTGATTTCTGTTCACCTTCCATTTTCTGGGTCCTCTTTTTCTTTTCCATAGTATACTCGTCATGGTCTTTCTCAGCTATCTCCCTTAGACATGCTTATCAGTCCGTTCTCCTTCATTCCAAGGGATTAGTTTGTATTTCTTTAATCGCTGTATGTTCTCTAGGGTGAGGTGTGAGTGCTTTCGTGACTCTTGGTTGTTGTCCTTGAATTTGCACCGGTCACTTGTAGGACTCTTGGCTATCCTAGCCTAGGTCAAACTAAGCACTGAGAACACGTGGTCATGTGGGTTGGTTTGACATCCTGAGATCAGAAACTCCAAATTCGAGGTGGTCCTGGCAACCCCCTTCACGGACACAATGTTTCCAAGACAACTTAGACAAATCGGATGAATTCCACTCTCCAGGAAAGATATTTTTCTGTCTCTTTTCCGGATTTGGGAAGTTTCGAACTTGACCCCTGATCCTTGAACGTTCCCCTAGATTCCGTCCAGATACGGGCTTACTTAATTTTTATAGGGTGTGCCATTTGTTTGCCCTACATCCTCTACCCTGGCCTGTTTATTTTTCTTGAAACACAACTGTAAAGTTCTAATTTTCGTGCAACTTCCTTACATGTGGTGTCAAAACACATAATCAATAATCCTTCTACGGCAAGAGGTAGGGGGAGAGAATTTCGATGGAGGCAAACAGAGCACACTAGCCTGGGAGGGCAGCCTTCACGAAGGAACGAAGCCCTGTGGAAGAGGGTGCTTTTCAGCACCCTTGTAGAGCACTTCCAAACAAAGAGACATACCCCAAGCGTGACAGGGCTCCATTCCTTCAAGGCTTCCAAGACATCTCTTGGGACACATTACCATGTGCCCAGTGGGCCCACGTGACACCAGAGCTTCGGAAAAAGAGACTGACCTGCAAAGAATGCTATGGGCCTTGGAAAGGAGGCATCGATTCTTCTCTTCAATGTCCTCAAGACATCTTTCTTGACTTTGCATTATGCTTAAGGCACAAGGGCACTGTAGGTGTGATGAACCCCAAGTCCGGCCACTTGTTTCCAATGAAGTTGCAAGCTTGAATCAGCATGACCTCCCCATAGACTTGAATAGATGACAATGTTCTCCTCTCCGTGCCTGTCCCTCTATTCTCACTTGTGGCCTAGGGTTCCTTTCTTATCCCTTGCATCAGACTCTGTTTTATCTCTTCTAGTTTCTGTGCCTGCTTTCTGTTTGCCAAACCTGTTTCTGGGTATCTGTCCCTTTAATAGCCTAGCCTAGGCCAATCCTCAGACTGTAACCATGCGGCCACCCTGGGGGACATGTTCACCGTGATGTCATAAGCGACCTCAAAATTCGAAGTTGTCCTGACAACCTCCGTGCACACAGAGTTTCACAGCCATCTCAGACCAGTCTGACTCCTCACCCTGTCTAGGTAGGATAGTTTTCCTTTTTCTGCAATTGTTGTCAGTTTCTATCTTTCTCCTTGAACTTCGAAAGGGCTCCTACATTCTCTCTAGACACTGGTTTCACTCCTGTAAGATTATCCTGGGTTTTATCTCTTATATCTTGGGTAGATGGCAAAATGGGTGGACCTTACCCAGAAAAAGTCCTGGACTCCCTCACAAGTTGAAGTTGCCCAGGGAATGTTCTGATGCACAATGATGGTGTCATCTCGTGGCACTCTGCCAATTCCACCTTGGCAGGTCACAAGTTTTCCTTCCTTCTGCCTTTGGGAAGTGTACCAGATACTTCCATAGATTGTAATATTCTTATGGTTCCTTTTCTTGTGCGTATTGATAACGTATCCTCACAATTGCTGCTTATTTGTGATCTCTGCCCGCACCACACCATGAAATCTATATTTCCTAACACTACTAATGTGATATGCACTCGTAATGTGAAACAGTGAGGCCCGGGCCGCCCAAGCGGAATGTGGGCACTTACCTGCTCCACCACAGGGCCGGCCCTGAATTGTACTTTTGGACCAACCTTTTGCCTGAACTTGGGAAGACGTGGGCCTGTTTGGATTATTCGTGAAGGTGATTAGTAATAACATCATGGACGGTAACATTTTCCGTTCGTTCATGGGTTTAGGACTGATCATGTTCTCTTCGTAGTATTCCTCTTCACCTATTTGGAATGGTCTGCCTTTCTGTAGCATCTGTAAGCATTTGGAGGTGATTTTCCATCCTTGGAAGTTCACCTTCCGTAAACTCTTTCCGCCCCCAAAGCTTTATGACATCATTCTGGACCCCTTTTTGGATTTTTGATTTGAGGTGAATTTATAGCCATGACCCTGCATTAGAACGTACTATAACTTCCAGATTCACATCCTCATTGCTTTAGACTTCTGTGTAGCTTACATCATCTTCACCAGTGTAAGACTAATCACAGGCCCTCACCACACACTTGTGCCTAATCTTCTCTTTCACCCTCCGTCACCGCCCCTCTTTGCCTCTGGGAGCCCGCATACAAATGTTCAGTGCCACCTGTTGGTTAGTGCTTGCTTTTTCTTCGCCTTGTAAGTGAGATTCTATGGTATTTGAATTTCTCACTGGGGCTTGTTACACTTCCCCTAAAACCCTCACAGCCATTCTGGTGGTCACAAATGGCTGGATTGCATCATTTGTTCCGGCTGAGTGGTATACCATTGTGTGGCTATAGCCCATCTTCCTTCTCCAATCATCCCTTGCTGGACACCAGGGTGCTTTCCAAGTCTTGGATATCCGGAGTAAGACTGTGGTGAACACAGCCATGCACATGTCTTTATGCGGTAGTCTTTCTGACTGTTTTGGATAAGCAAGCGGCAGATTAATAGCTGGGTCATACGGGACATGGATACTTAAACTTCTGAGGCAGTTCCACACCTTTGGCATCGTGGCTGCACCGGGTTACACTCCCACCAGCAGTGCAGGAGGCTTCCCTTCTCTCCACCTCCTCTCTGACACTTGTTATTTCCTGTCTGCTTCCTTCTAGCCATGCTGACCACAGTGAGCTGCCATGGCCTTGCAGTTTGGATTTGCATTTTCCTGAGACTTCATGATGGTGAACAAGTTTTCATGCACCTACTGGCCCTCTTTCTGTCTTCTTCGGAGAAATCTCTGCTTCCATCTTTTGACCAGGTTTTCATTGGCTTGTTTTTTTTCTTGTGGAGACGTGCGAGTTGATTGTATCTTTGGGCTTTTCACCCCTTGTCCGATGTGTGGTTTGCAAACATCCTCTCCCAATTGTTGTGGTGTCTTAGTATTCAGTTGATGGTTTCCTTGAGTGGGCAGAAGTGTGTGCATTTGATGTGGTCCCGTTTGTTTCTTGTTTCCTTTGTTGCCCTTGCCCAGTCAGACATGCTTCTTCCAAATAGGCGGCTCAGACAGATGGCAAAGAGCACTCTGCCTAGGTCTTCTCCTACAAGGTTCACGGTTTCAAGTCTGCCATTCAAGGCTTTAATCCACTTCAGGTGGTGTGTGTGCCAGGTGTAACATCATGGTGTACTCTCGTTGTGTTCCATGTGGCTGTGCAGGCTTCCCAGCACCGTTTATTGTAGAGACTCTCCTTTCTCCGCTGTCTCCACTTGGCTCCCTGGTCCAAAATGGGCTGTCCATGTAAGTTTGAGTTGGGCTCTGGGCTCTCAATTGTTTTGCATGGGTCTTCATGCCTGTTTTGGGGCCCAGACTGTGCCGTTTCGGTACCTAGCGCTTCGTCCTCTATGTTGAAATCAGAAATTGTGACACGTGCTGCTTTGTTCGTTTTCCTGAGGATTCCTTTGCCTAGTCTGGGTCTCGTGTTGCTGGCTAGAAACTTTAGGATTCTCTCTTCTTCTCTGTGGCAAATACTGCTGCAACTTTGACTGGGATTGCATGGAATCCAGAGATTCCTTACTGCGGTATGAACCTTTCAAGTGTGTTAATCCTTCCATTCCTAGATCCCTCGATATCTTTTTTTTTCTTGTGTCTTCTTGAGTTTCTTTCCCCAAAGGTTTGCTAGTTTTTGAATTAACATAGAATTCACCTGTTTTGCTAAGGTTATTCACAGAGATCCTATTCTTCGTAATGGCAAGCTCCTGTTTTTTTGTTTTTTTTTTCCTTAGCTTCAGTTTTTCTATTCTTTGCAACTTTTAATTGGTTTTGTTTTGGCACAAGTGCATTGCTGTGCTCACATCTGCTGGCAATGCTCCTGTATTTGCTGTGGAAGTCTGGCCCTGTCCAACGTCCCTTCCCATCTGCCTCTACTCTACCTCGGACGCCTGCACCAGAACAACTGAAGCAGTGGTGAGGAGGCCCAAACCGAGGATTCCACCCAGCCCATACTGGGCCACAGACCCAGAAGGTGCGGACCTCACCACTGCACCACCGGCCGGCCACTTACATGTTCAGTGGCAACGTGCAGTTGAGTGCAACGGGAGTTAAATATACTAGTGAGCCCAACTCTAGCACTGTGTAGATGAGGCTAGGTTGTTTTTCGGGTCCATTGTGATGTCAGAGGATTTGTCATAATTGTGTCTCTGAGGTCCAGCATGCTTCCTGGATACAGGTTTCAGAGCCTGCTTGGAGCAGTCTCATAACTCACCCTTCCCAGTTAGCCCATGCTTGACCTTCGCTGCCGTTTTTTGGCTTGTGAATTTCTCTGACTTTCAAACGTTCCAGCAGAGTCTGTCTAAAGACGGACATCATCTTTCATTGTGGATAATTCAGGTGTGATTTCTGTTCACCTTCCATTTTCTGGGTCCTCTTTTTCTTTTCCATAGTATACTCGTCATGGTCTTTCTCAGCTATCTCCCTTAGACATGCTTATCAGTCCGTTCTCCTTCATTCCAAGGGATTAGTTTGTATTTCTTTAATCGCTGTATGTTCTCTAGGGTGAGGTGTGAGTGCTTTCGTGACTCTTGGTTGTTGTCCTTGAATTTGCACCGGTCACTTGTAGGACTCTTGGCTATCCTAGCCTAGGTCAAACTAAGCACTGAGAACACGTGGTCATGTGGGTTGGTTTGACATCCTGAGATCAGAAACTCCAAATTCGAGGTGGTCCTGGCAACCCCCTTCACGGACACAATGTTTCCAAGACAACTTAGACAAATCGGATGAATTCCACTCTCCAGGAAAGATATTTTTCTGTCTCTTTTCCGGATTTGGGAAGTTTCGAACTTGACCCCTGATCCTTGAACGTTCCCCTAGATTCCGTCCAGATACGGGCTTACTTAATTTTTATAGGGTGTGCCATTTGTTTGCCCTACATCCTCTACCCTGGCCTGTTTATTTTTCTTGAAACACAACTGTAAAGTTCTAATTTTCGTGCAACTTCCTTACATGTGGTGTCAAAACACATAATCAATAATCCTTCTACGGCAAGAGGTAGGGGGAGAGAATTTCGATGGAGGCAAACAGAGCACACTAGCCTGGGAGGGCAGCCTTCACGAAGGAACGAAGCCCTGTGGAAGAGGGTGCTTTTCAGCACCCTTGTAGAGCACTTCCAAACAAAGAGACATACCCCAAGCGTGACAGGGCTCCATTCCTTCAAGGCTTCCAAGACATCTCTTGGGACACATTACCATGTGCCCAGTGGGCCCACGTGACACCAGAGCTTCGGAAAAAGAGACTGACCTGCAAAGAATGCTATGGGCCTTGGAAAGGAGGCATCGATTCTTCTCTTCAATGTCCTCAAGACATCTTTCTTGACTTTGCATTATGCTTAAGGCACAAGGGCACTGTAGGTGTGATGAACCCCAAGTCCGGCCACTTGTTTCCAATGAAGTTGCAAGCTTGAATCAGCATGACCTCCCCATAGACTTGAATAGATGACAATGTTCTCCTCTCCGTGCCTGTCCCTCTATTCTCACTTGTGGCCTAGGGTTCCTTTCTTATCCCTTGCATCAGACTCTGTTTTATCTCTTCTAGTTTCTGTGCCTGCTTTCTGTTTGCCAAACCTGTTTCTGGGTATCTGTCCCTTTAATAGCCTAGCCTAGGCCAATCCTCAGACTGTAACCATGCGGCCACCCTGGGGGACATGTTCACCGTGATGTCATAAGCGACCTCAAAATTCGAAGTTGTCCTGACAACCTCCGTGCACACAGAGTTTCACAGCCATCTCAGACCAGTCTGACTCCTCACCCTGTCTAGGTAGGATAGTTTTCCTTTTTCTGCAATTGTTGTCAGTTTCTATCTTTCTCCTTGAACTTCGAAAGGGCTCCTACATTCTCTCTAGACACTGGTTTCACTCCTGTAAGATTATCCTGGGTTTTATCTCTTATATCTTGGGTAGATGGCAAAATGGGTGGACCTTACCCAGAAAAAGTCCTGGACTCCCTCACAAGTTGAAGTTGCCCAGGGAATGTTCTGATGCACAATGATGGTGTCATCTCGTGGCACTCTGCCAATTCCACCTTGGCAGGTCACAAGTTTTCCTTCCTTCTGCCTTTGGGAAGTGTACCAGATACTTCCATAGATTGTAATATTCTTATGGTTCCTTTTCTTGTGCGTATTGATAACGTATCCTCACAATTGCTGCTTATTTGTGATCTCTGCCCGCACCATACCATGAAATCTATATTTCCTAACACTACTAATGTGATATGCACTCGTAATGTGAAACAGTGAGGCCCGGGCCGCCCAAGCGGAATGTGGGCACTTACCTGCTCCACCACAGGGCCGGCCCTGAATTGTACTTTTGGACCAACCTTTTGCCTGAACTTGGGAAGACGTGGGCCTGTTTGGATTATTCGTGAAGGTGATTAGTAATAACATCATGGACGGTAACATTTTCCGTTCGTTCATGGGTTTAGGACTGATCATGTTCTCTTCGTAGTATTCCTCTTCACCTATTTGGAATGGTCTGCCTTTCTGTAGCATCTGTAAGCATTTGGAGGTGATTTTCCATCCTTGGAAGTTCACCTTCTGTAAACTCTTTCCGCCCCCAAAGCTTTATGACATCATTCTGGACCCCTTTTTGGATTTTTGATTTGAGGTGAATTTATAGCCATGACCCTGCATTAGAACGTACTATAACTTCCAGATTCACGTCCTCATTGCTTTAGACTTCTGTGTAGCTTACATCATCTTCACCAGTGTAAGACTAATCACAGGCCCTCACCACACACTTGTGCCTAATCTTCTCTTTCACCCTCCGTCACCGCCCCTCTTTGCCTCTGGGAGCCCGCATACAAATGTTCAGTGCCACCTGTTGGTTAGTGCTTGCTTTTTCTTCTCCTTGTAAGTGAGATTCTATGGTATTTGAATTTCTCACTGGGGCTTGTTACACTTCCCCTAAAACCCTCACAGCCATTCTGGTGGTCACAAATGGCTGGATTGCATCATTTGTTCCGGCTGAGTGGTATACCATTGTGTGGCTATAGCCCATCTTCCTTCTCCAATCATCCCTTGCTGGACACCAGGGTGCTTTCCAAGTCTTGGATATCCGGAGTAAGACTGTGGTGAACACAGCCATGCACATGTCTTTATGCGGTAGTCTTTCTGACTGTTTTGGATAAGCAAGCGGCAGATTAATAGCTGGGTCATACGGGACATGGATACTTAAACTTCTGAGGCAGTTCCACACCTTTGGCATCGTGGCTGCACCGGGTTACACTCCCACCAGCAGTGCAGGAGGCTTCCCTTCTCTCCACCTCCTCTCTGACACTTGTTATTTCCTGTCTGCTTCCTTCTAGCCATGCTGACCACAGTGAGCTGCCATGGCCTTGCAGTTTGGATTTGCATTTTCCTGAGACTTCATGATGGTGAACAAGTTTTCATGCACCTACTGGCCCTCTTTCTGTCTTCTTCGGAGAAATCTCTGCTTCCATCTTTCGACCAGGTTTTCATTGGCTTGTTTTTTTTCTTGTGGAGACGTGCGAGTTGATTGTATCTTTGGGCTTTTCACCCCTTGTCCGATGTGTGGTTTGCAAACATCCTCTCCCAATCGTTGTGGTGTCTTAGTATTCAGTTGATGGTTTCCTTGAGTGGGCAGAAGTGTGTGCATTTGATGTGGTCCCGTTTGTTTCTTGTTTCCTTTGTTGCCCTTGCCCAGTCAGACATGCTTCTTCCAAATAGGCGGCTCAGACAGATGGCAAAGAGCACTCTGCCTAGGTCTTCTCCTACAAGGTTCACGGTTTCAAGTCTGCCATTCAAGGCTTTAATCCACTTCAGGTGGTGTGTGTGCCAGGTGTAACATCATGGCGTACTCTCGTTGTGTTCCATGTGGCTGTGCAGGCTTCCCAGCACCGTTTATTGTAGAGACTCTCCTTTCTCCGCTGTCTCCACTTGGCTCCCTGGTCCAAAATGGGCTGTCCATGTAAGTTTGAGTTGGGCTCTGGGCTCTCAATTGTTTTGCATGGGTCTTCATGCCTGTTTTGGGGCCCAGACTGTGCCGTTTCGGTACCTAGCGCTTCGTCCTCTATGTTGAAATCAGAAATTGTGACACGTGCTGCTTTGTTCGTTTTCCTGAGGATTCCTTTGCCTAGTCAGGGTCTCGTGTTGCTGGCTAGAAACTTTAGGATTCTCTCTTCTTCTCTGTGGCAAATACTGCTGCAACTTTGACTGGGATTGCATGGAATCCAGAGATTCCTTACTGCGGTATGAACCTTTCAAGTGTGTTAATCCTTCCATTCCTAGATCCCTCGATATCTTTTTTTTTCTTGTGTCTTCTTGAGTTTCTTTCCCCAAAGGTTTGCTAGTTTTTGAATTAACATAGAATTCACCTGTTTTGCTAAGGTTATTCACAGAGATCCTGTTCTTCGTAATGGCAAGCTCCTGTTTTTTTGTTTTTTTTTTCCTTAGCTTCAGTTTTTCTATTCTTTGCAACTTTTAATTGGTTTTGTTTTGGCACAAGTGCATTGCTGTGCTCACATCTGCTGGCAATGCTCCTGTATTTGCTGTGGAAGTCTGGCCCTGTCCAACGTCCCTTCCCATCTGCCTCTACTCTACCTCGGACGCCTGCACCAGAACAACTGAAGCAGTGGTGAGGAGGCCCAAACCGAGGATTCCACCCAGCCCATACTGGGCCACAGACCCAGAAGGTGCGGACCTCACCACTGCACCACCGGCCGGCCACTTACATGTTCAGTGGCAACGTGCAGTTGAGTGCAACGGGAGTTAAATATACTAGTGAGCCCAACTCTAGCACTGTGTAGATGAGGCTAGGTTGTTTTTCGGGTCCATTGTGATGTCAGAGGATTTGTCATAATTGTGTCTCTGAGGTCCAGCATGCTTCCTGGATACAGGTTTCAGAGCCTGCTTGGAGCAGTCTCATAACTCACCCTTCCCAGTTAGCCCATGCTTGACCTTCGCTGCCGTTTTTTGCCTTGTGAATTTCTCTGACTTTCAAACGTTCCAGCAGAGTCTGTCTAAAGACGGACATCATCTTTCATTGTGGATAATTCAGGTGTGATTTCTGTTCACCTTCCATTTTCTGGGTCCTCTTTTTCTTTTCCATAGTATACTCGTCATGGTCTTTCTCAGCTATCTCCCTTAGACATGCTTATCAGTCCGTTCTCCTTCATTCCAAGGGATTAGTTTGTATTTCGTTAATCGCTGTATGTTCTCTAGGGTGAGGTGTGAGTGCTTTCGTGACTCTTGGTTGTTGTCCTTGAATTTGCACCGGTCACTTGTAGGACTCTTGGCTACCCTAGCCAAGGTCAAACTAAGCACTGAGAACACGTGGTCATGTGGGTTGGTTTGACATCCTGAGATCAGAAACTCCAAATTCGAGGTGGTCCTGGCAACCCCCTTCACGGACACAATGTTTCCAAGACAACTTAGACAAATCGGATGAATTCCACTCTCCAGGAAAGATATTTTTCTGTCTCTTTTCCGGATTTGGGAAGTTTCGAACTTGACCCCTGATCCTTGAACGTTCCCCTAGATTCCGTCCAGATACGGGCTTACTTAATTTTTATAGGGTGTGCCATTTGTTTGCCCTACATCCTCTACCCTGGCCTGTTTATTTTTCTTGAAACACAACTGTAAAGTTCTAATTTTCGTGCAACTTCCTTACATGTGGTGTCAAAACACATAATCAATAATCCTTCTACGGCAAGAGGTAGGGGGAGAGAATTTCGATGGAGGCAAACAGAGCACACTAGCCTGGGAGGGCAGCCTTCACGAAGGAACGAAGCCCTGTGGAAGAGGGTGCTTTTCAGCACCCTTGTAGAGCACTTCCAAACAAAGAGACATACCCCAAGCGTGACAGGGCTCCATTCCTTCAAGGCTTCCAAGACATCTCTTGGGACACATTACCATGTGCCCAGTGGGCCCACGTGACACCAGAGCTTCGGAAAAAGAGACTGACCTGCAAAGAATGCTATGGGCCTTGGAAAGGAGGCATCGATTCTTCTCTTCAATGTCCTCAAGACATCTTTCTTGACTTTGCATTATGCTTAAGGCACAAGGGCACTGTAGGTGTGATGAACGCCAAGTCCGGCCACTTGTTTCCAATGAAGTTGCAAGCTTGAATCAGCATGACCTCCCCATAGACTTGAATAGATGACAATGTTCTCCTCTCCGTGCCTGTCCCTCTATTCTCACTTGTGGCCTAGGGTTCCTTTCTTATCCCTTGCATCAGACTCTGTTTTATCTCTTCTAGTTTCTGTGCCTGCTTTCTGTTTGCCAAACCTGTTTCTGGGTATCTGTCCCTTTAATAGCCTAGCCTAGGCCAATCCTCAGACTGTAACCATGCGGCCACCCTGGGGGACATGTTCACCGTGATGTCATAAGCGACCTCAAAATTCGAAGTTGTCCTGACAACCTCCGTGCACACAGAGTTTCACAGCCATCTCAGACCAGTCTGACTCCTCACCCTGTCTAGGTAGGATAGTTTTCCTTTTTCTGCAATTGTTGTCAGTTTCTATCTTTCTCCTTGAACTTCGAAAGGGCTCCTACATTCTCTCTAGACACTGGTGTCACTCCTGTAAGATTATCCTGGGTTTTATCTCTTATATCTTGGGTAGATGGCAAAATGGGTGGACCTTACCCAGAAAAAGTCCTGGACTCCCTCACAAGTTGAAGTTGCCCAGGGAATGTTCTGATGCACAATGATGGTGTCATCTCGTGGCACTCTGCCAATTCCACCTTGGCAGGTCACAAGTTTTCCTTCCTTCTGCCTTTGGGAAGTGTACCAGATACTTCCATAGATTGTAATATTCTTATGGTTCCTTTTCTTGTGCGTATTGATAACGTATCCTCACAATTGCTGCTTATTTGTGATCTCTGCCCGCACCACACCATGAAATCTATATTTCCTAACACTACTAATGTGATATGCACTCGTAATGTGAAACAGTGAGGCCCGGGCCGCCCAAGCGGAATGTGGGCACTTACCTGCTCCACCACAGGGCCGGCCCTGAATTGTACTTTTGGACCAACCTTTTGCCTGAACTTGGGAAGACGTGGGCCTGTTTGGATTATTCGTGAAGGTGATTAGTAATAACATCATGGACGGTAACATTTTCCGTTCGTTCATGGGTTTAGGACTGATCATGTTCTCTTCGTAGTATTCCTCTTCACCTATTTGGAATGGTCTGCCTTTCTGTAGCATCTGTAAGCATTTGGAGGTGATTTTCCATCCTTGGAAGTTCACCTTCTGTAAACTCTTTCCGCCCCCAAAGCTTTATGACATCATTCTGGACCCCTTTTTGGATTTTTGATTTGAGGTGAATTTATAGCCATGACCCTGCATTAGAACGTACTATAACTTCCAGATTCACATCCTCATTGCTTTAGACTTCTGTGTAGCTTACATCATCTTCACCAGTGTAAGACTAATCACAGGCCCTCACCACACACTTGTGCCTAATCTTCTCTTTCACCCTCCGTCACCGCCCCTCTTTGCCTCTGGGAGCCCGCATACAAATGTTCAGTGCCACCTGTTGGTTAGTGCTTGCTTTTTCTTCTCCTTGTAAGTGAGATTCTATGGTATTTGAATTTCTCACTGGGGCTTGTTACACTTCCCCTAAAACCCTCACAGCCATTCTGGTGGTCACAAACGGCTGGATTGCATCATTTGTTCCGGCTGAGTGGTATACCATTGTGTGGCTATAGCCCATCTTCCTTCTCCAATCATCCCTTGCTGGACACCAGGGTGCTTTCCAAGTCTTGGATATCCGGAGTAAGACTGTGGTGAACACAGCCATGCACATGTCTTTATGCGGTAGTCTTTCTGACTGTTTTGGATAAGCAAGCGGCAGATTAATAGCTGGGTCATACGGGACATGGATACTTAAACTTCTGAGGCAGTTCCACACCTTTGGCATCGTGGCTGCACCGGGTTACACTCCCACCAGCAGTGCAGGAGGCTTCCCTTCTCTCCACCTCCTCTCTGACACTTGTTATTTCCTGTCTGCTTCCTTCTAGCCATGCTGACCACAGTGAGCTGCCATGGCCTTGCAGTTTGGATTTGCATTTTCCTGAGACTTCATGATGGTGAACAAGTTTTCATGCACCTACTGGCCCTCTTTCTGTCTTCTTCGGAGAAATCTCTGCTTCCATCTTTTGACCAGGTTTTCATTGGCTTGTTTTTTTTCTTGTGGAGACGTGCGAGTTGATTGTATCTTTGGGCTTTTCACCCCTTGTCCGATGTGTGGTTTGCAAACATCCTCTCCCAATTGTTGTGGTGTCTTAGTATTCAGTTGATGGTTTCCTTGAGTGGGCAGAAGTGTGTGCATTTGATGTGGTCCCGTTTGTTTCTTGTTTCCTTTGTTGCCCTTGCCCAGTCAGACATGCTTCTTCCAAATAGGCGGCTCAGACAGATGGCAAAGAGCACTCTGCCTAGGTCTTCTCCTACAAGGTTCACGGTTTCAAGTCTGCCATTCAAGGCTTTAATCCACTTCAGGTGGTGTGTGTGCCAGGTGTAACATCATGGTGTACTCTCGTTGTGTTCCATGTGGCTGTGCAGGCTTCCCAGCACCGTTTATTGTAGAGACTCTCCTTTCTCCGCTGTCTCCACTTGGCTCCCTGGTCCAAAATGGGCTGTCCATGTAAGTTTGAGTTGGGCTCTGGGCTCTCAATTGTTTTGCATGGGTCTTCATGCCTGTTTTGGGGCCCAGACTGTGCCGTTTCGGTACCTAGCGCTTCGTCCTCTATGTTGAAATCAGAAATTGTGACACGTGCTGCTTTGTTCGTTTTCCTGAGGATTCCTTTGCCTAGTCAGGGTCTCGTGTTGCTGGCTAGAAACTTTAGGATTCTCTCTTCTTCTCTGTGGCAAATACTGCTGCAACTTTGACTGGGATTGCATGGAATCCAGAGATTCCTTACTGCGGTGTGAACCTTTCAAGTGTGTTAATCCTTCCATTCCTAGATCCCTCGATATCTTTTTTTTTCTTGTGTCTTCTTGAGTTTCTTTCCCCAAAGGTTTGCTAGTTTTTGAATTAACATAGAATTCACCTGTTTTGCTAAGGTTATTCACAGAGATCCTGTTCTTCGTAATGGCAAGCTCCTGTTTTTTTGTTTTTTTTTTTTCCTTAGCTTCAGTTTTTCTATTCTTTGCAACTTTTAATTGGTTTTGTTTTGGCACAAGTGCATTGCTGTGCTCAAATCTGCTGGCAATGCTCCTGTATTTGCTGTGGAAGTCTGGCCCTGTCCAACGTCCCTTCCCATCTGCCTCTACTCTACCTCGGACGCCTGCACCAGAACAACTGAAGCAGTGGTGAGGAGGCCCAAACCGAGGATTCCACCCAGCCCATACTGGGCCACAGACCCAGAAGGTGCGGACCTCACCACTGCACCACCGGCCGGCCACTTACATGTTCAGTGGCAACGTGCAGTTGAGTGCAACGGGAGTTAAATATACTAGTGAGCCCAACTCTAGCACTGTGTAGATGAGGCTAGGTTGTTTTTCGGGTCCATTGTGATGTCAGAGGATTTGTCATAATTGTGTCTCTGAGGTCCAGCATGCTTCCTGGATACAGGTTTCAGAGCCTGCTTGGAGCAGTCTCATAACTCACCCTTCCCAGTTAGCCCATGCTTGACCTTCGCTGCCGTTTTTTGGCTTGTGAATTTCTCTGACTTTCAAACGTTCCAGCAGAGTCTGTCTAAAGACGGACATCATCTTTCATTGTGGATAATTCAGGTGTGATTTCTGTTCACCTTCCATTTTCTGGGTCCTCTTTTTCTTTTCCATAGTATACTCGTCATGGTCTTTCTCAGCTATCTCCCTTAGACATGCTTATCAGTCCGTTCTCCTTCATTCCAAGGGATTAGTTTGTATTTCGTTAATCGCTGTATGTTCTCTAGGGTGAGGTGTGAGTGCTTTCGTGACTCTTGGTTGTTGTCCTTGAATTTGCACCGGTCACTTGTAGGACTCTTGGCTACCCTAGCCAAGGTCAAACTAAGCACTGAGAACACGTGGTCATGTGGGTTGGTTTGACATCCTGAGATCAGAAACTCCAAATTCGAGGTGGTCCTGGCAACCCCCTTCACGGACACAATGTTTCCAAGACAACTTAGACAAATCGGATGAATTCCACTCTCCAGGAAAGATATTTTTCTGTCTCTTTTCCGGATTTGGGAAGTTTCGAACTTGACCCCTGATCCTTGAACGTTCCCCTAGATTCCGTCCAGATACGGGCTTACTTAATTTTTATAGGGTGTGCCATTTGTTTGCCCTACATCCTCTACCCTGGCCTGTTTATTTTTCTTGAAACACAACTGTAAAGTTCTAATTTTCGTGCAACTTCCTTACATGTGGTGTCAAAACACATAATCAATAATCCTTCTACGGCAAGAGGTAGGGGGAGAGAATTTCGATGGAGGCAAACAGAGCACACTAGCCTGGGAGGGCAGCCTTCACGAAGGAACGAAGCCCTGTGGAAGAGGGTGCTTTTCAGCACCCTTGTAGAGCACTTCCAAACAAAGAGACATACCCCAAGCGTGACAGGGCTCCATTCCTTCAAGGCTTCCAAGACATCTCTTGGGACACATTACCATGTGCCCAGTGGGCCCACGTGACACCAGAGCTTCGGAAAAAGAGACTGACCTGCAAAGAATGCTATGGGCCTTGGAAAGGAGGCATCGATTCTTCTCTTCAATGTCCTCAAGACATCTTTCTTGACTTTGCATTATGCTTAAGGCACAAGGGCACTGTAGGTGTGATGAACGCCAAGTCCGGCCACTTGTTTCCAATGAAGTTGCAAGCTTGAATCAGCATGACCTCCCCATAGACTTGAATAGATGACAATGTTCTCCTCTCCGTGCCTGTCCCTCTATTCTCACTTGTGGCCTAGGGTTCCTTTCTTATCCCTTGCATCAGACTCTGTTTTATCTCTTCTAGTTTCTGTGCCTGCTTTCTGTTTGCCAAACCTGTTTCTGGGTATCTGTCCCTTTAATAGCCTAGCCTAGGCCAATCCTCAGACTGTAACCATGCGGCCACCCTGGGGGACATGTTCACCGTGATGTCATAAGCGACCTCAAAATTCGAAGTTGTCCTGACAACCTCCGTGCACACAGAGTTTCACAGCCATCTCAGACCAGTCTGACTCCTCACCCTGTCTAGGTAGGATAGTTTTCCTTTTTCTGCAATTGTTGTCAGTTTCTATCTTTCTCCTTGAACTTCGAAAGGGCTCCTACATTCTCTCTAGACACTGGTTTCACTCCTGTAAGATTATCCTGGGTTTTATCTCTTATATCTTGGGTAGATGGCAAAATGGGTGGACCTTACCCAGAAAAAGTCCTGGACTCCCTCACAAGTTGAAGTTGCCCAGGGAATGTTCTGATGCACAATGATGGTGTCATCTCGTGGCACTCTGCCAATTCCACCTTGGCAGGTCACAAGTTTTCCTTCCTTCTGCCTTTGGGAAGTGTACCAGATACTTCCATAGATTGTAATATTCTTATGGTTCCTTTTCTTGTGCGTATTGATAACGTATCCTCACAATTGCTGCTTATTTGTGATCTCTGCCCGCACCATACCATGAAATCTATATTTCCTAACACTACTAATGTGATATGCACTCGTAATGTGAAACAGTGAGGCCCGGGCCGCCCAAGCGGAATGTGGGCACTTACCTGCTCCACCACAGGGCCGGCCCTGAATTGTACTTTTGGACCAACCTTTTGCCTGAACTTGGGAAGACGTGGGCCTGTTTGGATTATTCGTGAAGGTGATTAGTAATAACATCATGGACGGTAACATTTTCCGTTCGTTCATGGGTTTAGGACTGATCATGTTCTCTTCGTAGTATTCCTCTTCACCTATTTGGAATGGTCTGCCTTTCTGTAGCATCTGTAAGCATTTGGAGGTGATTTTCCATCCTTGGAAGTTCACCTTCCGTAAACTCTTTCCGCCCCCAAAGCTTTATGACATCATTCTGGACCCCTTTTTGGATTTTTGATTTGAGGTGAATTTATAGCCATGACCCTGCATTAGAACGTACTATAACTTCCAGATTCACATCCTCATTGCTTTAGACTTCTGTGTAGCTTACATCATCTTCACCAGTGTAAGACTAATCACAGGCCCTCACCACACACTTGTGCCTAATCTTCTCTTTCACCCTCCGTCACCGCCCCTCTTTGCCTCTGGGAGCCCGCATACAAATGTTCAGTGCCACCTGTTGGTTAGTGCTTGCTTTTTCTTCTCCTTGTAAGTGAGATTCTATGGTATTTGAATTTCTCACTGGGGCTTGTTACACTTCCCCTAAAACCCTCACAGCCATTCTGGTGGTCACAAACGGCTGGATTGCATCATTTGTTCCGGCTGAGTGGTATACCATTGTGTGGCTATAGCCCATCTTCCTTCTCCAATCATCCCTTGCTGGACACCAGGGTGCTTTCCAAGTCTTGGATATCCGGAGTAAGACTGTGGTGAACACAGCCATGCACATGTCTTTATGCGGTAGTCTTTCTGACTTTTTTGGATAAACAAGCGGCAGATTAATAGCTGGGTCATACGGGACATGGATACTTAAACTTCTGAGGCAGTTCCACACCTTTGGCATCGTGGCTGCACCGGGTTACACTCCCACCAGCAGTGCAGGAGGCTTCCCTTCTCTCCACCTCCTCTCTGACACTTGTTATTTCCTGTCTGCTTCCTTCTAGCCATGCTGACCACAGTGAGCTGCCATGGCCTTGCAGTTTGGATTTGCATTTTCCTGAGACTTCATGATGGTGAACAAGTTTTCATGCACCTACTGGCCCTCTTTCTGTCTTCTTCGGAGAAATCTCTGCTTCCATCTTTTGACCAGGTTTTCATTGGCTTGTTTTTTTTCTTGTGGAGACGTGCGAGTTGATTGTATCTTTGGGCTTTTCACCCCTTGTCCGATGTGTGGTTTGCAAACATCCTCTCCCAATCGTTGTGGTGTCTTAGTATTCAGTTGATGGTTTCCTTGAGTGGGCAGAAGTGTGTGCATTTGATGTGGTCCCGTTTGTTTCTTGTTTCCTTTGTTGCCCTTGCCCAGTCAGACATGCTTCTTCCAAATAGGCGGCTCAGACAGATGGCAAAGAGCACTCTGCCTAGGTCTTCTCCTACAAGGTTCACGGTTTCAAGTCTGCCATTCAAGGCTTTAATCCACTTCAGGTGGTGTGTGTGCCAGGTGTAACATCATGGTGTACTCTCGTTGTGTTCCATGTGGCTGTGCAGGCTTCCCAGCACCGTTTATTGTAGAGACTCTCCTTTCTCCGCTGTCTCCACTTGGCTCCCTGGTCCAAAATGGGCTGTCCATGTAAGTTTGAGTTGGGCTCTGGGCTCTCAATTGTTTTGCATGGGTCTTCATGCCTGTTTTGGGGCCCAGACTGTGCCGTTTCGGTACCTAGCGCTTCGTCCTCTATGTTGAAATCAGAAATTGTGACACGTGCTGCTTTGTTCGTTTTCCTGAGGATTCCTTTGCCTAGTCAGGGTCTCGTGTTGCTGGCTAGAAACTTTAGGATTCTCTCTTCTTCTCTGTGGCAAATACTGCTGCAACTTTGACTGGGATTGCATGGAATCCAGAGATTCCTTACTGCGGTATGAACCTTTCAAGTGTGTTAATCCTTCCATTCCTAGATCCCTCGATATCTTTTTTTTTCTTGTGTCTTCTTGAGTTTCTTTCCCCAAAGGTTTGCTGGTTTTTGAATTAACATAGAATTCACCTGTTTTGCTAAGGTTATTCACAGAGATCCTATTCTTCGTAATGGCAAGCTCCTGTTTTTTTGTTTTTTTTTTCCTTAGCTTCAGTTTTTCTATTCTTTGCAACTTTTAATTGGTTTTGTTTTGGCACAAGTGCATTGCTGTGCTCACATCTGCTGGCAATGCTCCTGTATTTGCTGTGGAAGTCTGGCCCTGTCCAACGTCCCTTCCCATCTGCCTCTACTCTACCTCGGACGCCTGCACCAGAACAACTGAAGCAGTGGTGAGGAGGCCCAAACCGAGGATTCCACCCAGCCCATACTGGGCCACAGACCCAGAAGGTGCGGACCTCACCACTGCACCACCGGCCGGCCACTTACATGTTCAGTGGCAACGTGCAGTTGAGTGCAACGGGAGTTAAATATACTAGTGAGCCCAACTCTAGCACTGTGTAGATGAGGCTAGGTTGTTTTTCGGGTCCATTGTGATGTCAGAGGATTTGTCATAATTGTGTCTCTGAGGTCCAGCATGCTTCCTGGATACAGGTTTCAGAGCCTGCTTGGAGCAGTCTCATAACTCACCCTTCCCAGTTAGCCCATGCTTGACCTTCGCTGCCGTTTTTTGGCTTGTGAATTTCTCTGACTTTCAAACGTTCCAGCAGAGTCTGTCTAAAGACGGACATCATCTTTCATTGTGGATAATTCAGGTGTGATTTCTGTTCACCTTCCATTTTCTGGGTCCTCTTTTTCTTTTCCATAGTATACTCGTCATGGTCTTTCTCAGCTATCTCCCTTAGACATGCTTATCAGTCCGTTCTCCTTCATTCCAAGGGATTAGTTTGTATTTCTTTAATCGCTGTATGTTCTCTAGGGTGAGGTGTGAGTGCTTTCGTGACTCTTGGTTGTTGTCCTTGAATTTGCACCGGTCACTTGTAGGACTCTTGGCTACCCTAGCCAAGGTCAAACTAAGCACTGAGAACACGTGGTCATGTGGGTTGGTTTGACATCCTGAGATCAGAAACTCCAAATTCGAGGTGGTCCTGGCAACCCCCTTCACGGACACAATGTTTCCAAGACAACTTAGACAAATCGGATGAATTCCACTCTCCAGGAAAGATATTTTTCTGTCTCTTTTCCGGATTTGGGAAGTTTCGAACTTGACCCCTGATCCTTGAACGTTCCCCTAGATTCCGTCCAGATACGGGCTTACTTAATTTTTATAGGGTGTGCCATTTGTTTGCCCTACATCCTCTACCCTGGCCTGTTTATTTTTCTTGAAACACAACTGTAAAGTTCTAATTTTCGTGCAACTTCCTTACATGTGGTGTCAAAACACATAATCAATAATCCTTCTACGGCAAGAGGTAGGGGGAGAGAATTTCGATGGAGGCAAACAGAGCACACTAGCCTGGGAGGGCAGCCTTCACGAAGGAACGAAGCCCTGTGGAAGAGGGTGCTTTTCAGCACCCTTGTAGAGCACTTCCAAACAAAGAGACATACCCCAAGCGTGACAGGGCTCCATTCCTTCAAGGCTTCCAAGACATCTCTTGGGACACATTACCATGTGCCCAGTGGGCCCACGTGACACCAGAGCTTCGGAAAAAGAGACTGACCTGCAAAGAATGCTATGGGCCTTGGAAAGGAGGCATCGATTCTTCTCTTCAATGTCCTCAAGACATCTTTCTTGACTTTGCATTATGCTTAAGGCACAAGGGCACTGTAGGTGTGATGAACGCCAAGTCCGGCCACTTGTTTCCAATGAAGTTGCAAGCTTGAATCAGCATGACCTCCCCATAGACTTGAATAGATGACAATGTTCTCCTCTCCGTGCCTGTCCCTCTATTCTCACTTGTGGCCTAGGGTTCCTTTCTTATCCCTTGCATCAGACTCTGTTTTATCTCTTCTAGTTTCTGTGCCTGCTTTCTGTTTGCCAAACCTGTTTCTGGGTATCTGTCCCTTTAATAGCCTAGCCTAGGCCAATCCTCAGACTGTAACCATGCGGCCACCCTGGGGGACATGTTCACCGTGATGTCATAAGCGACCTCAAAATTCGAAGTTGTCCTGACAACCTCCGTGCACACAGAGTTTCACAGCCATCTCAGACCAGTCTGACTCCTCACCCTGTCTAGGTAGGATAGTTTTCCTTTTTCTGCAATTGTTGTCAGTTTCTATCTTTCTCCTTGAACTTCGAAAGGGCTCCTACATTCTCTCTAGACACTGGTTTCACTCCTGTAAGATTATCCTGGGTTTTATCTCTTATATCTTGGGTAGATGGCAAAATGGGTGGACCTTACCCAGAAAAAGTCCTGGACTCCCTCACAAGTTGAAGTTGCCCAGGGAATGTTCTGATGCACAATGATGGTGTCATCTCGTGGCACTCTGCCAATTCCACCTTGGCAGGTCACAAGTTTTCCTTCCTTCTGCCTTTGGGAAGTGTACCAGATACTTCCATAGATTGTAATATTCTTATGGTTCCTTTTCTTGTGCGTATTGATAACGTATCCTCACAATTGCTGCTTATTTGTGATCTCTGCCCGCACCATACCATGAAATCTATATTTCCTAACACTACTAATGTGATATGCACTCGTAATGTGAAACAGTGAGGCCCGGGCCGCCCAAGCGGAATGTGGGCACTTACCTGCTCCACCACAGGGCCGGCCCTGAATTGTACTTTTGGACCAACCTTTTGCCTGAACTTGGGAAGACGTGGGCCTGTTTGGATTATTCGTGAAGGTGATTAGTAATAACATCATGGACGGTAACATTTTCCGTTCGTTCATGGGTTTAGGACTGATCATGTTCTCTTCGTAGTATTCCTCTTCACCTATTTGGAATGGTCTGCCTTTCTGTAGCATCTGTAAGCATTTGGAGGTGATTTTCCATCCTTGGAAGTTCACCTTCTGTAAACTCTTACCGCCCCCAAAGCTTTATGACATCATTCTGGACCCCGTTTTGGATTTTTGATTTGAGGTGAATTTATAGCCATGACCCTGCATTAGAACGTACTATAACTTCCAGATTCACATCCTCATTGCTTTAGACTTCTGTGTAGCTTACATCATCTTCACCAGTGTAAGACTAATCACAGGCCCTCACCACACACTTGTGCCTAATCTTCTCTTTCACCCTCCGTCACCGCCCCTCTTTGCCTCTGGGAGCCCGCATACAAATGTTCAGTGCCACCTGTTGGTTAGTGCTTGCTTTTTCTTCTCCTTGTAAGTGAGATTCTATGGTATTTGAATTTCTCACTGGGGCTTGTTACACTTCCCCTAAAACCCTCACAGCCATTCTGGTGGTCACAAACGGCTGGATTGCATCATTTGTTCCGGCTGAGTGGTATACCATTGTGTGGCTATAGCCCATCTTCCTTCTCCAATCATCCCTTGCTGGACACCAGGGTGCTTTCCAAGTCTTGGATATCCGGAGTAAGACTGTGGTGAACACAGCCATGCACATGTCTTTATGCGGTAGTCTTTCTGACTTTTTTGGATAAACAAGCGGCAGATTAATAGCTGGGACATACGGGACATGGATACTTAAACTTCTGAGGCAGTTCCACACCTTTGGCATCGTGGCTGCACCGGGTTACACTCCCACCAGCAGTGCAGGAGGCTTCCCTTCTCTCCACCTCCTCTCTGACACTTGTTATTTCCTGTCTGCTTCCTTCTAGCCATGCTGACCACAGTGAGCTGCCATGGCCTTGCAGTTTGGATTTGCATTTTCCTGAGACTTCATGATGGTGAACAAGTTTTCATGCACCTACTGGCCCTCTTTCTGTCTTCTTCGGAGAAATCTCTGCTTCCATCTTTTGACCAGGTTTTCATTGGCTTGTTTTTTTTCTTGTGGAGACGTGCGAGTTGATTGTATCTTTGGGCTTTTCACCCCTTGTCCGATGTGTGGTTTGCAAACATCCTCTCCCAATCGTTGTGGTGTCTTAGTATTCAGTTGATGGTTTCCTTGAGTGGGCAGAAGTGTGTGCATTTGATGTGGTCCCGTTTGTTTCTTGTTTCCTTTGTTGCCCTTGCCCAGTCAGACATGCTTCTTCCAAATAGGCGGCTCAGACAGATGGCAAAGAGCACTCTGCCTAGGTCTTCTCCTACAAGGTTCACGGTTTCAAGTCTGCCATTCAAGGCTTTAATCCACTTCAGGTGGTGTGTGTGCCAGGTGTAACATCATGGTGTACTCTCGTTGTGTTCCATGTGGCTGTGCAGGCTTCCCAGCACCGTTTATTGTAGAGACTCTCCTTTCTCCGCTGTCTCCACTTGGCTCCCTGGTCCAAAATGGGCTGTCCATGTAAGTTTGAGTTGGGCTCTGGGCTCTCAATTGTTTTGCATGGGTCTTCATGCCTGTTTTGGGGCCCAGACTGTGCCGTTTCGGTACCTAGCGCTTCGTCCTCTATGTTGAAATCAGAAATTGTGACACGTGCTGCTTTGTTCGTTTTCCTGAGGATTCCTTTGCCTAGTCAGGGTCTCGTGTTGCTGGCTAGAAACTTTAGGATTCTCTCTTCTTCTCTGTGGCAAATACTGCTGCAACTTTGACTGGGATTGCATGGAATCCAGAGATTCCTTACTGCGGTATGAACCTTTCAAGTGTGTTAATCCTTCCATTCCTAGATCCCTCGATATCTTTTTTTTTCTTGTGTCTTCTTGAGTTTCTTTCCCCAAAGGTTTGCTGGTTTTTGAATTAACATAGAATTCACCTGTTTTGCTAAGGTTATTCACAGAGATCCTATTCTTCGTAATGGCAAGCTCCTGTTTTTTTGTTTTTTTTTTCCTTAGCTTCAGTTTTTCTATTCTTTGCAACTTTTAATTGGTTTTGTTTTGGCACAAGTGCATTGCTGTGCTCACATCTGCTGGCAATGCTCCTGTATTTGCTGTGGAAGTCTGGCCCTGTCCAACGTCCCTTCCCATCTGCCTCTACTCTACCTCGGACGCCTGCACCAGAACAACTGAAGCAGTGGTGAGGAGGCCCAAACCGAGGATTCCACCCAGCCCATACTGGGCCACAGACCCAGAAGGTGCGGACCTCACCACTGCACCACCGGCCGGCCACTTACATGTTCAGTGGCAACGTGCAGTTGAGTGCAACGGGAGTTAAATATACTAGTGAGCCCAACTCTAGCACTGTGTAGATGAGGCTAGGTTGTTTTTCGGGTCCATTGTGATGTCAGAGGATTTGTCATAATTGTGTCTCTGAGGTCCAGCATGCTTCCTGGATACAGGTTTCAGAGCCTGCTTGGAGCAGTCTCATAACTCACCCTTCCCAGTTAGCCCATGCTTGACCTTCGCTGCCGTTTTTTGGCTTGTGAATTTCTCTGACTTTCAAACGTTCCAGCAGAGTCTGTCTAAAGACGGACATCATCTTTCATTGTGGATAATTCAGGTGTGATTTCTGTTCACCTTCCATTTTCTGGGTCCTCTTTTTCTTTTCCATAGTATACTCGTCATGGTCTTTCTCAGCTATCTCCCTTAGACATGCTTATCAGTCCGTTCTCCTTCATTCCAAGGGATTAGTTTGTATTTCTTTAATCGCTGTATGTTCTCTAGGGTGAGGTGTGAGTGCTTTCGTGACTCTTGGTTGTTGTCCTTGAATTTGCACCGGTCACTTGTAGGACTCTTGGCTACCCTAGCCAAGGTCAAACTAAGCACTGAGAACACGTGGTCATGTGGGTTGGTTTGACATCCTGAGATCAGAAACTCCAAATTCGAGGTGGTCCTGGCAACCCCCTTCACGGACACAATGTTTCCAAGACAACTTAGACAAATCGGATGAATTCCACTCTCCAGGAAAGATATTTTTCTGTCTCTTTTCCGGATTTGGGAAGTTTCGAACTTGACCCCTGATCCTTGAACGTTCCCCTAGATTCCGTCCAGATACGGGCTTACTTAATTTTTATAGGGTGTGCCATTTGTTTGCCCTACATCCTCTACCCTGGCCTGTTTATTTTTCTTGAAACACAACTGTAAAGTTCTAATTTTCGTGCAACTTCCTTACATGTGGTGTCAAAACACATAATCAATAATCCTTCTACGGCAAGAGGTAGGGGGAGAGAATTTCGATGGAGGCAAACAGAGCACACTAGCCTGGGAGGGCAGCCTTCACGAAGGAACGAAGCCCTGTGGAAGAGGGTGCTTTTCAGCACCCTTGTAGAGCACTTCCAAACAAAGAGACATACCCCAAGCGTGACAGGGCTCCATTCCTTCAAGGCTTCCAAGACATCTCTTGGGACACATTACCATGTGCCCAGTGGGCCCACGTGACACCAGAGCTTCGGAAAAAGAGACTGACCTGCAAAGAATGCTATGGGCCTTGGAAAGGAGGCATCGATTCTTCTCTTCAATGTCCTCAAGACATCTTTCTTGACTTTGCATTATGCTTAAGGCACAAGGGCACTGTAGGTGTGATGAACGCCAAGTCCGGCCACTTGTTTCCAATGAAGTTGCAAGCTTGAATCAGCATGACCTCCCCATAGACTTGAATAGATGACAATGTTCTCCTCTCCGTGCCTGTCCCTCTATTCTCACTTGTGGCCTAGGGTTCCTTTCTTATCCCTTGCATCAGACTCTGTTTTATCTCTTCTAGTTTCTGTGCCTGCTTTCTGTTTGCCAAACCTGTTTCTGGGTATCTGTCCCTTTAATAGCCTAGCCTAGGCCAATCCTCAGACTGTAACCATGCGGCCACCCTGGGGGACATGTTCACCGTGATGTCATAAGCGACCTCAAAATTCGAAGTTGTCCTGACAACCTCCGTGCACACAGAGTTTCACAGCCATCTCAGACCAGTCTGACTCCTCACCCTGTCTAGGTAGGATAGTTTTCCTTTTTCTGCAATTGTTGTCAGTTTCTATCTTTCTCCTTGAACTTCGAAAGGGCTCCTACATTCTCTCTAGACACTGGTTTCACTCCTGTAAGATTATCCTGGGTTTTATCTCTTATATCTTGGGTAGATGGCAAAATGGGTGGACCTTACCCAGAAAAAGTCCTGGACTCCCTCACAAGTTGAAGTTGCCCAGGGAATGTTCTGATGCACAATGATGGTGTCATCTCGTGGCACTCTGCCAATTCCACCTTGGCAGGTCACAAGTTTTCCTTCCTTCTGCCTTTGGGAAGTGTACCAGATACTTCCATAGATTGTAATATTCTTATGGTTCCTTTTCTTGTGCGTATTGATAACGTATCCTCACAATTGCTGCTTATTTGTGATCTCTGCCCGCACCATACCATGAAATCTATATTTCCTAACACTACTAATGTGATATGCACTCGTAATGTGAAACAGTGAGGCCCGGGCCGCCCAAGCGGAATGTGGGCACTTACCTGCTCCACCACAGGGCCGGCCCTGAATTGTACTTTTGGACCAACCTTTTGCCTGAACTTGGGAAGACGTGGGCCTGTTTGGATTATTCGTGAAGGTGATTAGTAATAACATCATGGACGGTAACATTTTCCGTTCGTTCATGGGTTTAGGACTGATCATGTTCTCTTCGTAGTATTCCTCTTCACCTATTTGGAATGGTCTGCCTTTCTGTAGCATCTGTAAGCATTTGGAGGTGATTTTCCATCCTTGGAAGTTCACCTTCTGTAAACTCTTTCCGCCCCCAAAGCTTTATGACATCCTTCTGGACCCCTTTTTGGATTTTTGATTTGAGGTGAATTTATAGCCATGACCCTGCATTAGAACGTACTATAACTTCCAGATTCACATCCTCATTGCTTTAGACTTCTGTGTAGCTTACATCATCTTCACCAGTGTAAGACTAATCACAGGCCCTCACCACACACTTGTGCCTAATCTTCTCTTTCACCCTCCGTCACCGCCCCTCTTTGCCTCTGGGAGCCCGCATACAAATGTTCAGTGCCACCTGTTGGTTAGTGCTTGCTTTTTCTTCTCCTTGTAAGTGAGATTCTATGGTATTTGAATTTCTCACTGGGGCTTGTTACACTTCCCCTAAAACCCTCACAGCCATTCTGGTGGTCACAAACGGCTGGATTGCATCATTTGTTCCGGCTGAGTGGTATACCATTGTGTGGCTATAGCCCATCTTCCTTCTCCAATCATCCCTTGCTGGACACCAGGGTGCTTTCCAAGTCTTGGATATCCGGAGTAAGACTGTGGTGAACACAGCCATGCACATGTCTTTATGCGGTAGTCTTTCTGACTTTTTTGGATAAACAAGCGGCAGATTAATAGCTGGGACATACGGGACATGGATACTTAAACTTCTGAGGCAGTTCCACACCTTTGGCATCGTGGCTGCACCGGGTTACACTCCCACCAGCAGTGCAGGAGGCTTCCCTTCTCTCCACCTCCTCTCTGACACTTGTTATTTCCTGTCTGCTTCCTTCTAGCCATGCTGACCACAGTGAGCTGCCATGGCCTTGCAGTTTGGATTTGCATTTTCCTGAGACTTCATGATGGTGAACAAGTTTTCATGCACCTACTGGCCCTCTTTCTGTCTTCTTCGGAGAAATCTCTGCTTCCATCTTTTGACCAGGTTTTCATTGGCTTGTTTTTTTTCTTGTGGAGACGTGCGAGTTGATTGTATCTTTGGGCTTTTCACCCCTTGTCCGATGTGTGGTTTGCAAACATCCTCTCCCAATTGTTGTGGTGTCTTAGTATTCAGTTGATGGTTTCCTTGAGTGGGCAGAAGTGTGTGCATTTGATGTGGTCCCGTTTGTTTCTTGTTTCCTTTGTTGCCCTTGCCCAGTCAGACATGCTTCTTCCAAATAGGCGGCTCAGACAGATGGCAAAGAGCACTCTGCCTAGGTCTTCTCCTACAAGGTTCACGGTTTCAAGTCTGCCATTCAAGGCTTTAATCCACTTCAGGTGGTGTGTGTGCCAGGTGTAACATCATGGTGTACTCTCGTTGTGTTCCATGTGGCTGTGCAGGCTTCCCAGCACCGTTTATTGTAGAGACTCTCCTTTCTCCGCTGTCTCCACTTGGCTCCCTGGTCCAAAATGGGCTGTCCATGTAAGTTTGAGTTGGGCTCTGGGCTCTCAATTGTTTTGCATGGGTCTTCATGCCTGTTTTGGGGCCCAGACTGTGCCGTTTCGGTACCTAGCGCTTCGTCCTCTATGTTGAAATCAGAAATTGTGACACGTGCTGCTTTGTTCGTTTTCCTGAGGATTCCTTTGCCTAGTCAGGGTCTCGTGTTGCTGGCTAGAAACTTTAGGATTCTCTCTTCTTCTCTGTGGCAAATACTGCTGCAACTTTGACTGGGATTGCATGGAATCCAGAGATTCCTTACTGCGGTATGAACCTTTCAAGTGTGTTAATCCTTCCATTCCTAGATCCCTCGATATCTTTTTTTTTCTTGTGTCTTCTTGAGTTTCTTTCCCCAAAGGTTTGCTGGTTTTTGAATTAACATAGAATTCACCTGTTTTGCTAAGGTTATTCACAGAGATCCTATTCTTCGTAATGGCAAGCTCCTGTTTTTTTGTTTTTTTTTTCCTTAGCTTCAGTTTTTCTATTCTTTGCAACTTTTAATTGGTTTTGTTTTGGCACAAGTGCATTGCTGTGCTCACATCTGCTGGCAATGCTCCTGTATTTGCTGTGGAAGTCTGGCCCTGTCCAACGTCCCTTCCCATCTGCCTCTACTCTACCTCGGACGCCTGCACCAGAACAACTGAAGCAGTGGTGAGGAGGCCCAAACCGAGGATTCCACCCAGCCCATACTGGGCCACAGACCCAGAAGGTGCGGACCTCACCACTGCACCACCGGCCGGCCACTTACATGTTCAGTGGCAACGTGCAGT
Source organism: Equus asinus (assembly GCF_041296235.1). Taxonomy (NCBI): domain Eukaryota; kingdom Metazoa; phylum Chordata; class Mammalia; order Perissodactyla; family Equidae; genus Equus; species Equus asinus. Next base: position 4,241,243 of record NC_091818.1, read on the forward strand.
TGAGTGCAACGGGAGTTAAATATACTAGTGAGCCCAACTCTAGCACTGTGTAGATGAGGCTAGGTTGTTTTTCGGGTCCATTGTGATGTCAGAGGATTTGTCATAATTGTGTCTCTGAGGTCCAGCATGCTTCCTGGATACAGGTTTCAGAGCCTGCTTGGAGCAGTCTCATAACTCACCCTTCCCAGTTAGCCCATGCTTGACCTTCGCTGCCGTTTTTTGGCTTGTGAATTTCTCTGACTTTCAAACGTTCCAGCAGAGTCTGTCTAAAGACGGACATCATCTTTCATTGTGGATAATTCAGGTGTGATTTCTGTTCACCTTCCATTTTCTGGGTCCTCTTTTTCTTTTCCATAGTATACTCGTCATGGTCTTTCTCAGCTATCTCCCTTAGACATGCTTATCAGTCCGTTCTCCTTCATTCCAAGGGATTAGTTTGTATTTCTTTAATCGCTGTATGTTCTCTAGGGTGAGGTGTGAGTGCTTTCGTGACTCTTGGTTGTTGTCCTTGAATTTGCACCGGTCACTTGTAGGACTCTTGGCTACCCTAGCCAAGGTCAAACTAAGCACTGAGAACACGTGGTCATGTGGGTTGGTTTGACATCCTGAGATCAGAAACTCCAAATTCGAGGTGGTCCTGGCAACCCCCTTCACGGACACAATGTTTCCAAGACAACTTAGACAAATCGGATGAATTCCACTCTCCAGGAAAGATATTTTTCTGTCTCTTTTCCGGATTTGGGAAGTTTCGAACTTGACCCCTGATCCTTGAACGTTCCCCTAGATTCCGTCCAGATACGGGCTTACTTAATTTTTATAGGGTGTGCCATTTGTTTGCCCTACATCCTCTACCCTGGCCTGTTTATTTTTCTTGAAACACAACTGTAAAGTTCTAATTTTCGTGCAACTTCCTTACATGTGGTGTCAAAACACATAATCAATAATCCTTCTACGGCAAGAGGTAGGGGGAGAGAATTTCGATGGAGGCAAACAGAGCACACTAGCCTGGGAGGGCAGCCTTCACGAAGGAACGAAGCCCTGTGGAAGAGGGTGCTTTTCAGCACCCTTGTAGAGCACTTCCAAACAAAGAGACATACCCCAAGCGTGACAGGGCTCCATTCCTTCAAGGCTTCCAAGACATCTCTTGGGACACATTACCATGTGCCCAGTGGGCCCACGTGACACCAGAGCTTCGGAAAAAGAGACTGACCTGCAAAGAATGCTATGGGCCTTGGAAAGGAGGCATCGATTCTTCTCTTCAATGTCCTCAAGACATCTTTCTTGACTTTGCATTATGCTTAAGGCACAAGGGCACTGTAGGTGTGATGAACGCCAAGTCCGGCCACTTGTTTCCAATGAAGTTGCAAGCTTGAATCAGCATGACCTCCCCATAGACTTGAATAGATGACAATGTTCTCCTCTCCGTGCCTGTCCCTCTATTCTCACTTGTGGCCTAGGGTTCCTTTCTTATCCCTTGCATCAGACTCTGTTTTATCTCTTCTAGTTTCTGTGCCTGCTTTCTGTTTGCCAAACCTGTTTCTGGGTATCTGTCCCTTTAATAGCCTAGCCTAGGCCAATCCTCAGACTGTAACCATGCGGCCACCCTGGGGGACATGTTCACCGTGATGTCATAAGCGACCTCAAAATTCGAAGTTGTCCTGACAACCTCCGTGCACACAGAGTTTCACAGCCATCTCAGACCAGTCTGACTCCTCACCCTGTCTAGGTAGGATAGTTTTCCTTTTTCTGCAATTGTTGTCAGTTTCTATCTTTCTCCTTGAACTTCGAAAGGGCTCCTACATTCTCTCTAGACACTGGTTTCACTCCTGTAAGATTATCCTGGGTTTTATCTCTTATATCTTGGGTAGATGGCAAAATGGGTGGACCTTACCCAGAAAAAGTCCTGGACTCCCTCACAAGTTGAAGTTGCCCAGGGAATGTTCTGATGCACAATGATGGTGTCATCTCGTGGCACTCTGCCAATTCCACCTTGGCAGGTCACAAGTTTTCCTTCCTTCTGCCTTTGGGAAGTGTACCAGATACTTCCATAGATTGTAATATTCTTATGGTTCCTTTTCTTGTGCGTATTGATAACGTATCCTCACAATTGCTGCTTATTTGTGATCTCTGCCCGCACCATACCATGAAATCTATATTTCCTAACACTACTAATGTGATATGCACTCGTAATGTGAAACAGTGAGGCCCGGGCCGCCCAAGCGGAATGTGGGCACTTACCTGCTCCACCACAGGGCCGGCCCTGAATTGTACTTTTGGACCAACCATTTGCCTGAACTTGGGAAGACGTGGGCCTGTTTGGATTATTCGTGAAGGTGATTAGTAATAACATCATGGACGGTAACATTTTCCGTTCGTTCATGGGTTTAGGACTGATCATGTTCTCTTCGTAGTATTCCTCTTCACCTATTTGGAATGGTCTGCCTTTCTGTAGCATCTGTAAGCATTTGGAGGTGATTTTCCATCCTTGGAAGTTCACCTTCTGTAAACTCTTTCCGCCCCCAAAGCTTTATGACATCATTCTGGACCCCTTTTTGGATTTTTGATTTGAGGTGAATTTATAGCCATGACCCTGCATTAGAACGTACTATAACTTCCAGATTCACATCCTCATTGCTTTAGACTTCTGTGTAGCTTACATCATCTTCACCAGTGTAAGACTAATCACAGGCCCTCACCACACACTTGTGCCTAATCTTCTCTTTCACCCTCCGTCACCGCCCCTCTTTGCCTCTGGGAGCCCGCATACAAATGTTCAGTGCCACCTGTTGGTTAGTGCTTGCTTTTTCTTCTCCTTGTAAGTGAGATTCTATGGTATTTGAATTTCTCACTGGGGCTTGTTACACTTCCCCTAAAACCCTCACAGCCATTCTGGTGGTCACAAATGGCTGGATTGCATCATTTGTTCCGGCTGAGTGGTATACCATTGTGTGGCTATAGCCCATCTTCCTTCTCCAATCATCCCTTGCTGGACACCAGGGTGCTTTCCAAGTCTTGGATATCCGGAGTAAGACTGTGGTGAACACAGCCATGCACATGTCTTTATGCGGTAGTCTTTCTGACTTTTTTGGATAAACAAGCGGCAGATTAATAGCTGGGTCATACGGGACATGGATACTTAAACTTCTGAGGCAGTTCCACACCTTTGGCATCGTGGCTGCACCGGGTTACACTCCCACCAGCAGTGCAGGAGGCTTCCCTTCTCTCCACCTCCTCTCTGACACTTGTTATTTCCTGTCTGCTTCCTTCTAGCCATGCTGACCACAGTGAGCTGCCATGGCCTTGCAGTTTGGATTTGCATTTTCCTGAGACTTCATGATGGTGAACAAGTTTTCATGCACCTACTGGCCCTCTTTCTGTCTTCTTCGGAGAAATCTCTGCTTCCATCTTTTGACCAGGTTTTCATTGGCTTGTTTTTTTTCTTGTGGAGACGTGCGAGTTGATTGTATCTTTGGGCTTTTCACCCCTTGTCCGATGTGTGGTTTGCAAACATCCTCTCCCAATCGTTGTGGTGTCTTAGTATTCAGTTGATGGTTTCCTTGAGTGGGCAGAAGTGTGTGCATTTGATGTGGTCCCGTTTGTTTCTTGTTTCCTTTGTTGCCCTTGCCCAGTCAGACATGCTTCTTCCAAATAGGCGGCTCAGACAGATGGCAAAGAGCACTCTGCCTAGGTCTTCTCCTACAAGGTTCACGGTTTCAAGTCTGCCATTCAAGGCTTTAATCCACTTCAGGTGGTGTGTGTGCCAGGTGTAACATCATGGTGTACTCTCGTTGTGTTCCATGTGGCTGTGCAGGCTTCCCAGCACCGTTTATTGTAGAGACTCTCCTTTCTCCGCTGTCTCCACTTGGCTCCCTGGTCCAAAATGGGCTGTCCATGTAAGTTTGAGTTGGGCTCTGGGCTCTCAATTGTTTTGCATGGGTCTTCATGCCTGTTTTGGGGCCCAGACTGTGCCGTTTCGGTACCTCGCGCTTCGTCCTCTATGTTGAAATCAGAAATTGTGACACGTGCTGCTTTGTTCGTTTTCCTGAGGATTCCTTTGCCTAGTCTGGGTCTCGTGTTGCTGGCTAGAAACTTTAGGATTCTCTCTTCTTCTCTGTGGCAAATACTGCTGCAACTTTGACTGGGATTGCATGGAATCCAGAGATTCCTTACTGCGGTATGAACCTTTCAAGTGTGTTAATCCTTCCATTCCTAGATCCCTCGATATCTTTTTTTTTCTTGTGTCTTCTTGAGTTTCTTTCCCCAAAGGTTTGCTAGTTTTTGAATTAACATAGAATTCACCTGTTTTGCTAAGGTTATTCACAGAGATCCTATTCTTCGTAATGGCAAGCTCCTGTTTTTTTGTTTTTTTTTTTCCTTAGCTTCAGTTTTTCTATTCTTTGCAACTTTTAATTGGTTTTGTTTTGGCACAAGTGCATTGCTGTGCTCACATCTGCTGGCAATGCTCCTGTATTTGCTGTGGAAGTCTGGCCCTGTCCAACGTCCCTTCCCATCTGCCTCTACTCTACCTCGGACGCCTGCACCAGAACAACTGAAGCAGTGGTGAGGAGGCCCAAACCGAGGATTCCACCCAGCCCATACTGGGCCACAGACCCAGAAGGTGCGGACCTCACCACTGCACCACCGGCCGGCCACTTACATGTTCAGTGGCAACGTGCAGTTGAGTGCAACGGGAGTTAAATATACTAGTGAGCCCAACTCTAGCACTGTGTAGATGAGGCTAGGTTGTTTTTCGGGTCCATTGTGATGTCAGAGGATTTGTCATAATTGTGTCTCTGAGGTCCAGCATGCTTCCTGGATACAGGTTTCAGAGCCTGCTTGGAGCAGTCTCATAACTCACCCTTCCCAGTTAGCCCATGCTTGACCTTCGCTGCCGTTTTTTGGCTTGTGAATTTCTCTGACTTTCAAACGTTCCAGCAGAGTCTGTCTAAAGACGGACATCATCTTTCATTGTGGATAATTCAGGTGTGATTTCTGTTCACCTTCCATTTTCTGGGTCCTCTTTTTCTTTTCCATAGTATACTCGTCATGGTCTTTCTCAGCTATCTCCCTTAGACATGCTTATCAGTCCGTTCTCCTTCATTCCAAGGGATTAGTTTGTATTTCTTTAATCGCTGTATGTTCTCTAGGGTGAGGTGTGAGTGCTTTCGTGACTCTTGGTTGTTGTCCTTGAATTTGCACCGGTCACTTGTAGGACTCTTGGCTACCCTAGCCAAGGTCAAACTAAGCACTGAGAACACGTGGTCATGTGGGTTGGTTTGACATCCTGAGATCAGAAACTCCAAATTCGAGGTGGTCCTGGCAACCCCCTTCACGGACACAATGTTTCCAAGACAACTTAGACAAATCGGATGAATTCCACTCTCCAGGAAAGATATTTTTCTGTCTCTTTTCCGGATTTGGGAAGTTTCGAACTTGACCCCTGATCCTTGAACGTTCCCCTAGATTCCGTCCAGATACGGGCTTACTTAATTTTTATAGGGTGTGCCATTTGTTTGCCCTACATCCTCTACCCTGGCCTGTTTATTTTTCTTGAAACACAACTGTAAAGTTCTAATTTTCGTGCAACTTCCTTACATGTGGTGTCAAAACACATAATCAATAATCCTTCTACGGCAAGAGGTAGGGGGAGAGAATTTCGATGGAGGCAAACAGAGCACACTAGCCTGGGAGGGCAGCCTTCACGAAGGAACGAAGCCCTGTGGAAGAGGGTGCTTTTCAGCACCCTTGTAGAGCACTTCCAAACAAAGAGACATACCCCAAGCGTGACAGGGCTCCATTCCTTCAAGGCTTCCAAGACATCTCTTGGGACACATTACCATGTGCCCAGTGGGCCCACGTGACACCAGAGCTTCGGAAAAAGAGACTGACCTGCAAAGAATGCTATGGGCCTTGGAAAGGAGGCATCGATTCTTCTCTTCAATGTCCTCAAGACATCTTTCTTGACTTTGCATTATGCTTAAGGCACAAGGGCACTGTAGGTGTGATGAACGCCAAGTCCGGCCACTTGTTTCCAATGAAGTTGCAAGCTTGAATCAGCATGACCTCCCCATAGACTTGAATAGATGACAATGTTCTCCTCTCCGTGCCTGTCCCTCTATTCTCACTTGTGGCCTAGGGTTCCTTTCTTATCCCTTGCATCAGACTCTGTTTTATCTCTTCTAGTTTCTGTGCCTGCTTTCTGTTTGCCAAACCTGTTTCTGGGTATCTGTCCCTTTAATAGCCTAGCCTAGGCCAATCCTCAGACTGTAACCATGCGGCCACCCTGGGGGACATGTTCACCGTGATGTCATAAGCGACCTCAAAATTCGAAGTTGTCCTGACAACCTCCGTGCACACAGAGTTTCACAGCCATCTCAGACCAGTCTGACTCCTCACCCTGTCTAGGTAGGATAGTTTTCCTTTTTCTGCAATTGTTGTCAGTTTCTATCTTTCTCCTTGAACTTCGAAAGGGCTCCTACATTCTCTCTAGACACTGGTTTCACTCCTGTAAGATTATCCTGGGTTTTATCTCTTATATCTTGGGTAGATGGCAAAATGGGTGGACCTTACCCAGAAAAAGTCCTGGACTCCCTCACAAGTTGAAGTTGCCCAGGGAATGTTCTGATGCACAATGATGGTGTCATCTCGTGGCACTCTGCCAATTCCACCTTGGCAGGTCACAAGTTTTCCTTCCTTCTGCCTTTGGGAAGTGTACCAGATACTTCCATAGATTGTAATATTCTTATGGTTCCTTTTCTTGTGCGTATTGATAACGTATCCTCACAATTGCTGCTTATTTGTGATCTCTGCCCGCACCATACCATGAAATCTATATTTCCTAACACTACTAATGTGATATGCACTCGTAATGTGAAACAGTGAGGCCCGGGCCGCCCAAGCGGAATGTGGGCACTTACCTGCTCCACCACAGGGCCGGCCCTGAATTGTACTTTTGGACCAACCTTTTGCCTGAACTTGGGAAGACGTGGGCCTGTTTGGATTATTCGTGAAGGTGATTAGTAATAACATCATGGACGGTAACATTTTCCGTTCGTTCATGGGTTTAGGACTGATCATGTTCTCTTCGTAGTATTCCTCTTCACCTATTTGGAATGGTCTGCCTTTCTGTAGCATCTGTAAGCATTTGGAGGTGATTTTCCATCCTTGGAAGTTCACCTTCTGTAAACTCTTTCCGCCCCCAAAGCTTTATGACATCATTCTGGACCCCTTTTTGGATTTTTGATTTGAGGTGAATTTATAGCCATGACCCTGCATTAGAACGTACTATAACTTCCAGATTCACATCCTCATTGCTTTAGACTTCTGTGTAGCTTACATCATCTTCACCAGTGTAAGACTAATCACAGGCCCTCACCACACACTTGTGCCTAATCTTCTCTTTCACCCTCCGTCACCGCCCCTCTTTGCCTCTGGGAGCCCGCATACAAATGTTCAGTGCCACCTGTTGGTTAGTGCTTGCTTTTTCTTCTCCTTGTAAGTGAGATTCTATGGTATTTGAATTTCTCACTGGGGCTTGTTACACTTCCCCTAAAACCCTCACAGCCATTCTGGTGGTCACAAATGGCTGGATTGCATCATTTGTTCCGGCTGAGTGGTATACCATTGTGTGGCTATAGCCCATCTTCCTTCTCCAATCATCCCTTGCTGGACACCAGGGTGCTTTCCAAGTCTTGGATATCCGGAGTAAGACTGTGGTGAACACAGCCATGCACATGTCTTTATGCGGTAGTCTTTCTGACTTTTTTGGATAAACAAGCGGCAGATTAATAGCTGGGTCATACGGGACATGGATACTTAAACTTCTGAGGCAGTTCCACACCTTTGGCATCGTGGCTGCACCGGGTTACACTCCCACCAGCAGTGCAGGAGGCTTCCCTTCTCTCCACCTCCTCTCTGACACTTGTTATTTCCTGTCTGCTTCCTTCTAGCCATGCTGACCACAGTGAGCTGCCATGGCCTTGCAGTTTGGATTTGCATTTTCCTGAGACTTCATGATGGTGAACAAGTTTTCATGCACCTACTGGCCCTCTTTCTGTCTTCTTCGGAGAAATCTCTGCTTCCATCTTTTGACCAGGTTTTCATTGGCTTGTTTTTTTTCTTGTGGAGACGTGCGAGTTGATTGTATCTTTGGGCTTTTCACCCCTTGTCCGATGTGTGGTTTGCAAACATCCTCTCCCAATCGTTGTGGTGTCTTAGTATTCAGTTGATGGTTTCCTTGAGTGGGCAGAAGTGTGTGCATTTGATGTGGTCCCGTTTGTTTCTTGTTTCCTTTGTTGCCCTTGCCCAGTCAGACATGCTTCTTCCAAATAGGCGGCTCAGACAGATGGCAAAGAGCACTCTGCCTAGGTCTTCTCCTACAAGGTTCACGGTTTCAAGTCTGCCATTCAAGGCTTTAATCCACTTCAGGTGGTGTGTGTGCCAGGTGTAACATCATGGTGTACTCTCGTTGTGTTCCATGTGGCTGTGCAGGCTTCCCAGCACCGTTTATTGTAGAGACTCTCCTTTCTCCGCTGTCTCCACTTGGCTCCCTGGTCCAAAATGGGCTGTCCATGTAAGTTTGAGTTGGGCTCTGGGCTCTCAATTGTTTTGCATGGGTCTTCATGCCTGTTTTGGGGCCCAGACTGTGCCGTTTCGGTACCTCGCGCTTCGTCCTCTATGTTGAAATCAGAAATTGTGACACGTGCTGCTTTGTTCGTTTTCCTGAGGATTCCTTTGCCTAGTCTGGGTCTCGTGTTGCTGGCTAGAAACTTTAGGATTCTCTCTTCTTCTCTGTGGCAAATACTGCTGCAACTTTGACTGGGATTGCATGGAATCCAGAGATTCCTTACTGCGGTATGAACCTTTCAAGTGTGTTAATCCTTCCATTCCTAGATCCCTCGATATCTTTTTTTTTCTTGTGTCTTCTTGAGTTTCTTTCCCCAAAGGTTTGCTAGTTTTTGAATTAACATAGAATTCACCTGTTTTGCTAAGGTTATTCACAGAGATCCTATTCTTCGTAATGGCAAGCTCCTGTTTTTTTGTTTTTTTTTTTCCTTAGCTTCAGTTTTTCTATTCTTTGCAACTTTTAATTGGTTTTGTTTTGGCACAAGTGCATTGCTGTGCTCACATCTGCTGGCAATGCTCCTGTATTTGCTGTGGAAGTCTGGCCCTGTCCAACGTCCCTTCCCATCTGCCTCTACTCTACCTCGGACGCCTGCACCAGAACAACTGAAGCAGTGGTGAGGAGGCCCAAACCGAGGATTCCACCCAGCCCATACTGGGCCACAGACCCAGAAGGTGCGGACCTCACCACTGCACCACCGGCCGGCCACTTACATGTTCAGTGGCAACGTGCAGTTGAGTGCAACGGGAGTTAAATATACTAGTGAGCCCAACTCTAGCACTGTGTAGATGAGGCTAGGTTGTTTTTCGGGTCCATTGTGATGTCAGAGGATTTGTCATAATTGTGTCTCTGAGGTCCAGCATGCTTCCTGGATACAGGTTTCAGAGCCTGCTTGGAGCAGTCTCATAACTCACCCTTCCCAGTTAGCCCATGCTTGACCTTCGCTGCCGTTTTTTGGCTTGTGAATTTCTCTGACTTTCAAACGTTCCAGCAGAGTCTGTCTAAAGACGGACATCATCTTTCATTGTGGATAATTCAGGTGTGATTTCTGTTCACCTTCCATTTTCTGGGTCCTCTTTTTCTTTTCCATAGTATACTCGTCATGGTCTTTCTCAGCTATCTCCCTTAGACATGCTTATCAGTCCGTTCTCCTTCATTCCGAGGGATTAGTTTGTATTTCTTTAATCGCTGTATGTTCTCTAGGGTGAGGTGTGAGTGCTTTCGTGACTCTTGGTTGTTGTCCTTGAATTTGCACCGGTCACTTGTAGGACTCTTGGCTACCCTAGCCAAGGTCAAACTAAGCACTGAGAACACGTGGTCATGTGGGTTGGTTTGACATCCTGAGATCAGAAACTCCAAATTCGAGGTGGTCCTGGCAACCCCCTTCACGGACACAATGTTTCCAAGACAACTTAGACAAATCGGATGAATTCCACTCTCCAGGAAAGATATTTTTCTGTCTCTTTTCCGGATTTGGGAAGTTTCGAACTTGACCCCTGATCCTTGAACGTTCCCCTAGATTCCGTCCAGATACGGGCTTACTTAATTTTTATAGGGTGTGCCATTTGTTTGCCCTACATCCTCTACCCTGGCCTGTTTATTTTTCTTGAAACACAACTGTAAAGTTCTAATTTTCGTGCAACTTCCTTACATGTGGTGTCAAAACACATAATCAATAATCCTTCTACGGCAAGAGGTAGGGGGAGAGAATTTCGATGGAGGCAAACAGAGCACACTAGCCTGGGAGGGCAGCCTTCACGAAGGAACGAAGCCCTGTGGAAGAGGGTGCTTTTCAGCACCCTTGTAGAGCACTTCCAAACAAAGAGACATACCCCAAGCGTGACAGGGCTCCATTCCTTCAAGGCTTCCAAGACATCTCTTGGGACACATTACCATGTGCCCAGTGGGCCCACGTGACACCAGAGCTTCGGAAAAAGAGACTGACCTGCAAAGAATGCTATGGGCCTTGGAAAGGAGGCATCGATTCTTCTCTTCAATGTCCTCAAGACATCTTTCTTGACTTTGCATTATGCTTAAGGCACAAGGGCACTGTAGGTGTGATGAACGCCAAGTCCGGCCACTTGTTTCCAATGAAGTTGCAAGCTTGAATCAGCATGACCTCCCCATAGACTTGAATAGATGACAATGTTCTCCTCTCCGTGCCTGTCCCTCTATTCTCACTTGTGGCCTAGGGTTCCTTTCTTATCCCTTGCATCAGACTCTGTTTTATCTCTTCTAGTTTCTGTGCCTGCTTTCTGTTTGCCAAACCTGTTTCTGGGTATCTGTCCCTTTAATAGCCTAGCCTAGGCCAATCCTCAGACTGTAACCATGCGGCCACCCTGGGGGACATGTTCACCGTGATGTCATAAGCGACCTCAAAATTCGAAGTTGTCCTGACAACCTCCGTGCACACAGAGTTTCACAGCCATCTCAGACCAGTCTGACTCCTCACCCTGTCTAGGTAGGATAGTTTTCCTTTTTCTGCAATTGTTGTCAGTTTCTATCTTTCTCCTTGAACTTCGAAAGGGCTCCTACATTCTCTCTAGACACTGGTTTCACTCCTGTAAGATTATCCTGGGTTTTATCTCTTATATCTTGGGTAGATGGCAAAATGGGTGGACCTTACCCAGAAAAAGTCCTGGACTCCCTCACAAGTTGAAGTTGCCCAGGGAATGTTCTGATGCACAATGATGGTGTCATCTCGTGGCACTCTGCCAATTCCACCTTGGCAGGTCACAAGTTTTCCTTCCTTCTGCCTTTGGGAAGTGTACCAGATACTTCCATAGATTGTAATATTCTTATGGTTCCTTTTCTTGTGCGTATTGATAACGTATCCTCACAATTGCTGCTTATTTGTGATCTCTGCCCGCACCATACCATGAAATCTATATTTCCTAACACTACTAATGTGATATGCACTCGTAATGTGAAACAGTGAGGCCCGGGCCGCCCAAGCGGAATGTGGGCACTTACCTGCTCCACCACAGGGCCGGCCCTGAATTGTACTTTTGGACCAACCTTTTGCCTGAACTTGGGAAGACGTGGGCCTGTTTGGATTATTCGTGAAGGTGATTAGTAATAACATCATGGACGGTAACATTTTCCATTCGTTCATGGGTTTAGGACTGATCATGTTCTCTTCGTAGTATTCCTCTTCACCTATTTGGAATGGTCTGCCTTTCTGTAGCATCTGTAAGCATTTGGAGGTGATTTTCCATCCTTGGAAGTTCACCTTCTGTAAACTCTTTCCGCCCCCAAAGCTTTATGACATCATTCTGGACCCCTTTTTGGATTTTTGATTTGAGGTGAATTTATAGCCATGACCCTGCATTAGAACGTACTATAACTTCCAGATTCACATCCTCATTGCTTTAGACTTCTGTGTAGCTTACATCATCTTCACCAGTGTAAGACTAATCACAGGCCCTCACCACACACTTGTGCCTAATCTTCTCTTTCACCCTCCGTCACCGCCCCTCTTTGCCTCTGGGAGCCCGCATACAAATGTTCAGTGCCACCTGTTGGTTAGTGCTTGCTTTTTCTTCTCCTTGTAAGTGAGATTCTATGGTATTTGAATTTCTCACTGGGGCTTGTTACACTTCCCCTAAAACCCTCACAGCCATTCTGGTGGTCACAAATGGCTGGATTGCATCATTTGTTCCGGCTGAGTGGTATACCATTGTGTGGCTATAGCCCATCTTCCTTCTCCAATCATCCCTTGCTGGACACCAGGGTGCTTTCCAAGTCTTGGATATCCGGAGTAAGACTGTGGTGAACACAGCCATGCACATGTCTTTATGCGGTAGTCTTTCTGACTGTTTTGGATAAGCAAGCGGCAGATTAATAGCTGGGTCATACGGGACATGGATACTTAAACTTCTGAGGCAGTTCCACACCTTTGGCATCGTGGCTGCACCGGGTTACACTCCCACCAGCAGTGCAGGAGGCTTCCCTTCTCTCCACCTCCTCTCTGACACTTGTTATTTCCTGTCTGCTTCCTTCTAGCCATGCTGACCACAGTGAGCTGCCATGGCCTTGCAGTTTGGATTTGCATTTTCCTGAGACTTCATGATGGTGAACAAGTTTTCATGCACCTACTGGCCCTCTTTCTGTCTTCTTCGGAGAAATCTCTGCTTCCATCTTTTGACCAGGTTTTCATTGGCTTGTTTTTTTTCTTGTGGAGACGTGCGAGTTGATTGTATCTTTGGGCTTTTCACCCCTTGTCCGATGTGTGGTTTGCAAACATCCTCTCCCAATCGTTGTGGTGTCTTAGTATTCAGTTGATGGTTTCCTTGAGTGGGCAGAAGTGTGTGCATTTGATGTGGTCCCGTTTGTTTCTTGTTTCCTTTGTTGCCCTTGCCCAGTCAGACATGCTTCTTCCAAATAGGCGGCTCAGACAGATGGCAAAGAGCACTCTGCCTAGGTCTTCTCCTACAAGGTTCACGGTTTCAAGTCTGCCATTCAAGGCTTTAATCCACTTCAGGTGGTGTGTGTGCCAGGTGTAACATCATGGTGTACTCTCGTTGTGTTCCATGTGGCTGTGCAGGCTTCCCAGCACCGTTTATTGTAGAGACTCTCCTTTCTCCGCTGTCTCCACTTGGCTCCCTGGTCCAAAATGGGCTGTCCATGTAAGTTTGAGTTGGGCTCTGGGCTCTCAATTGTTTTGCATGGGTCTTCATGCCTGTTTTGGGGCCCAGACTGTGCCGTTTCGGTACCTAGCGCTTCGTCCTCTATGTTGAAATCAGAAATTGTGACACGTGCTGCTTTGTTCGTTTTCCTGAGGATTCCTTTGCCTAGTCAGGGTCTCGTGTTGCTGGCTAGAAACTTTAGGATTCTCTCTTCTTCTCTGTGGCAAATACTGCTGCAACTTTGACTGGGATTGCATGGAATCCAGAGATTCCTTACTGCGGTATGAACCTTTCAAGTGTGTTAATCCTTCCATTCCTAGATCCCTCGATATCTTTTTTTTTCTTGTGTCTTCTTGAGTTTCTTTCCCCAAAGGTTTGCTGGTTTTTGAATTAACATAGAATTCACCTGTTTTGCTAAGGTTATTCACAGAGATCCTATTCTTCGTAATGGCAAGCTCCTGTTTTTTTGTTTTTTTTTTCCTTAGCTTCAGTTTTTCTATTCTTTGCAACTTTTAATTGGTTTTGTTTTGGCACAAGTGCATTGCTGTGCTCACATCTGCTGGCAATGCTCCTGTATTTGCTGTGGAAGTCTGGCCCTGTCCAACGTCCCTTCCCATCTGCCTCTACTCTACCTCGGACGCCTGCACCAGAACAACTGAAGCAGTGGTGAGGAGGCCCAAACCGAGGATTCCACCCAGCCCATACTGGGCCACAGACCCAGAAGGTGCGGACCTCACCACTGCACCACCGGCCGGCCACTTACATGTTCAGTGGCAACGTGCAGTTGAGTGCAACGGGAGTTAAATATACTAGTGAGCCCAACTCTAGCACTGTGTAGATGAGGCTAGGTTGTTTTTCGGGTCCATTGTGATGTCAGAGGATTTGTCATAATTGTGTCTCTGAGGTCCAGCATGCTTCCTGGATACAGGTTTCAGAGCCTGCTTGGAGCAGTCTCATAACTCACCCTTCCCAGTTAGCCCATGCTTGACCTTCGCTGCCGTTTTTTGGCTTGTGAATTTCTCTGACTTTCAAACGTTCCAGCAGAGTCTGTCTAAAGACGGACATCATCTTTCATTGTGGATAATTCAGGTGTGATTTCTGTTCACCTTCCATTTTCTGGGTCCTCTTTTTCTTTTCCATAGTATACTCGTCATGGTCTTTCTCAGCTATCTCCCTTAGACATGCTTATCAGTCCGTTCTCCTTCATTCCAAGGGATTAGTTTGTATTTCTTTAATCGCTGTATGTTCTCTAGGGTGAGGTGTGAGTGCTTTCGTGACTCTTGGTTGTTGTCCTTGAATTTGCACCGGTCACTTGTAGGACTCTTGGCTACCCTAGCCAAGGTCAAACTAAGCACTGAGAACACGTGGTCATGTGGGTTGGTTTGACATCCTGAGATCAGAAACTCCAAATTCGAGGTGGTCCTGGCAACCCCCTTCACGGACACAATGTTTCCAAGACAACTTAGACAAATCGGATGAATTCCACTCTCCAGGAAAGATATTTTTCTGTCTCTTTTCCGGATTTGGGAAGTTTCGAACTTGACCCCTGATCCTTGAACGTTCCCCTAGATTCCGTCCAGATACGGGCTTACTTAATTTTTATAGGGTGTGCCATTTGTTTGCCCTACATCCTCTACCCTGGCCTGTTTATTTTTCTTGAAACACAACTGTAAAGTTCTAATTTTCGTGCAACTTCCTTACATGTGGTGTCAAAACACATAATCAATAATCCTTCTACGGCAAGAGGTAGGGGGAGAGAATTTCGATGGAGGCAAACAGAGCACACTAGCCTGGGAGGGCAGCCTTCACGAAGGAACGAAGCCCTGTGGAAGAGGGTGCTTTTCAGCACCCTTGTAGAGCACTTCCAAACAAAGAGACATACCCCAAGCGTGACAGGGCTCCATTCCTTCAAGGCTTCCAAGACATCTCTTGGGACACATTACCATGTGCCCAGTGGGCCCACGTGACACCAGAGCTTCGGAAAAAGAGACTGACCTGCAAAGAATGCTATGGGCCTTGGAAAGGAGGCATCGATTCTTCTCTTCAATGTCCTCAAGACATCTTTCTTGACTTTGCATTATGCTTAAGGCACAAGGGCACTGTAGGTGTGATGAACGCCAAGTCCGGCCACTTGTTTCCAATGAAGTTGCAAGCTTGAATCAGCATGACCTCCCCATAGACTTGAATAGATGACAATGTTCTCCTCTCCGTGCCTGTCCCTCTATTCTCACTTGTGGCCTAGGGTTCCTTTCTTATCCCTTGCATCAGACTCTGTTTTATCTCTTCTAGTTTCTGTGCCTGCTTTCTGTTTGCCAAACCTGTTTCTGGGTATCTGTCCCTTTAATAGCCTAGCCTAGGCCAATCCTCAGACTGTAACCATGCGGCCACCCTGGGGGACATGTTCACCGTGATGTCATAAGCGACCTCAAAATTCGAAGTTGTCCTGACAACCTCCGTGCACACAGAGTTTCACAGCCATCTCAGACCAGTCTGACTCCTCACCCTGTCTAGGTAGGATAGTTTTCCTTTTTCTGCAATTGTTGTCAGTTTCTATCTTTCTCCTTGAACTTCGAAAGGGCTCCTACATTCTCTCTAGACACTGGTTTCACTCCTGTAAGATTATCCTGGGTTTTATCTCTTATATCTTGGGTAGATGGCAAAATGGGTGGACCTTACCCAGAAAAAGTCCTGGACTCCCTCACAAGTTGAAGTTGCCCAGGGAATGTTCTGATGCACAATGATGGTGTCATCTCGTGGCACTCTGCCAATTCCACCTTGGCAGGTCACAAGTTTTCCTTCCTTCTGCCTTTGGGAAGTGTACCAGATACTTCCATAGATTGTAATATTCTTATGGTTCCTTTTCTTGTGCGTATTGATAACGTATCCTCACAATTGCTGCTTATTTGTGATCTCTGCCCGCACCATACCATGAAATCTATATTTCCTAACACTACTAATGTGATATGCACTCGTAATGTGAAACAGTGAGGCCCGGGCCGCCCAAGCGGAATGTGGGCACTTACCTGCTCCACCACAGGGCCGGCCCTGAATTGTACTTTTGGACCAACCTTTTGCCTGAACTTGGGAAGACGTGGGCCTGTTTGGATTATTCGTGAAGGTGATTAGTAATAACATCATGGACGGTAACATTTTCCGTTCGTTCATGGGTTTAGGACTGATCATGTTCTCTTCGTAGTATTCCTCTTCACCTATTTGGAATGGTCTGCCTTTCTGTAGCATCTGTAAGCATTTGGAGGTGATTTTCCATCCTTGGAAGTTCACCTTCTGTAAACTCTTTCCGCCCCCAAAGCTTTATGACATCATTCTGGACCCCTTTTTGGATTTTTGATTTGAGGTGAATTTATAGCCATGACCCTGCATTAGAACGTACTATAACTTCCAGATTCACATCCTCATTGCTTTAGACTTCTGTGTAGCTTACATCATCTTCACCAGTGTAAGACTAATCACAGGCCCTCACCACACACTTGTGCCTAATCTTCTCTTTCACCCTCCGTCACCGCCCCTCTTTGCCTCTGGGAGCCCGCATACAAATGTTCAGTGCCACCTGTTGGTTAGTGCTTGCTTTTTCTTCTCCTTGTAAGTGAGATTCTATGGTATTTGAATTTCTCACTGGGGCTTGTTACACTTCCCCTAAAACCCTCACAGCCATTCTGGTGGTCACAAATGGCTGGATTGCATCATTTGTTCCGGCTGAGTGGTATACCATTGTGTGGCTATAGCCCATCTTCCTTCTCCAATCATCCCTTGCTGGACACCAGGGTGCTTTCCAAGTCTTGGATATCCGGAGTAAGACTGTGGTGAACACAGCCATGCACATGTCTTTATGCGGTAGTCTTTCTGACTTTTTTGGATAAACAAGCGGCAGATTAATAGCTGGGACATACGGGACATGGATACTTAAACTTCTGAGGCAGTTCCACACCTTTGGCATCGTGGCTGCACCGGGTTACACTCCCACCAGCAGTGCAGGAGGCTTCCCTTCTCTCCACCTCCTCTCTGACACTTGTTATTTCCTGTCTGCTTCCTTCTAGCCATGCTGACCACAGTGAGCTGCCATGGCCTTGCAGTTTGGATTTGCATTTTCCTGAGACTTCATGATGGTGAACAAGTTTTCATGCACCTACTGGCCCTCTTTCTGTCTTCTTCGGAGAAATCTCTGCTTCCATCTTTTGACCAGGTTTTCATTGGCTTGTTTTTTTTCTTGTGGAGACGTGCGAGTTGATTGTATCTTTGGGCTTTTCACCCCTTGTCCGATGTGTGGTTTGCAAACATCCTCTCCCAATCGTTGTGGTGTCTTAGTATTCAGTTGATGGTTTCCTTGAGTGGGCAGAAGTGTGTGCATTTGATGTGGTCCCGTTTGTTTCTTGTTTCCTTTGTTGCCCTTGCCCAGTCAGACATGCTTCTTCCAAATAGGCGGCTCAGACAGATGGCAAAGAGCACTCTGCCTAGGTCTTCTCCTACAAGGTTCACGGTTTCAAGTCTGCCATTCAAGGCTTTAATCCACTTCAGGTGGTGTGTGTGCCAGGTGTAACATCATGGTGTACTCTCGTTGTGTTCCATGTGGCTGTGCAGGCTTCCCAGCACCGTTTATTGTAGAGACTCTCCTTTCTCCGCTGTCTCCACTTGGCTCCCTGGTCCAAAATGGGCTGTCCATGTAAGTTTGAGTTGGGCTCTGGGCTCTCAATTGTTTTGCATGGGTCTTCATGCCTGTTTTGGGGCCCAGACTGTGCCGTTTCGGTACCTAGCGCTTCGTCCTCTATGTTGAAATCAGAAATTGTGACACGTGCTGCTTTGTTCGTTTTCCTGAGGATTCCTTTGCCTAGTCAGGGTCTCGTGTTGCTGGCTAGAAACTTTAGGATTCTCTCTTCTTCTCTGTGGCAAATACTGCTGCAACTTTGACTGGGATTGCATGGAATCCAGAGATTCCTTACTGCGGTATGAACCTTTCAAGTGTGTTAATCCTTCCATTCCTAGATCCCTCGATATCTTTTTTTTTCTTGTGTCTTCTTGAGTTTCTTTCCCCAAAGGTTTGCTGGTTTTTGAATTAACATAGAATTCACCTGTTTTGCTAAGGTTATTCACAGAGATCCTATTCTTCGTAATGGCAAGCTCCTGTTTTTTTGTTTTTTTTTTCCTTAGCTTCAGTTTTTCTATTCTTTGCAACTTTTAATTGGTTTTGTTTTGGCACAAGTGCATTGCTGTGCTCACATCTGCTGGCAATGCTCCTGTATTTGCTGTGGAAGTCTGGCCCTGTCCAACGTCCCTTCCCATCTGCCTCTACTCTACCTCGGACGCCTGCACCAAAACAACTGAAGCAGTGGTGAGGAGGCCCAAACCGAGGATTCCACCCAGCCCATACTGGGCCACAGACCCAGAAGGTGCGGACCTCACCACTGCACCACCGGCCGGCCACTTACATGTTCAGTGGCAACGTGCAGTTGAGTGCAACGGGAGTTAAATATACTAGTGAGCCCAACTCTAGCACTGTGTAGATGAGGCTAGGTTGTTTTTCGGGTCCATTGTGATGTCAGAGGATTTGTCATAATTGTGTCTCTGAGGTCCAGCATGCTTCCTGGATACAGGTTTCAGAGCCTGCTTGGAGCAGTCTCATAACTCACCCTTCCCAGTTAGCCCATGCTTGACCTTCGCTGCCGTTTTTTGGCTTGTGAATTTCTCTGACTTTCAAACGTTCCAGCAGAGTCTGTCTAAAGACGGACATCATCTTTCATTGTGGATAATTCAGGTGTGATTTCTGTTCACCTTCCATTTTCTGGGTCCTCTTTTTCTTTTCCATAGTATACTCGTCATGGTCTTTCTCAGCTATCTCCCTTAGACATGCTTATCAGTCCGTTCTCCTTCATTCCAAGGGATTAGTTTGTATTTCTTTAATCGCTGTATGTTCTCTAGGGTGAGGTGTGAGTGCTTTCGTGACTCTTGGTTGTTGTCCTTGAATTTGCACCGGTCACTTGTAGGACTCTTGGCTACCCTAGCCAAGGTCAAACTAAGCACTGAGAACACGTGGTCATGTGGGTTGGTTTGACATCCTGAGATCAGAAACTCCAAATTCGAGGTGGTCCTGGCAACCCCCTTCACGGACACAATGTTTCCAAGACAACTTAGACAAATCGGATGAATTCCACTCTCCAGGAAAGATATTTTTCTGTCTCTTTTCCGGATTTGGGAAGTTTCGAACTTGACCCCTGATCCTTGAACGTTCCCCTAGATTCCGTCCAGATACGGGCTTACTTAATTTTTATAGGGTGTGCCATTTGTTTGCCCTACATCCTCTACCCTGGCCTGTTTATTTTTCTTGAAACACAACTGTAAAGTTCTAATTTTCGTGCAACTTCCTTACATGTGGTGTCAAAACACATAATCAATAATCCTTCTACGGCAAGAGGTAGGGGGAGAGAATTTCGATGGAGGCAAACAGAGCACACTAGCCTGGGAGGGCAGCCTTCACGAAGGAACGAAGCCCTGTGGAAGAGGGTGCTTTTCAGCACCCTTGTAGAGCACTTCCAAACAAAGAGACATACCCCAAGCGTGACAGGGCTCCATTCCTTCAAGGCTTCCAAGACATCTCTTGGGACACATTACCATGTGCCCAGTGGGCCCACGTGACACCAGAGCTTCGGAAAAAGAGACTGACCTTCAAAGAATGCTATGGGCCTTGGAAAGGAGGCATCGATTCTTCTCTTCAATGTCCTCAAGACATCTTTCTTGACTTTGCATTATGCTTAAGGCACAAGGGCACTGTAGGTGTGATGAACGCCAAGTCCGGCCACTTGTTTCCAATGAAGTTGCAAGCTTGAATCAGCATGACCTCCCCATAGACTTGAATAGATGACAATGTTCTCCTCTCCGTGCCTGTCCCTCTATTCTCACTTGTGGCCTAGGGTTCCTTTCTTATCCCTTGCATCAGACTCTGTTTTATCTCTTCTAGTTTCTGTGCCTGCTTTCTGTTTGCCAAACCTGTTTCTGGGTATCTGTCCCTTTAATAGCCTAGCCTAGGCCAATCCTCAGACTGTAACCATGCGGCCACCCTGGGGGACATGTTCACCGTGATGTCATAAGCGACCTCAAAATTCGAAGTTGTCCTGACAACCTCCGTGCACACAGAGTTTCACAGCCATCTCAGACCAGTCTGACTCCTCACCCTGTCTAGGTAGGATAGTTTTCCTTTTTCTGCAATTGTTGTCAGTTTCTATCTTTCTCCTTGAACTTCGAAAGGGCTCCTACATTCTCTCTAGACACTGGTGTCACTCCTGTAAGATTATCCTGGGTTTTATCTCTTATATCTTGGGTAGATGGCAAAATGGGTGGACCTTACCCAGAAAAAGTCCTGGACTCCCTCACAAGTTGAAGTTGCCCAGGGAATGTTCTGATGCACAATGATGGTGTCATCTCGTGGCACTCTGCCAATTCCACCTTGGCAGGTCACAAGTTTTCCTTCCTTCTGCCTTTGGGAAGTGTACCAGATACTTCCATAGATTGTAATATTCTTATGGTTCCTTTTCTTGTGCGTATTGATAACGTATCCTCACAATTGCTGCTTATTTGTGATCTCTGCCCGCACCATACCATGAAATCTATATTTCCTAACACTACTAATGTGATATGCACTCGTAATGTGAAACAGTGAGGCCCGGGCCGCCCAAGCGGAATGTGGGCACTTACCTGCTCCACCACAGGGCCGGCCCTGAATTGTACTTTTGGACCAACCTTTTGCCTGAACTTGGGAAGACGTGGGCCTGTTTGGATTATTCGTGAAGGTGATTAGTAATAACATCATGGACGGTAACATTTTCCGTTCGTTCATGGGTTTAGGACTGATCATGTTCTCTTCGTAGTATTCCTCTTCACCTATTTGGAATGGTCTGCCTTTCTGTAGCATCTGTAAGCATTTGGAGGTGATTTTCCATCCTTGGAAGTTCACCTTCTGTAAACTCTTTCCGCCCCCAAAGCTTTATGACATCATTCTGGACCCCTTTTTGGATTTTTGATTTGAGGTGAATTTATAGCCATGACCCTGCATTAGAACGTACTATAACTTCCAGATTCACATCCTCATTGCTTTAGACTTCTGTGTAGCTTACATCATCTTCACCAGTGTAAGACTAATCACAGGCCCTCACCACACACTTGTGCCTAATCTTCTCTTTCACCCTCCGTCACCGCCCCTCTTTGCCTCTGGGAGCCCGCATACAAATGTTCAGTGCCACCTGTTGGTTAGTGCTTGCTTTTTCTTCTCCTTGTAAGTGAGATTCTATGGTATTTGAATTTCTCACTGGGGCTTGTTACACTTCCCCTAAAACCCTCACAGCCATTCTGGTGGTCACAAATGGCTGGATTGCATCATTTGTTCCGGCTGAGTGGTATACCATTGTGTGGCTATAGCCCATCTTCCTTCTCCAATCATCCCTTGCTGGACACCAGGGTGCTTTCCAAGTCTTGGATATCCGGAGTAAGACTGTGGTGAACACAGCCATGCACATGTCTTTATGCGGTAGTCTTTCTGACTTTTTTGGATAAACAAGCGGCAGATTAATAGCTGGGACATACGGGACATGGATACTTAAACTTCTGAGGCAGTTCCACACCTTTGGCATCGTGGCTGCACCGGGTTACACTCCCACCAGCAGTGCAGGAGGCTTCCCTTCTCTCCACCTCCTCTCTGACACTTGTTATTTCCTGTCTGCTTCCTTCTAGCCATGCTGACCACAGTGAGCTGCCATGGCCTTGCAGTTTGGATTTGCATTTTCCTGAGACTTCATGATGGTGAACAAGTTTTCATGCACCTACTGGCCCTCTTTCTGTCTTCTTCGGAGAAATCTCTGCTTCCATCTTTTGACCAGGTTTTCATTGGCTTGTTTTTTTTCTTGTGGAGACGTGCGAGTTGATTGTATCTTTGGGCTTTTCACCCCTTGTCCGATGTGTGGTTTGCAAACATCCTCTCCCAATCGTTGTGGTGTCTTAGTATTCAGTTGATGGTTTCCTTGAGTGGGCAGAAGTGTGTGCATTTGATGTGGTCCCGTTTGTTTCTTGTTTCCTTTGTTGCCCTTGCCCAGTCAGACATGCTTCTTCCAAATAGGCGGCTCAGACAGATGGCAAAGAGCACTCTGCCTAGGTCTTCTCCTACAAGGTTCACGGTTTCAAGTCTGCCATTCAAGGCTTTAATCCACTTCAGGTGGTGTGTGTGCCAGGTGTAACATCATGGTGTACTCTCGTTGTGTTCCATGTGGCTGTGCAGGCTTCCCAGCACCGTTTATTGTAGAGACTCTCCTTTCTCCGCTGTCTCCACTTGGCTCCCTGGTCCAAAATGGGCTGTCCATGTAAGTTTGAGTTGGGCTCTGGGCTCTCAATTGTTTTGCATGGGTCTTCATGCCTGTTTTGGGGCCCAGACTGTGCCGTTTCGGTACCTAGCGCTTCGTCCTCTATGTTGAAATCAGAAATTGTGACACGTGCTGCTTTGTTCGTTTTCCTGAGGATTCCTTTGCCTAGTCAGGGTCTCGTGTTGCTGGCTAGAAACTGTAGGATTCTCTCTTCTTCTCTGTGGCAAATACTGCTGCAACTTTGACTGGGATTGCATGGAATCCAGAGATTCCTTACTGCGGTATGAACCTTTCAAGTGTGTTAATCCTTCCATTCCTAGATCCCTCGATATCTTTTTTTTTCTTGTGTCTTCTTGAGTTTCTTTCCCCAAAGGTTTGCTGGTTTTTGAATTAACATAGAATTCACCTGTTTTGCTAAGGTTATTCACAGAGATCCTATTCTTCGTAATGGCAAGCTCCTGTTTTTTTGTTTTTTTTTTTCCTTAGCTTCAGTTTTTCTATTCTTTGCAACTTTTAATTGGTTTTGTTTTGGCACAAGTGCATTGCTGTGCTCACATCTGCTGGCAATGCTCCTGTATTTGCTGTGGAAGTCTGGCCCTGTCCAACGTCCCTTCCCATCTGCCTCTACTCTACCTCGGACGCCTGCACCAGAACAACTGAAGCAGTGGTGAGGAGGCCCAAACCGAGGATTCCACCCAGCCCATACTGGGCCACAGACCCAGAAGGTGCGGACCTCACCACTGCACCACCGGCCGGCCACTTACATGTTCAGTGGCAACGTGCAGTTGAGTGCAACGGGAGTTAAATATACTAGTGAGCCCAACTCTAGCACTGTGTAGATGAGGCTAGGTTGTTTTTCGGGTCCATTGTGATGTCAGAGGATTTGTCATAATTGTGTCTCTGAGGTCCAGCATGCTTCCTGGATACAGGTTTCAGAGCCTGCTTGGAGCAGTCTCATAACTCACCCTTCCCAGTTAGCCCATGCTTGACCTTCGCTGCCGTTTTTTGGCTTGTGAATTTCTCTGACTTTCAAACGTTCCAGCAGAGTCTGTCTAAAGACGGACATCATCTTTCATTGTGGATAATTCAGGTGTGATTTCTGTTCACCTTCCATTTTCTGGGTCCTCTTTTTCTTTTCCATAGTATACTCGTCATGGTCTTTCTCAGCTATCTCCCTTAGACATGCTTATCAGTCCGTTCTCCTTCATTCCAAGGGATTAGTTTGTATTTCTTTAATCGCTGTATGTTCTCTAGGGTGAGGTGTGAGTGCTTTCGTGACTCTTGGTTGTTGTCCTTGAATTTGCACCGGTCACTTGTAGGACTCTTGGCTACCCTAGCCAAGGTCAAACTAAGCACTGAGAACACGTGGTCATGTGGGTTGGTTTGACATCCTGAGATCAGAAACTCCAAATTCGAGGTGGTCCTGGCAACCCCCTTCACGGACACAATGTTTCCAAGACAACTTAGACAAATCGGATGAATTCCACTCTCCAGGAAAGATATTTTTCTGTCTCTTTTCCGGATTTGGGAAGTTTCGAACTTGACCCCTGATCCTTGAACGTTCCCCTAGATTCCGTCCAGATACGGGCTTACTTAATTTTTATAGGGTGTGCCATTTGTTTGCCCTACATCCTCTACCCTGGCCTGTTTATTTTTCTTGAAACACAACTGTAAAGTTCTAATTTTCTTGCAACTTCCTTACATGTGGTGTCAAAACACATAATCAATAATCCTTCTACGGCAAGAGGTAGGGGGAGAGAATTTCGATGGAGGCAAACAGAGCACACTAGCCTGGGAGGGCAGCCTTCACGAAGGAACGAAGCCCTGTGGAAGAGGGTGCTTTTCAGCACCCTTGTAGAGCACTTCCAAACAAAGAGACATACCCCAAGCGTGACAGGGCTCCATTCCTTCAAGGCTTCCAAGACATCTCTTGGGACACATTCCCATGTGCCCAGTGGGCCCACGTGACACCAGAGCTTCGGAAAAAGAGACTGACCTGCAAAGAATGCTATGGGCCTTGGAAAGGAGGCATCGATTCTTCTCTTCAATGTCCTCAAGACATCTTTCTTGACTTTGCATTATGCTTAAGGCACAAGGGCACTGTAGGTGTGATGAACGCCAAGTCCGGCCACTTGTTTCCAATGAAGTTGCAAGCTTGAATCAGCATGACCTCCCCATAGACTTGAATAGATGACAATGTTCTCCTCTCCGTGCCTGTCCCTCTATTCTCACTTGTGGCCTAGGGTTCCTTTCTTATCCCTTGCATCAGACTCTGTTTTATCTCTTCTAGTTTCTGTGCCTGCTTTCTGTTTGCCAAACCTGTTTCTGGGTATCTGTCCCTTTAATAGCCTAGCCTAGGCCAATCCTCAGACTGTAACCATGCGGCCACCCTGGGGGACATGTTCACCGTGATGTCATAAGCGACCTCAAAATTCGAAGTTGTCCTGACAACCTCCGTGCACACAGAGTTTCACAGCCATCTCAGACCAGTCTGACTCCTCACCCTGTCTAGGTAGGATAGTTTTCCTTTTTCTGCAATTGTTGTCAGTTTCTATCTTTCTCCTTGAACTTCGAAAGGGCTCCTACATTCTCTCTAGACACTGGTTTCACTCCTGTAAGATTATCCTGGGTTTTATCTCTTATATCTTGGGTAGATGGCAAAATGGGTGGACCTTACCCAGAAAAAGTCCTGGACTCCCTCACAAGTTGAAGTTGCCCAGGGAATGTTCTGATGCACAATGATGGTGTCATCTCGTGGCACTCTGCCAATTCCACCTTGGCAGGTCACAAGTTTTCCTTCCTTCTGCCTTTGGGAAGTGTACCAGATACTTCCATAGATTGTAATATTCTTATGGTTCCTTTTCTTGTGCGTATTGATAACGTATCCTCACAATTGCTGCTTATTTGTGATCTCTGCCCGCACCATACCATGAAATCTATATTTCCTAACACTACTAATGTGATATGCACTCGTAATGTGAAACAGTGAGGCCCGGGCCGCCCAAGCGGAATGTGGGCACTTACCTGCTCCACCACAGGGCCGGCCCTGAATTGTACTTTTGGACCAACCTTTTGCCTGAACTTGGGAAGACGTGGGCCTGTTTGGATTATTCGTGAAGGTGATTAGTAATAACATCATGGACGGTAACATTTTCCGTTCGTTCATGGGTTTAGGACTGATCATGTTCTCTTCGTAGTATTCCTCTTCACCTATTTGGAATGGTCTGCCTTTCTGTAGCATCTGTAAGCATTTGGAGGTGATTTTCCATCCTTGGAAGTTCACCTTCTGTAAACTCTTTCCGCCCCCAAAGCTTTATGACATCATTCTGGACCCCTTTTTGGATTTTTGATTTGAGGTGAATTTATAGCCATGACCCTGCATTAGAACGTACTATAACTTCCAGATTCACATCCTCATTGCTTTAGACTTCTGTGTAGCTTACATCATCTTCACCAGTGTAAGACTAATCACAGGCCCTCACCACACACTTGTGCCTAATCTTCTCTTTCACCCTCCGTCACCGCCCCTCTTTGCCTCTGGGAGCCCGCATACAAATGTTCAGTGCCACCTGTTGGTTAGTGCTTGCTTTTTCTTCTCCTTGTAAGTGAGATTCTATGGTATTTGAATTTCTCACTGGGGCTTGTTACACTTCCCCTAAAACCCTCACAGCCATTCTGGTGGTCACAAATGGCTGGATTGCATCATTTGTTCCGGCTGAGTGGTATACCATTGTGTGGCTATAGCCCATCTTCCTTCTCCAATCATCCCTTGCTGGACACCAGGGTGCTTTCCAAGTCTTGGATATCCGGAGTAAGACTGTGGTGAACACAGCCATGCACATGTCTTTATGCGGTAGTCTTTCTGACTTTTTTGGATAAACAAGCGGCAGATTAATAGCTGGGTCATACGGGACATGGATACTTAAACTTCTGAGGCAGTTCCACACCTTTGGCATCGTGGCTGCACCGGGTTACACTCCCACCAGCAGTGCAGGAGGCTTCCCTTCTCTCCACCTCCTCTCTGACACTTGTTATTTCCTGTCTGCTTCCTTCTAGCCATGCTGACCACAGTGAGCTGCCATGGCCTTGCAGTTTGGATTTGCATTTTCCTGAGACTTCATGATGGTGAACAAGTTTTCATGCACCTACTGGCCCTCTTTCTGTCTTCTTCGGAGAAATCTCTGCTTCCATCTTTTGACCAGGTTTTCATTGGCTTGTTTTTTTTCTTGTGGAGACGTGCGAGTTGATTGTATCTTTGGGCTTTTCACCCCTTGTCCGATGTGTGGTTTGCAAACATCCTCTCCCAATCGTTGTGGTGTCTTAGTATTCAGTTGATGGTTTCCTTGAGTGGGCAGAAGTGTGTGCATTTGATGTGGTCCCGTTTGTTTCTTGTTTCCTTTGTTGCCCTTGCCCAGTCAGACATGCTTCTTCCAAATAGGCGGCTCAGACAGATGGCAAAGAGCACTCTGCCTAGGTCTTCTCCTACAAGGTTCACGGTTTCAAGTCTGCCATTCAAGGCTTTAATCCACTTCAGGTGGTGTGTGTGCCAGGTGTAACATCATGGTGTACTCTCGTTGTGTTCCATGTGGCTGTGCAGGCTTCCCAGCACCGTTTATTGTAGAGACTCTCCTTTCTCCGCTGTCTCCACTTGGCTCCCTGGTCCAAAATGGGCTGTCCATGTAAGTTTGAGTTGGGCTCTGGGCTCTCAATTGTTTTGCATGGGTCTTCATGCCTGTTTTGGGGCCCAGACTGTGCCGTTTCGGTACCTAGCGCTTCGTCCTCTATGTTGAAATCAGAAATTGTGACACGTGCTGCTTTGTTCGTTTTCCTGAGGATTCCTTTGCCTAGTCAGGGTCTCGTGTTGCTGGCTAGAAACTTTAGGATTCTCTCTTCTTCTCTGTGGCAAATACTGCTGCAACTTTGACTGGGATTGCATGGAATCCAGAGATTCCTTACTGCGGTATGAACCTTTCAAGTGTGTTAATCCTTCCATTCCTAGATCCCTCGATATCTTTTTTTTCTTGTGTCTTCTTGAGTTTCTTTCCCCAAAGGTTTGCTGGTTTTTGAATTAACATAGAATTCACCTGTTTTGCTAAGGTTATTCACAGAGATCCTATTCTTCGTAATGGCAAGCTCCTGTTTTTTTGTTTTTTTTTTCCTTAGCTTCAGTTTTTCTATTCTTTGCAACTTTTAATTGGTTTTGTTTTGGCACAAGTGCATTGCTGTGCTCACATCTGCTGGCAATGCTCCTGTATTTGCTGTGGAAGTCTGGCCCTGTCCAACGTCCCTTCCCATCTGCCTCTACTCTACCTCGGACGCCTGCACCAAAACAACTGAAGCAGTGGTGAGGAGGCCCAAACCGAGGATTCCACCCAGCCCATACTGGGCCACAGACCCAGAAGGTGCGGACCTCACCACTGCACCACCGGCCGGCCACTTACATGTTCAGTGGCAACGTGCAGTTGAGTGCAACGGGAGTTAAATATACTAGTGAGCCCAACTCTAGCACTGTGTAGATGAGGCTAGGTTGTTTTTCGGGTCCATTGTGATGTCAGAGGATTTGTCATAATTGTGTCTCTGAGGTCCAGCATGCTTCCTGGATACAGGTTTCAGAGCCTGCTTGGAGCAGTCTCATAACTCACCCTTCCCAGTTAGCCCATGCTTGACCTTCGCTGCCGTTTTTTGGCTTGTGAATTTCTCTGACTTTCAAACGTTCCAGCAGAGTCTGTCTAAAGACGGACATCATCTTTCATTGTGGATAATTCAGGTGTGATTTCTGTTCACCTTCCATTTTCTGGGTCCTCTTTTTCTTTTCCATAGTATACTCGTCATGGTCTTTCTCAGCTATCTCCCTTAGACATGCTTATCAGTCCGTTCTCCTTCATTCCAAGGGATTAGTTTGTATTTCTTTAATCGCTGTATGTTCTCTAGGGTGAGGTGTGAGTGCTTTCGTGACTCTTGGTTGTTGTCCTTGAATTTGCACCGGTCACTTGTAGGACTCTTGGCTACCCTAGCCAAGGTCAAACTAAGCACTGAGAACACGTGGTCATGTGGGTTGGTTTGACATCCTGAGATCAGAAACTCCAAATTCGAGGTGGTCCTGGCAACCCCCTTCACGGACACAATGTTTCCAAGACAACTTAGACAAATCGGATGAATTCCACTCTC
Organism: Equus asinus; assembly: GCF_041296235.1. Taxonomy (NCBI): domain Eukaryota; kingdom Metazoa; phylum Chordata; class Mammalia; order Perissodactyla; family Equidae; genus Equus; species Equus asinus. Next base: position 4,270,018 of record NC_091818.1, read on the forward strand.
CAGGAAAGATATTTTTCTGTCTCTTTTCCGGATTTGGGAAGTTTCGAACTTGACCCCTGATCCTTGAACGTTCCCCTAGATTCCGTCCAGATACGGGCTTACTTAATTTTTATAGGGTGTGCCATTTGTTTGCCCTACATCCTCTACCCTGGCCTGTTTATTTTTCTTGAAACACAACTGTAAAGTTCTAATTTTCGTGCAACTTCCTTACATGTGGTGTCAAAACACATAATCAATAATCCTTCTACGGCAAGAGGTAGGGGGAGAGAATTTCGATGGAGGCAAACAGAGCACACTAGCCTGGGAGGGCAGCCTTCACGAAGGAACGAAGCCCTGTGGAAGAGGGTGCTTTTCAGCACCCTTGTAGAGCACTTCCAAACAAAGAGACATACCCCAAGCGTGACAGGGCTCCATTCCTTCAAGGCTTCCAAGACATCTCTTGGGACACATTACCATGTGCCCAGTGGGCCCACGTGACACCAGAGCTTCGGAAAAAGAGACTGACCTTCAAAGAATGCTATGGGCCTTGGAAAGGAGGCATCGATTCTTCTCTTCAATGTCCTCAAGACATCTTTCTTGACTTTGCATTATGCTTAAGGCACAAGGGCACTGTAGGTGTGATGAACGCCAAGTCCGGCCACTTGTTTCCAATGAAGTTGCAAGCTTGAATCAGCATGACCTCCCCATAGACTTGAATAGATGACAATGTTCTCCTCTCCGTGCCTGTCCCTCTATTCTCACTTGTGGCCTAGGGTTCCTTTCTTATCCCTTGCATCAGACTCTGTTTTATCTCTTCTAGTTTCTGTGCCTGCTTTCTGTTTGCCAAACCTGTTTCTGGGTATCTGTCCCTTTAATAGCCTAGCCTAGGCCAATCCTCAGACTGTAACCATGCGGCCACCCTGGGGGACATGTTCACCGTGATGTCATAAGCGACCTCAAAATTCGAAGTTGTCCTGACAACCTCCGTGCACACAGAGTTTCACAGCCATCTCAGACCAGTCTGACTCCTCACCCTGTCTAGGTAGGATAGTTTTCCTTTTTCTGCAATTGTTGTCAGTTTCTATCTTTCTCCTTGAACTTCGAAAGGGCTCCTACATTCTCTCTAGACACTGGTTTCACTCCTGTAAGATTATCCTGGGTTTTATCTCTTATATCTTGGGTAGATGGCAAAATGGGTGGACCTTACCCAGAAAAAGTCCTGGACTCCCTCACAAGTTGAAGTTGCCCAGGGAATGTTCTGATGCACAATGATGGTGTCATCTCGTGGCACTCTGCCAATTCCACCTTGGCAGGTCACAAGTTTTCCTTCCTTCTGCCTTTGGGAAGTGTACCAGATACTTCCATAGATTGTAATATTCTTATGGTTCCTTTTCTTGTGCGTATTGATAACGTATCCTCACAATTGCTGCTTATTTGTGATCTCTGCCCGCACCATACCATGAAATCTATATTTCCTAACACTACTAATGTGATATGCACTCGTAATGTGAAACAGTGAGGCCCGGGCCGCCCAAGCGGAATGTGGGCACTTACCTGCTCCACCACAGGGCCGGCCCTGAATTGTACTTTTGGACCAACCTTTTGCCTGAACTTGGGAAGACGTGGGCCTGTTTGGATTATTCGTGAAGGTGATTAGTAATAACATCATGGACGGTAACATTTTCCGTTCGTTCATGGGTTTAGGACTGATCATGTTCTCTTCGTAGTATTCCTCTTCACCTATTTGGAATGGTCTGCCTTTCTGTAGCATCTGTAAGCATTTGGAGGTGATTTTCCATCCTTGGAAGTTCACCTTCTGTAAACTCTTTCCGCCCCCAAAGCTTTATGACATCATTCTGGACCCCTTTTTGGATTTTTGATTTGAGGTGAATTTATAGCCATGACCCTGCATTAGAACGTACTATAACTTCCAGATTCACATCCTCATTGCTTTAGACTTCTGTGTAGCTTACATCATCTTCACCAGTGTAAGACTAATCACAGGCCCTCACCACACACTTGTGCCTAATCTTCTCTTTCACCCTCCGTCACCGCCCCTCTTTGCCTCTGGGAGCCCGCATACAAATGTTCAGTGCCACCTGTTGGTTAGTGCTTGCTTTTTCTTCTCCTTGTAAGTGAGATTCTATGGTATTTGAATTTCTCACTGGGGCTTGTTACACTTCCCCTAAAACCCTCACAGCCATTCTGGTGGTCACAAATGGCTGGATTGCATCATTTGTTCCGGCTGAGTGGTATACCATTGTGTGGCTATAGCCCATCTTCCTTCTCCAATCATCCCTTGCTGGACACCAGGGTGCTTTCCAAGTCTTGGATATCCGGAGTAAGACTGTGGTGAACACAGCCATGCACATGTCTTTATGCGGTAGTCTTTCTGACTTTTTTGGATAAACAAGCGGCAGATTAATAGCTGGGACATACGGGACATGGATACTTAAACTTCTGAGGCAGTTCCACACCTTTGGCATCGTGGCTGCACCGGGTTACACTCCCACCAGCAGTGCAGGAGGCTTCCCTTCTCTCCACCTCCTCTCTGACACTTGTTATTTCCTGTCTGCTTCCTTCTAGCCATGCTGACCACAGTGAGCTGCCATGGCCTTGCAGTTTGGATTTGCATTTTCCTGAGACTTCATGATGGTGAACAAGTTTTCATGCACCTACTGGCCCTCTTTCTGTCTTCTTCGGAGAAATCTCTGCTTCCATCTTTTGACCAGGTTTTCATTGGCTTGTTTTTTTTCTTGTGGAGACGTGCGAGTTGATTGTATCTTTGGGCTTTTCACCCCTTGTCCGATGTGTGGTTTGCAAACATCCTCTCCCAATCGTTGTGGTGTCTTAGTATTCAGTTGATGGTTTCCTTGAGTGGGCAGAAGTGTGTGCATTTGATGTGGTCCCGTTTGTTTCTTGTTTCCTTTGTTGCCCTTGCCCAGTCAGACATGCTTCTTCCAAATAGGCGGCTCAGACAGATGGCAAAGAGCACTCTGCCTAGGTCTTCTCCTACAAGGTTCACGGTTTCAAGTCTGCCATTCAAGGCTTTAATCCACTTCAGGTGGTGTGTGTGCCAGGTGTAACATCATGGTGTACTCTCGTTGTGTTCCATGTGGCTGTGCAGGCTTCCCAGCACCGTTTATTGTAGAGACTCTCCTTTCTCCGCTGTCTCCACTTGGCTCCCTGGTCCAAAATGGGCTGTCCATGTAAGTTTGAGTTGGGCTCTGGGCTCTCAATTGTTTTGCATGGGTCTTCATGCCTGTTTTGGGGCCCAGACTGTGCCGTTTCGGTACCTAGCGCTTCGTCCTCTATGTTGAAATCAGAAATTGTGACACGTGCTGCTTTGTTCGTTTTCCTGAGGATTCCTTTGCCTAGTCAGGGTCTCGTGTTGCTGGCTAGAAACTTTAGGATTCTCTCTTCTTCTCTGTGGCAAATACTGCTGCAACTTTGACTGGGATTGCATGGAATCCAGAGATTCCTTACTGCGGTATGAACCTTTCAAGTGTGTTAATCCTTCCATTCCTAGATCCCTCGATATCTTTTTTTTTCTTGTGTCTTCTTGAGTTTCTTTCCCCAAAGGTTTGCTGGGTTTTGAATTAACATAGAATTCACCTGTTTTGCTAAGGTTATTCACAGAGATCCTATTCTTCGTAATGGCAAGCTCCTGTTTTTTTGTTTTTTTTTTCCTTAGCTTCAGTTTTTCTATTCTTTGCAACTTTTAATTGGTTTTGTTTTGGCACAAGTGCATTGCTGTGCTCACATCTGCTGGCAATGCTCCTGTATTTGCTGTGGAAGTCTGGCCCTGTCCAACGTCCCTTCCCATCTGCCTCTACTCTACCTCGGACGCCTGCACCAGAACAACTGAAGCAGTGGTGAGGAGGCCCAAACCGAGGATTCCACCCAGCCCATACTGGGCCACAGACCCAGAAGGTGCGGACCTCACCACTGCACCACCGGCCGGCCACTTACATGTTCAGTGGCAACGTGCAGTTGAGTGCAACGGGAGTTAAATATACTAGTGAGCCCAACTCTAGCACTGTGTAGATGAGGCTAGGTTGTTTTTCGGGTCCATTGTGATGTCAGAGGATTTGTCATAATTGTGTCTCTGAGGTCCAGCATGCTTCCTGGATACAGGTTTCAGAGCCTGCTTGGAGCAGTCTCATAACTCACCCTTCCCAGTTAGCCCATGCTTGACCTTCGCTGCCGTTTTTTGGCTTGTGAATTTCTCTGACTTTCAAACGTTCCAGCAGAGTCTGTCTAAAGACGGACATCATCTTTCATTGTGGATAATTCAGGTGTGATTTCTGTTCACCTTCCATTTTCTGGGTCCTCTTTTTCTTTTCCATAGTATACTCGTCATGGTCTTTCTCAGCTATCTCCCTTAGACATGCTTATCAGTCCGTTCTCCTTCATTCCAAGGGATTAGTTTGTATTTCTTTAATCGCTGTATGTTCTCTAGGGTGAGGTGTGAGTGCTTTCGTGACTCTTGGTTGTTGTCCTTGAATTTGCACCGGTCACTTGTAGGACTCTTGGCTACCCTAGCCAAGGTCAAACTAAGCACTGAGAACACGTGGTCATGTGGGTTGGTTTGACATCCTGAGATCAGAAACTCCAAATTCGAGGTGGTCCTGGCAACCCCCTTCACGGACACAATGTTTCCAAGACAACTTAGACAAATCGGATGAATTCCACTCTCCAGGAAAGATATTTTTCTGTCTCTTTTCCGGATTTGGGAAGTTTCGAACTTGACCCCTGATCCTTGAACGTTCCCCTAGATTCCGTCCAGATACGGGCTTACTTAATTTTTATAGGGTGTGCCATTTGTTTGCCCTACATCCTCTACCCTGGCCTGTTTATTTTTCTTGAAACACAACTGTAAAGTTCTAATTTTCGTGCAACTTCCTTACATGTGGTGTCAAAACACATAATCAATAATCCTTCTACGGCAAGAGGTAGGGGGAGAGAATTTCGATGGAGGCAAACAGAGCACACTAGCCTGGGAGGGCAGCCTTCACGAAGGAACGAAGCCCTGTGGAAGAGGGTGCTTTTCAGCACCCTTGTAGAGCACTTCCAAACAAAGAGACATACCCCAAGCGTGACAGGGCTCCATTCCTTCAAGGCTTCCAAGACATCTCTTGGGACACATTCCCATGTGCCCAGTGGGCCCACGTGACACCAGAGCTTCGGAAAAAGAGACTGACCTGCAAAGAATGCTATGGGCCTTGGAAAGGAGGCATCGATTCTTCTCTTCAATGTCCTCAAGACATCTTTCTTGACTTTGCATTATGCTTAAGGCACAAGGGCACTGTAGGTGTGATGAACGCCAAGTCCGGCCACTTGTTTCCAATGAAGTTGCAAGCTTGAATCAGCATGACCTCCCCATAGACTTGAATAGATGACAATGTTCTCCTCTCCGTGCCTGTCCCTCTATTCTCACTTGTGGCCTAGGGTTCCTTTCTTATCCCTTGCATCAGACTCTGTTTTATCTCTTCTAGTTTCTGTGCCTGCTTTCTGTTTGCCAAACCTGTTTCTGGGTATCTGTCCCTTTAATAGCCTAGCCTAGGCCAATCCTCAGACTGTAACCATGCGGCCACCCTGGGGGACATGTTCACCGTGATGTCATAAGCGACCTCAAAATTCGAAGTTGTCCTGACAACCTCCGTGCACACAGAGTTTCACAGCCATCTCAGACCAGTCTGACTCCTCACCCTGTCTAGGTAGGATAGTTTTCCTTTTTCTGCAATTGTTGTCAGTTTCTATCTTTCTCCTTGAACTTCGAAAGGGCTCCTACATTCTCTCTAGACACTGGTTTCACTCCTGTAAGATTATCCTGGGTTTTATCTCTTATATCTTGGGTAGATGGCAAAATGGGTGGACCTTACCCAGAAAAAGTCCTGGACTCCCTCACAAGTTGAAGTTGCCCAGGGAATGTTCTGATGCACAATGATGGTGTCATCTCGTGGCACTCTGCCAATTCCACCTTGGCAGGTCACAAGTTTTCCTTCCTTCTGCCTTTGGGAAGTGTACCAGATACTTCCATAGATTGTAATATTCTTATGGTTCCTTTTCTTGTGCGTATTGATAACGTATCCTCACAATTGCTGCTTATTTGTGATCTCTGCCCGCACCATACCATGAAATCTATATTTCCTAACACTACTAATGTGATATGCACTCGTAATGTGAAACAGTGAGGCCCGGGCCGCCCAAGCGGAATGTGGGCACTTACCTGCTCCACCACAGGGCCGGCCCTGAATTGTACTTTTGGACCAACCTTTTGCCTGAACTTGGGAAGACGTGGGCCTGTTTGGATTATTCGTGAAGGTGATTAGTAATAACATCATGGACGGTAACATTTTCCGTTCGTTCATGGGTTTAGGACTGATCATGTTCTCTTCGTAGTATTCCTCTTCACCTATTTGGAATGGTCTGCCTTTCTGTAGCATCTGTAAGCATTTGGAGGTGATTTTCCATCCTTGGAAGTTCACCTTCTGTAAACTCTTTCCGCCCCCAAAGCTTTATGACATCATTCTGGACCCCTTTTTGGATTTTTGATTTGAGGTGAATTTATAGCCATGACCCTGCATTAGAACGTACTATAACTTCCAGATTCACATCCTCATTGCTTTAGACTTCTGTGTAGCTTACATCATCTTCACCAGTGTAAGACTAATCACAGGCCCTCACCACACACTTGTGCCTAATCTTCTCTTTCACCCTCCGTCACCGCCCCTCTTTGCCTCTGGGAGCCCGCATACAAATGTTCAGTGCCACCTGTTGGTTAGTGCTTGCTTTTTCTTCTCCTTGTAAGTGAGATTCTATGGTATTTGAATTTCTCACTGGGGCTTGTTACACTTCCCCTAAAACCCTCACAGCCATTCTGGTGGTCACAAATGGCTGGATTGCATCATTTGTTCCGGCTGAGTGGTATACCATTGTGTGGCTATAGCCCATCTTCCTTCTCCAATCATCCCTTGCTGGACACCAGGGTGCTTTCCAAGTCTTGGATATCCGGAGTAAGACTGTGGTGAACACAGCCATGCACATGTCTTTATGCGGTAGTCTTTCTGACTTTTTTGGATAAACAAGCGGCAGATTAATAGCTGGGTCATACGGGACATGGATACTTAAACTTCTGAGGCAGTTCCACACCTTTGGCATCGTGGCTGCACCGGGTTACACTCCCACCAGCAGTGCAGGAGGCTTCCCTTCTCTCCACCTCCTCTCTGACACTTGTTATTTCCTGTCTGCTTCCTTCTAGCCATGCTGACCACAGTGAGCTGCCATGGCCTTGCAGTTTGGATTTGCATTTTCCTGAGACTTCATGATGGTGAACAAGTTTTCATGCACCTACTGGCCCTCTTTCTGTCTTCTTCGGAGAAATCTCTGCTTCCATCTTTTGACCAGGTTTTCATTGGCTTGTTTTTTTTCTTGTGGAGACGTGCGAGTTGATTGTATCTTTGGGCTTTTCACCCCTTGTCCGATGTGTGGTTTGCAAACATCCTCTCCCAATCGTTGTGGTGTCTTAGTATTCAGTTGATGGTTTCCTTGAGTGGGCAGAAGTGTGTGCATTTGATGTGGTCCCGTTTGTTTCTTGTTTCCTTTGTTGCCCTTGCCCAGTCAGACATGCTTCTTCCAAATAGGCGGCTCAGACAGATGGCAAAGAGCACTCTGCCTAGGTCTTCTCCTACAAGGTTCACGGTTTCAAGTCTGCCATTCAAGGCTTTAATCCACTTCAGGTGGTGTGTGTGCCAGGTGTAACATCATGGTGTACTCTCGTTGTGTTCCATGTGGCTGTGCAGGCTTCCCAGCACCGTTTATTGTAGAGACTCTCCTTTCTCCGCTGTCTCCACTTGGCTCCCTGGTCCAAAATGGGCTGTCCATGTAAGTTTGAGTTGGGCTCTGGGCTCTCAATTGTTTTGCATGGGTCTTCATGCCTGTTTTGGGGCCCAGACTGTGCCGTTTCGGTACCTAGCGCTTCGTCCTCTATGTTGAAATCAGAAATTGTGACACGTGCTGCTTTGTTCGTTTTCCTGAGGATTCCTTTGCCTAGTCAGGGTCTCGTGTTGCTGGCTAGAAACTTTAGGATTCTCTCTTCTTCTCTGTGGCAAATACTGCTGCAACTTTGACTGGGATTGCATGGAATCCAGAGATTCCTTACTGCGGTATGAACCTTTCAAGTGTGTTAATCCTTCCATTCCTAGATCCCTCGATATCTTTTTTTTTCTTGTGTCTTCTTGAGTTTCTTTCCCCAAAGGTTTGCTGGTTTTTGAATTAACATAGAATTCACCTGTTTTGCTAAGGTTATTCACAGAGATCCTATTCTTCGTAATG